>NC_060119.1:961634817-961950405 GCF_021461395.2 Schistocerca americana
GAGTCATCAGTCCCCCAGCACTTACAACTGGTTTAACCTAACTAATCTAAGGCCATTACACGCACCCATGCCCCAGATAGGATTGGAACCTGCGACCGTAGCAGTCGCGCGGTTTCGGACTGAAGCGCCTAAAACCGCTCGGCCACCAGGGCCGGCTCTACCTTACAAAAGCAAACTTCTAATCGCCATCTGTTCGGAAATCGTTGAGTGTGTAGGTTTACAGCATTATTAACGATCCTGCAATTTTCTCTTCTATCGTACTAGCCTGCATTCTAATTAATATTCGGTCAGTTTTTTATTATAATTCACCCCCACGCCCACCACGCCCCCGATTACGGGAGGAGGGGAGGCTGTCAGCGATGCAGGCAAGCAATGAAAAAGTAAATCGGATGAAAATTACCCGAAATAGATACAGGAGATAAATTAAAAATTTTCAAAGGTGAAATAAAAATGTACGCTTATCGACGACTTTTTATACTGCTAATTAACAACAGTAATAATAAAATTTCAAATGAAATACAATAAACTCACATTTAAAATATTTACAATAAGTTGCTGAAACAGTGATGTATCAGAGAAGCACTTTCCTGTCACTAGAAATTGGATAGCTAGTAGGATGGATAAATGTCGCGGCAGAGTTCATGATCTGGGAGGGAGAAAGTGTCGAAGTTTCGTCGTGAGAGCTTGTGCAGTACACGTAAGTGGAGGGTTGGTAGGAATTATTAGTTAAACATGGCAGCATTCGAGGTTGAGAAAGTAAAGAGGAAACGGTAGTATTATTGAAGTCGAGGGTGCAGACGGTGCAGATTGTTTGGAGTGTTCAGTTGAGTGAGGAGACGGGGTGAATGTGATGAGTTGGTAAGGAGTCTACGTTGGGGGAGGTGAATGGATGCGGAAAGGGAGGCTGAGTGCTTGGTATTCGAGGATCTGGAGGGACTTATAGGGGCGGATATCAATGCAACATTTTCATAGCAAAGGATGGGGTGTAGTACCCATGTCGGGCTAGTAAGTATGGTATTATGGTAGTTTTAGCTTATTGTGGGCTTTCCGTTGGACGGTTAGCAGGTCGGTTTTTCACGTCTGTTGCCGGTCGAAGGTTAGTCTAATGTACTTTAGTGTGTTAGTTAGCTGGATGGAACGGTCACAAATGGTGAGGTAGAGGACATGGAGACGGAAATTGCGGTTATTGCCTGGGTTGTGGAGGGGTAATCTTGAGGAGCCATTGGTTACACCTGGAGGTAAAGTAATTGAGATGGATTTGGAAGAATCGTTGTGGTTTGTGGAATGTAGGATACAGGGCGAGGAAAGCGGAGTCATCAGCATACTGAATAAGAAGGACGGGAGGAATGGTTTGGGCATATCAGCATCGTATAAGAGCTAAACGAGGCGGAAGGGAGCGGAACCTCGAGGGACTCCTGTAGTGGGGTGGAAGGTACAGGAGTTGGTGTCAACATCGAAGGAACATGGGTGATTAGAGAGAAAGTATGTGATGAGGCGAACAAAGCTGATGTAAAGTGCATACGTCTGGAGTTTTAAAAGCAGACTGCGGTGCCATACATGGTAGTGCGCTTTCTCTAGGGTCAAGGTAGACAAAGACGGCAGATTTACGGCTGTTGAGTTGTTGGGATAGAAGATGGAAGAGGCTTAGGAATTGTTCGTCAGCAGAGAAACGGGGACGGAAGCCACAGAGGGTATAAGAAATCAGATGAGCTTGGTGCAGATGGCAATGTATGTGATAGGAGAGAATGGATTCAAAGACCTTATTAAACACTGAGGTGAGGTAGATGGGATGGTATATGGAGGTATAGTAGGAGGTTTGTTTGATTTGAGGAAAAGCAAGAGTTTGGAGGTTTTCTGCAGATCAGGATAGTAGCCTCAGAAGAGGACAGTATTATATAGGATTTCAAGGGGTAATGAGAAAGGAAACAGGGCATTATTTGAAGTGGCTACTGGTAATACGGTCTTCCATGAGCAGGGAATGTGTGCGTTTTCTCTGAAGTAATTGATTTATGTCCTATGGTGTGATTGGGGTATTGAATTCTGTTTCGGGTATGTTGTTTAAGTACTGGAAGCTGGGAACTAGCGGTGGAACTGTGATATGTGTGTGTTCATAGACAGTGGCCAAAGTGAGGGTCGTCGCGGCTTAAGAAGATTTCGAAGAGATAAGATGCAAAGTAATTGGATTTTCTCAGGTCATCTGGTAAGGGAAGGCTGTTAAGAAGTACTGGGTGGTAAGGGAAGTAATTGGTGTCAGTAAGTCGGTGGAATGCTTTCCAATACTTTGAATAGTTAATTGGAAGTGGGGCATTGAGGCTGGTGCATGTTTGGCGTCAGTTCCGGCGTTTTTTGGTGCTGAGCAAATTTTTAATGTATTGCTGTACTTGCCAGTTCTGTGTAAGTGTACTCCGCTCAGGACTCCAGAGGAAGAAGTGATATGGGATGGGATTTACGGAGAAAGAGTATAGCTTGTGGTTGGAGATTGGGGCAATGAACGTACCTGGCTTTAGTAAGGATATGGGCGTGTACAGCATGTGACATACGAGACCCAGGACAAGACTTGGGAATAATTTAAGAAATGCACATGGAATGGTGGCCCAACTTGATGGACTATTTACCATTCCTAAACAAATATTTTTTAATTTTTCTCTTAACAACATTTCTATCATAAACCATCTCACAGTTACCAAAATTCTTGTAAAATTCATACAGATAGTTAAAGTTTTTAAATTAATATCACAATGCATCAGAACATTTGCATTATACGTAAAATTACAAATGGTACTCGAAGAACATGTCAACTGTGCAATACAATGGTGGCCCTATTACAGGCAGTTAATTAAATAAATAAACCTGCAGCGGCACTCTTCCGAACGACTAGCATCACAAATGTTGGCTAATCCCACAAGGACTTCAATATAAGTTCAACAAACGTTGAATAAAATACATTAAAATGCATATGTCTCATAAACCGAAGCAAACACATTAAAATGCATATGTCTCATAAACCGAAGCAAACACATTAAAATGCATACGTCTCATAAACCGAAGCAAACAGTATTACTTCGCTGATTAGCCACAATACTGCTACATACAAATCAAATTAGGTACTTATATAAGCTACCGGTCCCTTAAAACACTACTAAAATGATAACGACAATCAAACACTTATTTTATTAAAGAAATCAAGAAACTCAGCGCTCAGTTTGCCGAAACGTTTTCATCACACGTCCGCAAGGATCTTACAGTAACAGAAACAAGGAGCAAATTATTTCCCCAAAATCACTAAACCCAAGTCCTAATCCGGTGACATTCCCGCCGTGGCACTATACCAAAAGAATGACACAGAATTAACCCCAGAACAATGTCTGTAGTTTTCAGACATGTCTCGTATAAAATAATTATCTCCTTCAAAATGATTTGTACGGTAGGAATAAATTAGAAACGCATTATGTTTGTTTCGATGATTGTTGGTAGGAAAAGAAACGCACTGTCCAGTCACATATACGTAACCATTCTTCAGAATCTTGAATAACCACCTTTTTTA
Source organism: Schistocerca americana (assembly GCF_021461395.2). NCBI lineage: Eukaryota > Metazoa > Arthropoda > Insecta > Orthoptera > Acrididae > Schistocerca > Schistocerca americana. The sequence continues at coordinate 961,638,362 of NC_060119.1, forward strand.
GCGCAGATGTATTCGAGCCTTGTAAGAAAAAAGTCAGTGAGGTTCTGTGAGTTACCGGTTGGGGTCTGGTGCCACGCAACTCCAGTTTCGTGGACAGCATTGATAAGGTTCCCAGTTGAGGATCCATGGCGTGAACAGCCCACTGGAGGTGATGCCAAAGAAGTAGAAGGTCAAAGGGGTCATCACATCACTCTGCATTGTTGCCAAATTTATTCAAGGTGGCGGCCATGTATGTGGCAATGTTGCACTGACGAAATGGCGGGTAATTTAAATTCTGCAAGAAAATGGGTCAATTGGGCTACCTCCACTAATTTCATCCCATCCCCTCGCCTACCTCATCATCTCCCCTCCCCAAACCCCATGAGGAAATTAGTGGGAAAAGGACTCAGTCTGTGCTGGACAGCTGGATGGGATGAACATAAGTCTTTATGTTGTATGTATTGATTGATCACTAGACAGTACCTCCATCTAGTGATTTCACCTTTAGGTCCAGAGTCCAACTGAGCTAGTTTACAGTCACTCAGGAAAACAAAGTTGAAGCTAGAAGTTGTTGTGGAGCGTAACAGACGATTGTCCCACTGCCAGAAGGCGCTGTTTACCTCCCTCCTCCCCCCCCCCCCCACAACCCCCTCCCATGATGTAATCTAAGATGGTGATTCAGGGAGAAAATTGAGGGAATTCTGCTTAATCTGTGTCTAGCTACGGGAGTGGGAGCTTCTCACGACGGTAGGTTAACATAGTATGTACAAGGCATTCCTCATTTAAGAACACGGTTTACTTATTTCAGAAATTGCAATACACCTCGAAATTGGATCTGGTGTTTTAAACAATTTAGACGAAGTTAAACAACTCTGCCGTTTCTAACTCCCATAACGTAAGGAATCCAGTAGTTACACCGTCACGTGTGGCTTAAATGTATCTAGAAAACATTCTCATCTGTCACCACACACGCAGGCTGCCCGGATTTGGAGTGCGCTGAAGGGACTTGCAACCCACGGTGTCCGTGCCAGCCGCTGGTTGAAGCCACATGCTGGGCTTGCACCTCTGGCTTGCGCTAGCTGAGGGCGGCCGCACACTAAGCACTTCCTGCCACGCTGGAAATACCCGCAGCCTCAAGCCTCTCCCCCTCCCCCCCCCCCCCCCCCTGTGTACCCCATATATGGTTGAACACGAACTACTTCAGGAGTTGAAACTTCCTGGCAGATTAAAATTGTGTGTCGGACCGAGACTCGAATTCGGTCCCGAGTACGAGTCTAGGTCCAGCACACAGTTTTCATATGCCAGGAAGTTTCATATCAGCGCACACTCCGCTGCAGAGTGAAAATCTCATTCTGTAAACATACCACAGGTTAAGCCATGTCTCCGCAATATCCTTTCTTTCAGGAGTGCTAATTCTGCCAGGTTTGCAAAAGAGCTTCTGTAAAGTTTGGAAGGTAGGAGATTAGGTATTGGGAGAAGTAAAGCTGTGAGGACGGGGCGTGAGTCGTGCTTGGGTAGCTCAGATGGTAGAGCACTTGCCCGCGAAAGACAAAGGTCCCGAGTTCGAGTATCGGTCTGGCACACAGTTTTAATCCGCCAGGATGTTTCATATCAGCGCACACTCCGCTGCAGAGTGAAAATCTCATTCTGGAAACTTCAGGAGTTATTAAATCTCGTGTTCAAGCAATGAGTGGAACATCGTCACAAACATATCTTCAAGATGTCACAGGAACTAAATGTAACACTGCACAAAGAGATGGAGCTTTGGATGTGAGGCAAGAATATTTAACCAATTTGTATTGCAATTACACATTTTATTCCGAAAAATACCACCACCACCGTTCAATAATAGTGCAGCAAACGTGAGGTGAAATTCGACAAACTAATGCAGATCTTTATGATGTTATAAATTCATCACATTAATGGAGGGTGGAGTCTAACATATAACACAGTAACCTTAGTGAACACACTTTGAAGCATTTATTTGACATGATAAATTACAGAAAATTGACAAACAATGAGCCACTGCCTCGTAATGCACATCACTTTTTTCTCTTGTATTGTGAAACTTTCTTCTCTCGAATGATATTCCAGCAATAATCTGCTAACATAGAAGGTACCCACTTCCCTTCATAGCGCCTTTCTATTGTAGAAATGTCTTTATGGAATCTTTCCCCACGTTCATCCGATACGTCACTACAACGCTCTGTGAAGTAGTCCAGATGAGAGTCCATCATATGTACCTTCAAAGACATATTGCACCCCAAATCCTGATATGCTTTGATCAAATCCTTCACCATTGCTTTGTAGTTAGTAGCTCTTCTTCTTCCGAGGAAGTTTTCCGACACTATCTTGAAACAGTCCCATGTGGTTTTTTCAGTATCAGTTAAACATGCTGCAAAATTTGCATCTTTCTGCAGCTCCCTGATTTGTGGGCCCGCAAATAAACCTTCCTTTATTTTTGCAGCTGAAAGACGGGGGAATTTGGTAGCTAGATATGCAAACCTACAGCCTGTTGGATCCATGGCCTTCACGAATTGTTTCATCAGGCCAAGTTTGATGTGAAGCGATGGAAATAGTATATATTCAGGAGCTACCAGACTTCACGTTGTATATTCTTTTCGCCAACTTTCCATCTTCCTCTAGGCCATTTCTTTTTCAGGTAGTGAGAATTTCGGTCTCGCCTATCCCACTCGCAAAGAAAACAAGCATACTTTGTGTAGCCTTGTTGCATTCCCAGTACCATAGCAATTACCTTGAAATCAGCACATACACTCCTGGAAATGGAAAAAAGAACACATTGACACCGGTGTGTCAGACCCACCATACTCGCTCCGGACACTGCGAGAGGGCTGTACAAGCAATGATCACACGCACGGCACAGCGGACACACCAGGAGCCGCGGTGTTGGCCGTCGAATGGCGCTAGCTGCGCAGCATTTGTGCACCGCCGCCGTCAGTGTCAGCCAGTTTGCCGTGGCATACGGAGCTCCATCGCAGTCTTTAACACTGGTAGCATGCCGCGACAGCGTGGACGTGATCCGTATGTGCAGTTGACGGACTTTGAGCGAGGGCGTATAGTGGCAATGCGGGAGGCCGGGTGGACGTACCGCCGAATTGCTCAACACGTGGGGCGTGAGGTCTCCACAGTACATCGATGTTGTCGCCAATGGTCGGCGGAAGGTGCACGTGCCCGTCGACCTGGGACCGGACCGCAGCGACGCACGGATGCACGCCAAGACCGTAGGATCCTACGCAGTGCCGTAGGGGACCGCACCACCACTTCCCAGCAAATTAGGGACACTGTTGCTCCTGGGGTATCGGCGAGGACCATTCGCAACCGTCTCCATGAAGCTGGGCTACGGTCCCGCACACCGTTAGGCCGTCTTCCGCTCACGCCCCAACATCGTGCAGCCCGCCTCCAGTGGTGTCGCGACAGGCGTGAATGGAGGGACGAATGGAGACGTGTCGTCTTCAGCGATGAGAGTCGCTTCTGCCTTGGTGCCAATGATGGTCGTATGCGTGTTTGGCGCCGTGCAGGTGAGCGCCACAATCAGGACTGCATACGACCGAGGCACACAGGGCCAACACCCGGCATCATGGTGTGGGGAGCGATCTCCTACACTGGCCGTACACCACTGGTGATCGTCGAGGGGACACTGAATAGTGCACGGTACATCCAAACCGTCATCGAACCCATCGTTCTACCATTCCTAGACCGGCAAGGGAACTTGCTGTTCCAACAGGACAATGCACGTCCGCATGTATCCCGTGCCACCCAACGTGCTCTAGAAGGTGTAAGTCAACTACCCTGGCCAGAAAGATCTCCGGATCTGTCCCCCATTGAGTATGTTTGGGACTGGATGAAGCGTCGTCTCACGCAGTCTGCACGCCCAGCACGAACGCTGGTCCAACTGAGGCGCCAGGTGGAAATGGCATGGCAAGCCGTTCCACAGGACTACATCCAGCATCTCTACGATCGTCTCCATGGGAGAATAGCAGCCTGCATTGCTGCGAAAGGTGGATATACACTGTACTAGTGCCGACATTGTGCATGCTCTGTTGCCTGTGTCTATGTGCCTGTGGTTCTGTCAGTGTGATCATGTGATGTATCTGACCCCAGGAATGTGTCAATAAAGTTTCCCCTTCCTGGGACAATGAATTCACGGTGTTCTTATTTCAATTTCCAGGAGTGTATTTTCCATTTGTGTTTATTGTATTTTAATGAATTTAGCATCCTTTGTACGAATTCGTAATTCTCTTTTGTCAAATTAGCGTAAGCTACTGGAACAGAGGCTATTTTATTTCCGTTATGTAGCAAAACACCCTTCAGACTTGTTTTCAATGCGTCTATGAAAAGTCTCCACTCCTGTGAAATATAAATGAAGTTCAGCACTTTCATCAGGCCAGAAACGTCATTGCAAAATGTCAGTGCTTCGTCAGTTGAAAAATAAGAAACAAAGGCATGTTCTCTGTGCCTGAACACACTGATTTTAGTACTTTGGTGCAGTAGATCATACTCTTGTAATCTTGAACCAAGCAACTGCGCCTTTTGTTTACTTAGTCCTAGATCACGTACTAAATTATTTAAATCTGCCTGTGTTAACAAATGTGGCGATGACTCACTTGTGCAGTGATATAAAGAATCATCATCTGTGATTTCTTCAGTACTACTTATTTCACTGTCACTCGGAATTTGACCTCGAGCTCTTGAAGGTACTGGAAGGTTGTCGGATTGCTGCACTGGCATTCTCGCTGAAGGCAGATCTGGGTAAACAATGTGCCTCTTCGACTTTTTGTTTGTAAAACCCTGAATTTTTGTTAGACAGAAATAACGATCAGTAACATGGTCCTTAGACTCCCACATTCTCTTTACCTTTCCACGACTGAATTAGTTTGCAGTAACATGTAGCACAACAGAAATGTGGTGCCCATTCTTTATCTTGGTCTCCTACCTCTACTCCAAAGTAATGTTTGTATGCTTTCTTTAGGACTGAAGAAATTTTCTTCCTATTTCTCGCAAAAGTGAACTTCCCACAGATGTAGCAGAAGTTGTCCGGCTTATATCGACATCCACGACGACGTGGCATTTCTGCAAATTTAAAAATACCACTTTGGTAATACACCTGTATTACATTAATAGTAGGGAACTAGAGGAACGCTGATGTGTAAAAACAAGCAGTCGTTTTACCTTCAGCACCAGGCTCAATCAGTTCACACACAGGAACTAAAAAATTCAACCTTGCTCGGAAATATGACAGACAATTACTTGCCAGCCAAAACACCCACTCGTTAAGACTGACACAAATTGCGGCTAACACCACTGTTGTAATCTCGATGCACCTGCCCCTAGAAGGCGTGAAGCTATATTGTCGAGGCAGCGACTGGCTGTTCAAAAATGGCTCTGAGCCCTATGGGACTTAACTTCTGAGGTCATCAGTCCCCTAGATCTTAGAACGACTTAAACCTAACTAACCTAAGGACATCACACACATCCATGCCCGAGGCAGGATTCGAACCTCTAAGTTTTTATTTCTTCTCCATGGATTTTAATACCTACACCGAATTTTTCTTTCGTTTCCTTTACTGCTTGCTCAATACACAGTTTGAATAACATCGGAGAGAGGCTACAACCCTGTCTCACTCCCTTCCCAACCACTGCTTGCCTTTTATGCCCCTCGATTCTTATAACTGCCATCTAGTTTCTGTACAAGTTGTAATTAGCCTTTCGCTCCCTGTAATTTAACCCTGCCACCATCGGAATTTGAAAGAGAGTATTCCAGTCAACATTGTCAAAAGCTTTCTCTAAGTCTACAAATGCTAGAAACGTAGGTTTGCCTTTCCTTAATCTTTCTTCTAAGATAAGTCGTAGGGTCAGTATTGCCTCACGTGTTCCAACATTTCTACGGAATCCAAACTGTTCTTCCCCGAGGTCAGCCTCTACCAGTTTTTCCATTCGTCTATACAGAATTCGCGTTTGTATTTTGCAGCTGTGACTTATTAAACTGACAGTTCGGTAATTTTCACATCTGTCAACATCTGCTTTTTTTGGGATTGGAATTATTATATTCTTCTTGAAGTCTGAGGGTATATCGCCTGTCTCATACATCTTGCTCACCAGATGGTAGAGTTTTGCCAGGACTGGCTCTCCCAAGGCCGTCAGTAGTTCTAATGGAATGTTGTCTACTCCCGGGGCCTTGTTTCAACTCAGGTCTTACAGTGCTCTGTCAAACTCTCCACGCAGTATCGTTTCTCCCATTTCTTCTTCATCTACATCCTCTTCCATTTCCATAATATTGTCCTCAAGTACATCGCCCTTGTATAGACCCTCTGTATACTCCTTCCATCTTTCTGCTTTCCCTTCTTTGCTTAGAACTGGGTTTCCTTCTGAGCTCTTGATATTCATACAAGTGGCTCTGTTTTCTCCAAAGGTCTCTTTAATTTTCCTGTAGGCAGTATCTATCTTGCCCCTAGTGGTTCAAAATGGCTCTGAGCACTATATGACTTAACTTTTGAGGTCATCAGTCGCCTAGAACTTAGAACTAATTAAACCTAACCAACCTAAGGACATCACACACATCCATTCCCGAGGCAAGATTCGAACCTGCGACTGTAGCGGTCGCTCGGCTCCAGACTGTGCCCTAGTGAGATAAGGCGCTACATCCTTACATTTGTCACTGATGATACCCCCGAGAGAAACTCTCTGGCCGACAATATGGGTGCTACATGCTGGAACGCACGTATCCTGATTACATACAACCAATAGGAACATACGCACCACTTTAAGTGCCGTCATCCACGTCAGTCGTCGAGTGTGACCACCATTACCCACTTTACACCATTTGCAGCGCTCCAGAACACCCGGTTCGCTGTTCCGCCAGGAAAGCCGCTGCAACCGCTACGGACGACTTGACCTCCACCTTGCTAACGCGCTGCCTGCCGTGCCCCAGCCACGTGCTGGTGCAAGGTGGCGACGCGGCGGCTGCCGCTCTGTATGCGGCGAGGCGGTTCCCGATCGCGGCAGGGTGGCGCGCGCTGCGACGCGGACGGGCGCTTTGTCGCACGGCCTCCCACTCGCCGCACGTAGCGGCCAGACAGCCCCGGCCGCCGCTCACGCCTCGCCGGGGGCGACTCGTGCACGAGCTGCATACTGACGCCGCGTCGCCCAGCCTGCGGCCCGCTGGGCGTCCCCCACGTGACCTAACAAACACGCAACCTCCAACACTGGTCCCCTTCCTCCAGGCGAGAAACTGCTGAAAATTCCTATCGCCCCCACGTCTGGATCCCTCTCGAATGGAAATTCGCAAGAGTGCAAGAGTCACTCACACGCCGTACCTTACTGCGCACATATCTTGGGTTCTCAGAGAGGTACGTAGAAGAATTAACTGTTATAGACATCTCAGATTGCGCACGATATCTCAGTAGTTCTTTATACTTCTCTACACATGTTTTTCGAGATTTCATTTTATTCTTTTCGAAAAGATGCTGAATTCAAAGCCAAAGTGACGCGCACTCGTTGAGTTCTCAAAGAAGTGACTCAGAAAGACATTAGACATTCACAGAAGTCTCTTTTTCCCCTGTGCTTTTTAGTCTGAGACTAGCAAGTGCAATCTGCGTTTGCGGCGGCGCGGTTCATTCCGTCCCTTTACGACGAACCTGCACCTACCTGTGAACATTGTCTCAGCATATCATCAGTAGGGAAGCCGAGCGAAACCTACTGTACTTCGACGTGAACCGGGCTGCAATTAAAGTCACTAATCTACGTTTCGGGAGAAAGTTTTCACACGAAATGAAAGGTTGAAAATTTTGTCCTCAATTAATATATTCTGAAACTTAGGTGAACAAGTACCACTGCCAAGCCCGTGCTACTCTTAACACAGTCACTCACAATCCCTTTCACTCACGTTAGCAAGTTTATGGTGTTGCATTTCCCGAAAACGTAATAGCTATAATAATACTAATTGTTTTTCATTGAGAATGCTCGCCAGATATTAAGTCTGTCGGTACCAAATACAGTCACAGTTTTTAGCCACTGACCTGCTCAGTACGCCACGCGGAATATAAGTCTTTTCTCATCACAAAATTCACTTAAAAATTCCGAAATTTCTACACACCCATCGGAATAATTATGCCGTCATTTTACCACACTTTTGATACATGTAACACTGCCAGATCCGACAACTTATCATTTCCATCGGAACTACTACTACACACGTCCTTACTGTTTCATGGCTAGGCTCCGACTCTTCTCTAGAATACTCTAAGTCTTCTCTACCAGCAGAGAAAAGCGCGCAAAGAATTTTGCTTTACCAATGGTCAGGTTACTCCACACCCAATAACAAAACAACATTCTCTCGCGCCAGTCCGCGCTTTTCATCAATAACCAATCGCGAAATAGTAAACCTAAGGACTGCACTTTTTACCGACGTAATTATCTAATATGCTGAAGTTTTGTTTACTCATAAAGTTATTTACTATTGTTATTTATACCTGAATTAACTTTCCCTTTACCATAAATTTACTTTACAAAGCTATTCTACAAAAATCCCCTTTGTCCATATCCATACTTTTTCGAAATGTTCCCACACTAAATCCTACTACATAACTCATTAAACAATTATCTTCCTATTAACCTTAAACCAGACTCACGCATTATTCATACTGCTAAAACACATTTATAACATTTTACATACACAAAAAGACATAATAACACTTTATGAAAATACTAGAACAGTTTATGAAAAACATTCTATTACTTTAGTGCACTCTAGTGGGCACAATCGAAACTAAAATCACAGTCCCCCTATCCAATATTGCAATATTGTCCTCTATCGGCTGATACATAAACTACGTGCGCGTCCAGTCTCGCATTACCATCTGTGACTATCCAGCTCTGTCACACATCTCCCACTTAACCACCTCCAAGGCAGGATCGCTATACGCCGCTACGCCTCACGTTCTGTTATTTCCTACATGTATTCCAATCTTTCCCTTGTTCTGCACTTTTTACCCTCTACAGCACACTCTAGAACAATACAATTATTCCCTGTGGTCTTCACTGTCTTGTCAGTGTTTTCCGAACGTATATTGCTTTCCTCGCCGATTCTGTGGAGTCTCTTCACTCCTTGCCTTATCAGTCCACCTAATTCTCAACATCCTTCTGCGCACTACGTCTCAAATGTTCCTGTTCTGTTCTGTTCTAGTTTCCCCATACTCCATGATTCACTGCCACACTATACTTTGCTGCAAACGCACATTCTCAGTAATTTGTTTCTCGAATTAAGACCTATTTTTGGTACTAGCACACCTCTCTTTGTCACGAATGGTCTTTTTGTCACTGCTAGTCTGCTTTTTATGTCCTGCTTGCTCCGTCCATCATGGGTTCTTTTCCTGCCTACCTAGCAGAATTCCTTAACTTCATCTGCTTCGTTATCATCAATTACGATCTTAAGTTTCTCGTTATTCTCATTTCTGCTGCTTCTCTCTAGTTTCGTCTTTCTCCGGTTTACTCATGAGACTGTCTATTCCATTCAATAGGCTCTATAATTCTTTTTCACTTTTTACTGAGTATAGCAATTTCATCAGCAGATCTTGTTATTGATATCCTTTCACACTCAATTTTAATCAAACTCTTAAACCTTTCCTTTATTTTCGTCACTGCTTCTGCGATGTACAGACTGAACAGAAGGAGCGATGGACTAGATACCCATCTCACACAGCTTTTTATTCAAGCAATTCGTTCTTTGTCCTCCACTTCATTCCCTCTCATCTACACACTGTACGAGTATTACCCACCATTTTCTACAGCTTACCTCTATTTGTCTCAGAATTTCGGACATCTTGCACCATTTGACACTGTCGAACGGTTTTTCCACTCGCCAGATCCTATGAAGGTATTTTGTTTCTTCTTTAGTTTGGCCCTCATTATCAACCACAACGTCAGAACTGCTTTCTGGCCCCTTTACCTTTCCTAAGGCTAAAAAGATCATCTAGCAGAGCTTTAATTTTCTTTTCCATTCCTCCGTGTGCTATTCGTGTGTGCAACTTGGATGCACGAGCTGTTAAGTTGAAAAATGTTTCAAATGGCTCTGAGCACTATGGGACTTAACTTCTGAGGTCATCAGTCCCCTAGAACGTAGAACTACTTAAACCTAACTGACCTAAGGACATCACACACATCCATGCCCGAGGCAGGATTCGAAACTGCGACCGTAGCGGTCGCGCGGCTCCAGACTCTAGCGCCTAGAACCGCTCGGCCACTCTGGCCGGCTGCTAAGTTGATTGTAGGACAATTCTCACATTTGTTGGCCCTTGCGATCTTCGGAATCGTTTGTATAATGTTTTTCCGAAAGCCTGATGATGTATCACCAGTCGCATACACTCTTTACACAAAGCTGAATTGTCGTTTCTTGTAATTTCCCCCAATTATTTATGAAATTTCGACCGAATGTTACCTAGACCTTCTGCCTCATTTGATATTAAATCGGCCAAAGTTCTTTTAATTCGCTATCGCTTCCATTTAGACTCCTGTGTCTTCTTCTAACACGTTATCAGACGAGTCCTTCCCTTCGGGGGGGCCTTCAATGTACTCGTTCCACCTATCCACCCACTTCTCATCATTTAACAGTCAAATTCTCTTTCCACTTCTCATGTTACAGCCGAATGCTGGTTTGAATTTTCTATACCTTGACTTAGTCCTTCCGACAATCATTCCTTTTTCTTTTCCTCATATTTTTCATGCAGCCATTTAGACTTAGGTTCCCTGATTTCATTCCTAAGTAACTTACGTTTATATATTTCTGAATTTCCCTAAAAAGTTTTGTACTTCCTTGTTGTGTCAATCAACTGAAGTATTTCTTCTGTTACCCGTAGTTTTCTCGCATTTACCTTTGTTGTACTATGTTTTTCGTTCGAACTTCTGCGATTGCTCTTTTTAGCGATATCTATTCCTCTTACTTAGTGCTGAGAAAAAAGGTAGGCTAAAATTTAGAAAACTAGTCAGGAGAATCAATGCTTAAAGAAGTGTGATACAGCAGTACTTAGAAATGAAGAGATACACTTGTAGTTACTATGAGTGTAGATACTACTTACTGAGCTATTAATTATCGCAGTATCTACAGCCATAGGAACTTCAAGCGTATCTCTTCATTTACAAGTACTGCTGCATCACACTTCTTTAAGCATTGATTCTCCTGACTAGTTTTCTAAACTTTAGCCAACCATTTTTCTCATTACTAAATTATGATCTACGTCCATATCTGCTCCTGAGTACGCCTTACAATCCAATATATGGTTTCGTAATCTCTTTCTGACCATGATGCATTATAACTTAAATCTTTCGGAATCTTCCGGCCTTTTCCAAGTATACCTCATCCCTCTGTGAATTTTCAACAGAGTACTCATCATTACTAGCTGAACTTCCAGCAGAACTCCAGATACCAAGAGTTTTCACCGTCTGTAACGAAACAAGTGTCTTTACCAATTTGTATAAATTGTTTCCATTCAATAACATCCTTTATTTCCTAACTTGCATTGCAAGTATTAACCGTGCATTGATCGATCACGATACATTGAAGGCTATGAGGTGTTAGAGCAAGCTCGGTATGTTTCTGGCATCTAGCGATAACAGTGGTACAAATGAGCTCACTAGCACTGTACTGGCTTGTGGCATACATTACGTTGCAGAAAGATCTATTGTGATGGCCAAGTATGACGATAAAAAGTACTACGACGTCGAAGCCACAGTTGAAAGCTGAAAATTCATCATACTGCAGTAATTCTCGTTGGAGGCTATAAGCAGTGATCACTATCTGCGAAAATACTAAAGTATATTTTTTATTGGTGCACTTCAGTGTATCAGTGTGTAATAATTTTCATTCTAGGACGTCAAATTGTAGAATTCGTGACCTCATCTCTCTGTTTGTAAAGATATGTAAGCTTGTACTAAATAAAACAACTTCGTAATTTTTATTACTGGCATCATTGAGTAATACATCGTAGTCTTGCCAAAGTTATTTTGCTATAAATATTTATAAAAAAAATTGGAAGCAGTGTTGTCGAAGAACACACCAAATGTACTGTGCAATTTTTCTTACCTAGAACGGAAAATTTCTGTACTGGCATTTTTGTCTACACGACTTTTCTTTTGTTGAAAGAAGGTTTAATCACATCATTGTAGGCTTGTTTTGACATGAAGATTAATGTTTTATAATAATACAAACCTCATTTCTATATAGAGACTGATCAGATATTATAACGTTATACGGAAGTATTGATTACTAGGTACGCTACTAACAAAAGCCCCACCTCCGTAGCTAAGCATCTTCTGTGCTTATCAGGTTGTGGTTTCTGATTATTTCACAGCACATGCATTTATAAGTGGAGGAGGAGGAGGAGGAGGAGGAGGAGATTAGCGTTTAACGTCCCGTCGACAACGAGGTCATTAGAGACGGAGCACAAGCTCGGATTCGGGAAGGATGGGGAAGGAAATCGGCCGTGCCCTTTCGAAGGAACCATCCCGGCATTTGCCTGAAGTGATCTAGGGAAATCACGGAAAACCTAAATCAGGATGGCCGGACGCGGGATTGAACCGTCGTCCTCCCGAATGCGAGTCCAGTGTGTTAACCACTGCGCCACCTCGCTCAGTATTTATAAGTGTATCAAGTTTACAATAGAGGTGTTTTGTGCACTAGAAAGTATTCCTTTTCCCGTTACTTAACTCAGTACATGTATGGTGCCCACATTAACCATTTGTAGTGTAACACCGTCTCTCAAAGTGTTGCCGTTAATACACTACTGGCCATTAACATTGCTACACCAAGAAGAAATGCAGATGATAAATGGATATTCATTGGACAAATATATTATACTAGAACAGATATGTGATTACATTTTCACGCAATTTGGGTGCATAGATCCAGAGAAATCAGTACCCAAAACAACCACCTCTGGCCGTAATAACGGCCTTGATACGCCTGGGCATTGATCAAACAGAGCTTGGATGGCGTGTGCAGGTACAGCTGCCGATGCAGCTTCAACACGATACCACAGTTCATCAAGAGTAGTGATTGGCGTATTGTGACGAGCGGCCACCATTGACCAGACGTTTTCAGTTGGTGAGAGATCTGGAGAATATGCTGGCCAGGGAAGTTGTCGAACATTTTCTGTATCCAGAAAGGCCCGTACAGGACGTGCAACATGCGGTCGTGCGTTATCCTGTTGAAATGTAGGGCTCCGCAGGGATCGAATGAAGGGTAGAGGCACCGGTCGTAACATCTGAAATGTAACGTCCACTATTTAAAGTGCCGTCAATGGAACAAGAGGTGACCGAGACGTGTAACCAATGGCACCCCATACCATCACGCCGGGTGATAAGCCAGTATGGCGATGACGAATACACGCTTCCAACGTGCGTTCGCCCCGATATCGCCAAACACGGATGCGACCATCATGATGCTGTAAACAGAACCTGGATTCATCCGAAAAAATTACATTTTGCCATTCGAGCACCCAGGTTCGTCGTTGGGTACACCACTGCAGGCGCTCCTGTCTGTGATGCAGCGTCAAGGGTAACCGCAGCCATGGTCTCCGAGCTGATAGTCCATGCTGCTGCAAACGTCGTCGAACTGTTCGTGCAGATGGTTGTTGTCTGGCAAACGTCCCCATCTGTTGACTCAGGGATCGAGACGTGGCTGCACGATTCGTTACAGCCATACGGATAAGATGCCTGTCATCTCGACTGCTAGTGATACGAGGCCGTTGGGATCCAGTACGGCGTTCCGTATTACCCTCCTGAACCCACCGATTCCATATTCGGCTAACAGTTATTGGATCTCGACCAACGCGAGCAGCATTATCGCGATACGATAAACTGCCATCGCGGTAGGCTATAATCCGACCGTTATCAAAGTCGGAAACGTGATGGCACACATTTCTCCTCCTTACACGAGGCATCACAACGCCGTTTCACCAGGCAACGCCGATCAACTGCCGTTTGTGTATGAGAAATCGATTGGAAACTTTCCTCATATCAGCACATTGAAGGTGTCGCCACCGGCGCCAACCTTGTGTGAATGATCTGAAAAGCTAATCATTTGCATATTACAGCATCTTCTTCCTGTCGGTTAAATTTCGCGTCTGTAGCGCGTCATCTTTGTGGTGTAGCGATTTTGATGGACAGTAGTGTAACTTAGCTCTCTTCTTCATTTTTTTAATAACATTATTTTGATGATTTCTTTAACAGAAATCCTAATTCTTTGGTAACACACAAGCTCTGCATTCTAGAAAGAAATATATAAACTCAGTGACAATTATAAGTACTTACTAGATGCGAGTGTCTGCCAACGGTCAATTATAGGCGAATACGCGTCCATATTAGGATAAATCTGGGTGGGGCATCTCACGTGGGTTCCTGGTGAGTGGACTATATCACATGGGAATCGTGTTCAATAAACGTGTGAGCGAGTCTTGCAAAAATTTTGCGTAAATCAGTAAATGAAATTAGTGGCCCCTTTCTAAATTAAAAAGAGGTTGTAGGTTAAAAACAATTTATGGAAGTTTACCACTCCTTAACCTTTTCGCGGCTACGGGCTTACATCCATTCCCGACAGGTAGAAAGGCCAGACGGCTACTGGCGTAGATGTAGTCCAGCGGGCGGGAAGTCCAGACGGCTACTGGTATTCATGTACGCCCGGCAGGCGGAAAGTCCAGACTGCTGATGGCATTAATATACGCCCGAGATCGGGAGCACGTAAACCTACACAACAGAACGGCTACTCGCTGTTGTACGCATTTCTGACAACAGTGTAATTATCTGGCCTTTTTTGTAATGTAGGAAAGCGCTTTAGTTTTCACCTCCCGTGGATCCATTTTGCTTACGAGTCTAACATTTGGCCAGTCCTCTTTTCACTTCTGGCGAGACGACAGCGTTCGCATGTGTAGCCTTTGCCATGTCGGGACACAATTTATAGGATAAGGAAATCATGGATATTCTTATGAATAGTAGGGACGAAGAGTGTAGAGATACTTTGGAGCTTTCTTCTGACGAAGAGTTGGATGCGTCTGGGCGTATTGCTGAATCCTAGACACCACGAACAGAAGATTCTTCCTCAGAAGACGTAAAAGAAGATGAATTAAGTGCAACTTCGCCAGGAAAAAGAAAGTATGACTGTACAGAGAATCATCCAGTGACGAAAGAGTCAGAAAGTCGTTTAGATATTTTTTTGTACTTCATGTACTTGGAATTCGTTTCTGCGATCTGTACACAGACCAATAATTATTACAAATTTATTACCGAAAAAATGATCACAGTACCCAGGAGATTAGCATCCTACAAGCATATAGAGCCAGCAGAGATTTATTGCTTCCTAGCGTGTTCTCTGCTTATGCTCAGAAGTGAAAAGTTAGAAGTGAATGGTTATTGGTCGACAGATTCTTTTTTTCAAGCACCAATATTTTCTAACATAATGGCCAGAGACCGGTACAAGTTGGTCCTGCGTTTATTGCACTCCAGTGACAATTCCACCGCACTTCAAGATATTCTTGTAAAAATACGTCTGATTGTAGATCACACAAAAAATAAATTCCGCAAAGCAGCAGTACCCTTTGAAAATCTCGTGATCGACAAAAGTCTGCTAATTTTCAAAGGAAGGCTTCGATTTAAGCAATACATGCCAAACAAACGTAGCCGTTATGGCATTAAAATTTTCGTATTTTGTGACATACGAACCAATTATATTTAGATTATGTTGTCTACAGTGGTGCCGAAATGGAAATATAATCTGGAAACGCTGATTAGGGAAAATCAGGCGATGTCGTTTTGAGTTTTTTATTGCCATATCTCAACAAAGGTCATACTATTTATTCAGACAACTGGTACTGGAGCCCTCAATAATTCCTGTGGCTCCATGATAAACGTACAAACGCCGTCGGAACAGTATTCAGAAACAGGAAACATCTACCACCGCTGCCAGCCAAGCTGAAAAATGGGGAAATACAGTTTAAGCCCTGTGGAACATTGATGACACTAAAATGGATGGATCAGAAAGAAGTCTGGATGCTTTCCACCGTAAATGGACCAGAGCTGTGGAGACAGAGAAGAAAGAACATAGAACGGGCAAAAACAAGTGAAATCTACCGGTGTTGTCAGCTATAATAAGTCTATGGATTCTGTTGATAAGACAGTGCATCCGAAAGACAATGAAGTGGTACAAGAAAGTATTCTTTCATTTGGCTGTCTTGTGTGCTTAACGCAAAAATTAGTTTATAAATACAAAAGCAGCAGAAGATACCACTAGCGAAATACCACTTGGAAATAACCCGTCAGTTGCTTGATAAATTTCATAGTCGAACGCCTAAAAGTGCGTTCCCACGGACAACCAAAAAAGAAAGCCCTCTCCGACTGCAGATTAAAGAGGGACATTATTCAGGGTCCCGCGTAGCAACAGAGAAAAAGGAGACTCCCCAGAGACGCTGTGTAGTATGTACTTCTCATTCACAACGAAAAATGACACCCATAAGATGCTGTAAGTGTAATGTGGCTCTCTGAAAGGTGCCATCATCCGAAAGATATCACACACTAAAGAAAGAATACAATGTGTTAGTAACTGTGTACGTTTCAAGTAAAGGAAAGTGACAAATAAAAAAAAAATAAAGAAGTACATAAAAGTAAAAAAAATGGTTATTAACTCAGCCAGAGGCAGTCCAAAGCCTGCTTCAAAATTGATGATGGAAACTACTAAAGAAAACCGTACTGAACGTGACGAGCTGAAAAAGTAAACAGCGAGCAAGAAGAAGATAGACGTTTACTATACGATTTCTTACTGTGGAGAATCGACTCCAGGTTTTTCGCCTGTCGCAAAATGAGTCATCCAGATTTATTCTCTGTTTAACTCTGAGTCCGGATACACGACACAATTTGGTTTCAAATTTCTGTAATTATTTTTTATATGAGATAGTAGCCAGAATTGTTCGAGATTTGGGCGTTTTCGCTACGCACTACCCACTATTAAACTGTATATCTTGAAACACATTCTTTCGATTTTAATGAAATTTTAGTATGTTGTAGACAAATACATCGACGTTTTAAGTCTCGAATTAGAGGAATTACTATTCAAAAAGCTCTCTCCATTTTTTCTAAATCAACCGTTTTTCAGCCCATAATAAGCATGTAACTGAAAGTGCTGGTTTGTATCGAAGTACTTTGTCGTGGTTATCGGAAATTGTAACCACTGTGACCATACAGGGTATAATGTTTTCAGGAAGAACATTACTGAACAGTGTTTCTGTGAGCGCCAGAAAGTCCACTAAGTACAGAGGACTTAGAACATGTAACACTGAGACGACAGCCAATAGACGTTGACCAGGAAAATGCAAAGGAATCAATTAGGTACCCATGTTTGAATACAAAGAAGGAAATAACAGAGTCAGATTAAAGAAATGCAAAAGGCGTAGTTAGGTATCCAACAGAGGAAGAAACAGTAAATGTGAGTGAAGGTAGGAATCCATTTAATATTGTAAACACACTAGTGCCCATGGTACACTTCATGTCAGCACAAATAAATACGCAATATAGGCAACAAAGTTAATTAATACAAGCACTAGATACTAAGCAAAATCGAACCATGAAAACTGTATGTCAATTGGGCCAGTCAATACAAGCTTTGGACAATAAA
The DNA here is from genome assembly GCF_021461395.2 of Schistocerca americana. Lineage (NCBI taxonomy): Eukaryota > Metazoa > Arthropoda > Insecta > Orthoptera > Acrididae > Schistocerca > Schistocerca americana. The sequence goes on from NC_060119.1 coordinate 961,656,012, forward strand.
CAATGTCAAAATATGCAATCACTAAACGAGGCTTTGCAGCAATGAGAACAGAACAAAGTCAACTGAAACAGTCTTTAACAACGCTAATAAATTAGTCAATACAGGCAACTGAAACCAAAGAAAATGAAGTAATTTAGGCACTAACAGAACAGGTCACACAATTGGACAGGAGGATAGATGAAAAGGGAGGTATAATATACAAATCGTTAGAAGAGAACCTATGGGAAGAGGTATAATTGTTTGTAGATCAGAAAGTAAAGGATGAAGTAACAGAATAGGAGAAGAATGTGAATGAAAGAGTAGGTAACTGTAAGGAACATATAAGGAACTATATAAACTATTGTCCATGAAGTACAGTCACAAACAAACGATAGGATTAAGGGACTTGGAGACGCAGTAAACGAAAAACTAAAGGAGGTAGAGAACCAAAATAAAATTCTAGTGGAAAAGGCTAGAAACTAGAAATGTGTTATTTCCCCATGTTACATTCCCAGGGGCATACCATAACCAATTACGGATAGAAATAGAAAAATTTAAGGAAGTTGATTCCTAAGAAATTATTGGAAAGACACAGAGTTATGACAGCTGCAAATAGAATTAGTGGTGATGCTAGTAACTGGGCAGTCAAAGATGCAGAGGAATAACACTTTAGATGAATTTCTGAATAAATTTGAGAAAGAATTGTGGTCAGGCAGTAAACATAGTGAAATCTACCAGGAGCTTTTAGATATACCACCAAACAGAATCCAGGGAAGTATAAGTACGAGTGAATACTGCCAAGGCTTGTGTAGGAAGATAGAATATGTAAAGGGATTGAAAACTGAGGAGCATTTATCTCTTTTTTTGCATAGTACGTTACCTTGGAGTGTACTAGTTTATCTCAGTCTAGGAAATAATGGCCGAGCCACGTTTTCAAGGAGAGTAGGTGAACTTGATGTGTGGAACACCTCTGATGAAAATATATCTCCCAGCAAAAAAAACAGGAATAATAACAATAGTTGCAATAATAATAGTAACCGAAATAACAATAGGGAATAGGCCATGAGAGCAGTAAGATCAGAAAGAGATAGGAGAGGCGGTAGAGATCGTAGTAACAAAGGAGGTTACAATACTAGGACGTATTACCCAGATGATAATGAGGGAAACGAAAGGCTGCAATAGTGAAGGTCGAGCTGGAGCAGATAGAGAAGACAGGCACCAACAACAGGCATCACAACATCAAAGGCGGAACAATAAGAGAGTGAACCAGGTAAGTAGATCTTATGATGATACACATATTAATAAGACAAAAATGGGTGGGTCTAAGGAAAGAAATAATCAATACTCTGCTTGGTATGATAAAGACATGAAGTACTGGTGAAATAAAGAGTGGCACTCTAAATTAAAATGGGTTCAGGGCTTACTTGAGATGATTAGAGGAAAGGAAGAGTTAAAGTAAACTATGAAAAGCTTATCAGGCAGACATAGATGATATTTTACCTGCAGAAGAATATGAAGCTAAAGAGAGCTTATTACTAAAGATAGATAGTGTTCCCAATGAGATAGTGGCTGAGGGTTGAAAATACATAGGGCAAGTAGTGGACAGTGGCACTGGAGAATTAGTAGGAGATGAAGCTGTAGAAACCAGTGATGATACTATAAATATAGAAGCAGAAGAGTATGATTAGTTGGTAGGTGCATCATGCGATTAAATATAGAAATGAGAAGTAGAATGACAGAAGAATAGACAGGAGAAAATAGAGAAAATGTATAGTTTGAATGAATAGGACAATTTTGAGAGTAATATTGCCACTGAGAATTTTAGTGAAGAATTAGAGGACAGTGATAGTTCCAGTGATCAGGGTGAAGACAATGACAGTGATACAGAGGTAATGAATGATGAGGTCATTAGTATATGTGCTGCTGTTGATGAGCTTGAAATATGTAATGCAAGGGTAAATGGTAACAGGGAACTACTATATGATAGATTACAGGAAGATAATGTAGTTGAGGAGAACAAAGAAATGTCAGGAAATACTGGCACATGAACAATTAAAAGTAGTCGGGTAAGATATACATAGTGCAGCCAGTAAAAAAGGGATAACAAACTGTCTGTCAGATACTGGATAGGTAACCTCGGATGAAACCCAGAAAACAGATAATATAGAAGGTAAAGAGGAGGAAACCCCAGAAGACCAAGTGCAGGTATTTATAATCGGAAAGGACAAGCATAGTGAAAATAATAATGATGACGAAAATGTAAATCGGGGGGGATTAATCTGCCTTAATACAAGTTAATACACAAAGCAAAAACATTGGATTCCACAAAAGGAATGTATGTAGGAGGTAAAAGAAAGAAGCCCACAGACAAAAGTAATTATTTAGCTCAGTTGAGGTTAGCAGTACTGACTGCTGTGGGCAAATGAGAAACCTCCAAATGAATATGAAGAAGCAGAGGGAAGAAACCACGGATAAGAGTAATAAATTAGTCCACAGTATGTTAACTGTACAACCGCTGATACTTGGACATACATAGAGTTGCAGCTAGGTCACTAATGACCCATATAACTTTCCATTTTATTATTCTGTGCCAGTGGGTTATTGTAACTACTAATGATTCCGTTCTTCGAAGTGCTGGAAATTTTATTATGAAATCGACAAAAATAAAGTAGCTTTCAAGAAATTATTATTTATTATTTTAAAAAGCTTACATACATTTTCTGGGTGCTCTTACTGACTACCATCACATAATGAGAACAAATAATAATCTTTTGATGTACATTTGTTGCAGACAGTTTTCTTGCACATGTAACATTGCACATGAACTGCTTGCTTCACAATTACACTTTGCAAGCCAATGTGTTTATTTTTATTGTTTCTCAGGAATGTCTTCAGGTGTGACGAACGTAATAGTCATCTTGGTTGTTACATGCTTCTCAGCAAGCCCCTCCCTAAGCTGCAGTATGAAGTATCTGTCATTAAATTTTTCCTCATTTAGAGCATTGTGAAATACCCAGGCCTTTATCCTAGCTGAATCCAGCAAGTTGTAAAATGTGTGAACAGGTCAATGTCTCCGTGGTGCTTTGACAGAGTATTTGCGGGCCATTTGGTCCACCACCTCCTCTCCATATCAAGAGCGGTCTGTATTTGGCGTCTTTTTCAAAGCATCTTCGATTTTAACATAAGGATGAAAAGTGATAAGAATTAAAAACATAAAATTCATTCAGAAGATTTTAACAAAATGTAAATTACATTCACCCCAGATCAAAAAATTGTATCAACAACAAAAATGGCGAACAATATAAGACTTTTGGCCACAGACACCAAACATACAATTGTAAATAACATCCATAAAAATCCACTTAGAACATGCAAAATATCAGAAGACAACTCTTCAACTTAAGTATGGCTTACTTATATTAGCGCTCAGTTAAATATACAGCTGTGAGCACACCCAGAACCCACTACTAGGCAAAACGACGTTAGTGTCAGCTCAATATGGTGCTACCAATGAAAATTTCGGAATTGCAGTTTACTGTACCATGTTACGTACGAAACCAGTCGCACCTACAGCGCAATAATAATAAAATGATTTTCCTTACGGAGCGTACAAAATCAGTCAAATTCACAGTGCATAAGTAACAAGATTAATATGGCTTTCGTTCACAGAAAACAACCAGCGTGCCAACACCGAATAACCACCACACGTTGTTCTACACATACTGACCCACTGACCTTAAGCTGGAATGTTACTGATAATTAACCTCACTAACTGCACAGACTGAACTCTTCACTGTACACTATGTTGCATCACTCAACCGACTAACGTGCCGCTACGGATCACTAAAGCATCCTGCTAGATGTCCTGCAACGTGGAAGCCATTCTGTGTCTCTCCTGGAATCGCCCCCCACTCTCGGCCGGGTAGAGACATCGACTGCCTTCCCCTGGGTTGTCTGTGTCCATACAGTGGAGAGGCAGCTCATTGACTATTAATGAAGTCTCGAACTGGACTCCTGGGCGTACCTGCATCGGAGAAAGTTTCCCACACTTGGCTGTACACAGACTTGACTCCCTCTCTCCGGAGGTTCCCGCAGATATTTATGCCAGTAGGAGAGAAACATTTTCTCCATACATATGATTTAGAATATTACAGAAATGTTTATCATTTTTTCCAATTGGTTTCTAAAGTGCACTTTCAGTACCTGTTAAAGTTACAAACACAAGGTACCGTCCGCCACGCGCTCTATGGTGGCTTGTGCACTGTCTGTGTACATGTAGATGTAGATGAAGAAGCTAACAGCAGAAACACAGGGTGTTTCAAAATGAACAACCGGTTTTAAAGCGTTGTACATTTATTACGTTCAACTTACGATTGTAAAAAAATACACCAAAAGAAAGAGCATCTCAAACATTTTTGTACCTGTGCGGAATGGGAAGAGTATGTAATGACAAAGAGTGAGTGAAAAACGTGCTAATTGAGTGGGAGTCTTTCACGCTTAGCCCCAAGAAATATCTCCGCTGAAAGTTTATGGGCCTTTCTTTTTCGGTGAATCAACTGTGACTGATGTTTCTTATCTTGATGTGCTACAGCTATCGCCCGTATCTCAATGGGAAGAAGCTGAAAAACACATCTTTATTTGGGAGCAAAATGGTGCGTCGCGTCAGTGGCATAACTCAGTATTCGACTGGTTAAACGACATTGTATCCGACTGGTGGATTAGGTGCAAGGCGCCTGTTGACACAGCATTTTATGCATGACCTCCACGTTCACACACGATCTGACGCGATCACGTGTGTGTGTCACTGATAGCAGCTGATCAAGTCGACTTTGGAAACTATGTTACTGCAACAGTTAATCCTGGCACATTTATTAAGGTTTCGGAACAACTCCCCTATTGACTCTATGTGTGATCGGTGTTTGCACTGAATAATTGTAAGAAAACATCTACGTCCACATCTACATCTACGTGATTACTCTGCTATTCACAATAAAGTGCCTGGCAGAGGGTTCAATTAACCACCTTCATGCTGTCTCTCTACCGTTCCACCCTCGAACGGCACGAGGGAAAAAACAAGCACTTACATTTTTCTGTGCGGGCCCTGATTTCTCCCATTTTATCGTGATGATTACTTCTCCCTACGTAGGTGGGTGTCAACAGAATGTTTTCGCAATCGGAGGGGAAAACTGGTGATTGAAATTTCATGAGAAGATTCCGTCGCAACGAAAAACGCCTTTGTTTTAATGATTGCCACTAGAATTCACGCATCATGTCTGTGGCACTATCTCCCCTATTTCGCGATAATACAAAACCGAGCTGCCCTTCTTTGCACTTTTTCGATGTCATCTGTCAGTCCCACATCGCACAGGAATACTCCAGAATAGGGCGGACAAGCCTAGTGTAAGCAGTCTCTTTGTTAGACCTGTTGCACCTTCTAAGTGTTCTGCCAATGAATCGCAGTCTTTGGTTTACTCTACCCACAATAATACCTATGTGATCCTTCCAATCTACGTTATTTGTGATTGTAATCCCTAAGTATGTAGTTGAATTTACAGCCCTCAGATTTGTGTGACTTATCACGCAATCGAAATTTAGCTGATTTCTTTTAGTACTCATGTGAATGACGTCACACTTTTCTTTATTCAGGGTCAATTGCCACTCTTCGCACCATACAGATATCTTACCTAAATCATTTTGCAAGTCGTTTTGATCATCTGATGACTTTACAAGACGGTAAATGAGAGCATCAACTGCAAACAATCTAAGACGGCTACTCAGATTGTCTCCTATGTCGTTAATATAGGTCAGGAACAATAGATGGCCTATAACGCTTCCTTAGGGAACGCCGGATATTACTTCTGTTTACTGAATGACTTTCCGTATTGCTACGAACTGTGACCTTTCTCACAGGAGATCACGAATCCAGTCGCATAACTGTGACGATACTCCGTAGGCACGCAGTTTGGTTAGAAGACGCTTGTGAGGAACGGTGTTGAAGCATTTTGGAAATCTAAAAATATGGAATCAATTTGAAATCCCCTGTCGATAGAACTTATTACTTTATGAATATAAAGAGCTATTTGTGTTTCACAAGGACGATATTTTCTGAATCCGTGCTGACTATATGTCAATAAATCGTTTTCTTCGAGGTACTTCATAATGTTCGAATACAGTATATGTTCTAAAACCCTACTGCAAATCGACGTTAGTGATATAGGCCGGTAATTCAGCGGATTACTCCTAGTTTCCTTTTTGGGTATCGGTGTGACCTGAGCAATTTTCCAGTCTTTAGGTACGGATCGTTCTGTGAGCGAGTGGTTGTATATAATTGCTAAATATGGAGCTATTTTATCAGCATACTCTGAGAGGAACCTGACTGGTGTACAATCTGGTTGGAGGCCTTGCCTTTATTAAGTGATTTAAACTGCTTTGTTACACCGAGGATACCTACTTCTATGTTTCTCATCTTGGCAGTTGTTCTTGATTGGAATCAGGAATATTCACTTCGTCTTCTTTGGTGAAGGAGTTTCGGAAAACCGTATTTAATAACTCTGCTTTAGCGCCATTGTCATCAGTGACTTCACCATTGCCATTGAGCAGTGAAGGTATTGATTACGTCTTGTGCTTTATGTATGACCAGAACCTCTTTGGCTTTTTGCCAGATTTCGAGACACAATTTCGATGTGGAAATTATTATAAGCATCTCGCATTGAAGTACGCGCTATATTTCAAACTTCTGTAAAAGTTTGCCAATATTGGGGATTTTGAGTTCTTTTAAATTTGGCACGACTTTTTCGTTGCTTCTGCAACAACGATCTGACCCGTTTTTTTGTACCATGGGGGATCAGTATCATCACTTATTAATTTATGTGGTATATATCTCTCTATTGCTATTGATACTATCTCTTTGAAAACATTCCACAACCGTTCTACACTTACAAGATCAGATCGTAAGGAGGGAAGACTGTTTCTTAAAAAGGTGTTAAGAGCATTTTTATCATCTTTTTTTGAATAGATATACTTTGCGTTTCTTTTTTGTGGTTGTAGGTGTTACAGTATTCAGCCTAGCAACAACTGCCTTGTGGTCGCTAATCCCTGTATTCATCACAACACACACTATTTGTCCAGGATTATTTGCTGCTAAAAGATCAAGTATGCTTTCGCAACTACTTACGCTTCGAGTGGGATCATGAACTAACTGTTCAAAATAATTCTCTGAGAATGCATTATGTACAATTTCGGATGATGTGTTATGCCTGCCGCCGGCTATAAACGTATAATTTTTCCAGCATATCGAGGGTAGATTGAAGTCACCACCGACTATAATTGTATGAGCAGGGTACTGATTTGAAATGAGACTCAAGTCTTCTTTGAACTGTCAGCAACTATGTCTTCTGAGTCGGGGGATCGGTAAAACGATCCAATTAATAGTTTAGTCCTATTGTCAGGTATAACCTCTACCCACACTATTTCACATGAACTATCTACTTCAATTTCGTTGCAAGGCAAACTACCTCTGACAGCAATAAATACTCCACCACCAACAGTATTTAATCTATCCCTTCTGAACACTGTTAGATCCTTTGAAAAAATTTCGGCTGAACTTATTTCCGGCTTTAGCCAGCTGTCTTATATACAACTATTTGAACGTCAACACAGCTACGACAATTTACAACTACAATACCAATCGTTTCTACAACTACCGTACTGTGTTTTACCTGCCCACTTCTAGACGGACGCCCCTTCTGTGGTTCCCTGAGACACTCTAACTTAAAAAACCACCCAGTCCCTTCCACACAGTCCCTGCTACCCATGTAGCCGCCTCCTGTGTGTAGTGGACTCCTGACCTATTAGGGGGAAGCCGGAAACCCACCACCCGATGGCGCAAGTCAAGGAATCTGCAGCCTATACGGTCACAGAACCGCCTGAGCCTCTGATTCAGACCCTCCACTCGGCTCTGCACCAAAGGACCACGGTCGGTTCTATCAACGATGCTGCAGATGGTGAACTCCGCCGTAATCTCGGAAGCAAGACTGCCATACATTCCCAGAGTGACGGACAGAATCGGCCTTATATTGCGCAAACATGGCGTAAAGGCGATTTTCTAACCGACAAGGAAGATCAAAGAGTGTCTTAGATCGGCGAAGGAGAAAAGAGACCCACTTGCAATGTCGGGAATATACTGTTTACCATGCACATGCGGAAAAGTTTATGTCGGAATGACTGGACGATCAATTAATACCAGGATAAACGAGCATAAGCGACATTGCAGGTTGGGGCAGGTGGAGAAATCGGCCGTGGCAGAGCACGCACTGAATGAGACCGACCACGTAATAAAATTCGCCGACACGGAAGTTCTGGCTGTAGAGAAGCACTATCAGACGCGCTTGTTCAGAGAAGCTGTAGAAATACAAAAACACGGGAACAGTTACAACAAGAAAGAGGAAAGCCTTAAGGTAAACGGATCAAGGCTTCCCGTACTGCCTACCGTCGCAGGTAGCAAGAGGAGAACCGCACCGGAAATGACCGCGGAGAAGCCGTCGCACGTTGGCGCGCCAGGTACATATAGTCTGCGGCTGCGAGCTCGGCTCCAGGTCACCACCGGCAATGGAGGGTGAAGCTTTGACAATGCCAGCCACTCGTGCTGGCGAAATGTCAGAAAAATAATTAGATGAACGTCGGCCGAAGAACCCGAGACAGAAGCCAACAGGCAGTTTGTCAATTAGTATGAACGTTACACTATACAGTTTATTTCATAATCTAAGTCGTTTTCGGTGCCAATATAAATATAAAAAATGGCTCTAAGCAGTATGGGACTTAACATCTGAGGTCATCAGTCCCCTAGACTTAGAACTACTTAAACCTAAGTAACCTAAGGACATTACACACATCCATGCCCGAGGCAGGATTCGAACCTGCGACCGTAGCAGCAGCGACGTTCCAGACGAAAGCGCCTAGAACCGCTCGGCCACAGTGGCCAGCTAATATAAATATGGATGGGAATTCCAGGGGCACTCTCAAATCTTTCCGAAATCGAAATGTTTCGTCACATTACTGTAAATTGCAATAAATAATTAAAAACAACATTTCAATTTGTTTTTCTCTTAAAGGCAAGTCATATAATACACAAACAATAGGCGCGAATGTACGGTATTTTCTTTCGCCTTCGACCGTGATGGGCTACATCATTAATTTAAAAGGAACGTTGCTTCAAACTGTTGCTTATTGGGTAAGCCCGCAGTACCCTACAGCGTCAGCAAGAGGAACGCCGGCGGCGGTGCTAGGAACGATAGTGAGTTGTATGGAGCCCTGGCGGTGTTGTGTGCGGTGGTCCATCGACACGTTGATGTCTTTGAGAGATGTTACGAAAGATTTTGTTACTTGATATTTTTTCGTCGATGCTCTTTGAAGTACTGCATAGTCAGACATCGTTTATTACCTCGTTTAACTTCCGCTTATCGATGTTTGCAAGTTCTGTAATGTTTTGTTTCTCTGCTGGTGTAATCTTTGTTAAGGAAAGTAAGAATTCATCATTCTCGGTGATACGTTGTTGTGAGTGCTTACTTTTCATTGTTTGACGTTTGCTCAGCTGTTGTTAGTGTTGCTTTAGTTGTACTTTAAATATACGGAGCGATCAAAAAGTTTCCGTTCGAAGGCCATACGGTTCACAATATGTAGGCCAATCAGATAAAATCGCCATGAACACTTGGCAGTCATCCTACCAGCGCTCGAAGTTGAAGATCCCCGTTTATATACACTCCTGGAAATTGAAATAAGAACACCGTGAATTCATTGTCCCAGGAAGGGGAAACTTTATTGACACATTCCTGGGGTCAGATACATCACATGATCACACTGACAGAACCACAGGCACATAGACACAGGCAACAGAGCATGCACAATGTCGGCACTAGTACAGTGTATATCCACCTTTCGCAGCAATGCAGGCTGCTATTCTCCCATGGAGACGATCGTAGAGATGCTGGATGTAGTCCTGTGGAACGGCTTGCCATGCCATTTCCACCTGGCGCCTCAGTTGGACCAGCGTTCGTGCTGGACGTGCAGACCGCGTGAGACGACGCTTCATCCAGTGCCAAACATGCTCAATGGGGGACAGATCCGGCGATCTTGCTGGCAAGGGTAGTTGACTTACACCTTCTAGAGCACGTTGGGTGGCACGGGATACATGCGGACGTGCATTGTCCTGTTGGAACAGCAAGTTCCCTTGCCGGTCTAGGAATGGTAGAACGATGGGTTCGATGACGGTTTGGATGTACCGTGCACTATTCAGTGTCCCCTCGACGATCACCAGCGGTGTACGGCCAGTGTAGGAGATCGCTCCCCACACCATGATGCCGGGTGTTGGCCCTGTGTGCCTCGGTCGTATGCAGTCCTGATTGTGGCGCTCACCTGCACGGCGCCAAACACGCTTACGACCATCATTGGCACCAAGGCAGAAGCGACTCTCATCGTTGAAGACGACACGTCTCCATTCGTCCCTCCATTCACGCCTGTCGCGACACCACTGGAGGCGGGCTGCACGATGTTGGGGCGTGAGCGGAAGACGGCCTAACGGTGTGCGGGACCGCAGCCCAGCATCATGGAGACGGTTGCGAATGGTCCTCGCCGATACCCCAGGAGCAACAGTGTCCCTAATTTGCTGGGAAGTGGCGGTGCGGTCCCCTACGGCACTGCGTAGGATCCTACGGTCTTGGCGTGCATCCGTGCGTCGCTGCGGTCCGGTCCCAGGTCGACGGGCACGTGCACCTTCCGCCGACCACTGGCGACAACATCGATGTACTGTGGAGACCTCACGCCCCACGTGTTGAGCAATTCGGCGGTACGTCCACCCGGCCTCCCGCATGCCCACTATACGCCCTCGCTCAAAGTCCGTCAACTGCACATACGGTTCACGCCCACGCTGTCGCGGCATGCTACCAGTGTTAAAGACTGCGATGGAGCTCCGTATGCCACGGCAAACTGGCTGACACTGACGGCGGCGGTGCACAAATGCTGCGCAGCTAGCGCCATTCGACGGCCAACACCGCGGTTCCTGGTGTGTCCGCTGTGCCGTGCGTGTGATCATTGCTTGTACAGCCCTCTCGCAGTGTCCGGAGCAAGTATGGTGGGTCTGACACACCGGTGTCAATGTGTTCTTTTTTCCATTTCCAAGCCAACATAGCTTGATTTTAAGATCTTTATTCCAATTACTAATTTCGACAGAATCGTGCTGGCATCTTCAGATTGGCATTACACTTTGCGTATGTGTCCACATGCATCTGTCCTCGACATTTTGAGACCAAAGTGCAAATACATTAAAAAACTCCAGATGGTTTGTCATTTATAAAACAGAGTGCTCTTAGGTGGGTTGATAAATGAATAAAGGGTAAATGTAGAACATCCATAGCAGCAATAGAGTTAAAATTACACTCCATGTCGGCGACGTCCCTTGCTCCCCCGTACACATTCTTCATTCTCCAATGGACGTCTACCAGTGTTTGTTCTTTGGCAGCCAACAAAGCAATAGCAGCACGTTGGTTCTGCTTGGACACGTTTGTAATAACTTCGCCATAATTCAATTTTCCGCATTTACTGCAAGCACGCTTGAAGGACACTAGTGCCAATCTTACCCCTTGCCTACATATCAGCGCTTATGTATCCACTTTGGAGTCACATTACGTAGCATATATGCTGCAACTCCGTCAAAGGAAAACTTTTTCGTCGCTCCTTATATTTACTTGATTTTAAGTGCTACGCTGATCAGCGTGGCACTTATATGTAGTTACCAATTTATCGGGTATGTCTAATTTTTCTAATATTTAATTTTTCTAATACACTAACCCTTTGTTTCGCTATTACGTTTGGGTAATTGTTTGTACTTCAGTGGGTTATCTGGGGATCACTGGTTTTTGAAGTTAAGAAGATTCTTCACTGGGGTATCCAGCTGAAGATGAAGTCTGTTGTAGTATTAGTGTCGCCATTGTTGTTTTTCTCTTTTTAACCACTCCATTGTAAATGAGCTAATGTCCGATATATCTTACGTCCATTAAAGGGCTCAAATGCTGTATTTAGTTATTGGTCTCCATATATGGTTATATGGAAGCATACATGACGTTCACGAGGGTCGTATATCTAAGTACTTGTGGAACACATATAACCTTAACCCTTACAGACAGATAATTAGTGTAGTGCTACTTGATTGCTAGTTCTAAACTCTGACGTGGAAATTGTAATTAGCGGTCTAAACCAGTTATCTAGCAGTGGAACTACAAACACACACACCTCTAGCCTGACAGTAGCCGCGCAATGGGACTCCAGATGCAATTATGACATCAAATTGATTAAATTGATCAATTAATTACCCCTACCTCCCACCCCCAAATGAAATTACGTGTTTTCCCCAGCCACCACGTGGGTCCCCAACCATCCCCCTCCCCAACGCTCCCCATCACCCACCTATCTTTTTGGCGGAAATTTAGAATTTAGGCGACAATTCTGAATATTGGACATAAAATCGAGTTTCTGCTGTAAAATTCAATTGTCAGAACAGAGGTCACAATATTAACGGAAACTTTGGATGGAAATTTTTTATAAAACGAGGATACGTGGTAGAAATCGAAAACAACTCAGAGAACAGGAAATCAGAATTGTGCACTACAGAGGACATAATTTGTATTTTGTAGCATAGGGATACTCTTATTTAAATTTCGAATGCAGCCGCGCGATGTAGCCACGCAGTCGGAGACAACTTGTCACGATTCGCGTGACTCCTCCTGTCGAAGGTTAGAGTCCTCCTTCGGACATGGGTGTGTGGGTTGTCCTTAGGAAATCTGTGGTAAGGTCTTATGGGACCACACTGCTGAGCTCATAGGTCCCTAAACTTACACACTACTTAATCCAACTTAAACTAGACCGAGCGAGGTGGAGCAGTGGTTAGACACTGGACTCGCATTCGGGAGGACGACGGTTCAATCCCGCGTCCGGCCATCCTGATTTAGGTTTTCCGTGATTTCCCGAAATCGCTCCAGGCAAATGGCGGGATGGCTCCTTTCAAAGGGCACGACCGACTTCCTTCCCCGTCCTTCCCTAATCCGATGAGACCGATGACCTCGCTGTCTGGTCTCCTTCCCCAAAAGAACCAACCAACCTAACTTAAACTGACTTACGCTAAGGACATTCCCCCCGACGGGGGGAGCCGCGCCGACCGTGACAACGCGCTCAGATCGCTCGGCTACCCGGCGTTGTCGTGTGTTGTGCTTAGCGTAAGCTACAGCATAGGGACGGATGACCTCAGCACTTTGGTCTCATAAAACCATAGCACAAACATCCAAACTTCCGATTGCATCGTACACTGCGGTTGCTCTGTCGGATGCCACATGCAGCGTACTGTGCAGCGTGGTGATTGCTGTCTGGCGAGTGGTGTCACTATCTCGACGGCCTTGTAGACAGAGCAGTCACACGTGAGGCTTGGCACATGTTGCTTGCCACGGAATCTGGTGGCTCGCAGCGGAACTATGGAACCCACCCCCCGTCTACGTCGTTCTTAAACGACGTTATCAGACCACACACATTGTACCACCGCCTCGTGCCCCCCCCCCCCCCCTCACTTCCACTTGGAGCAACATACCTGTCCACACTGGGCGGTCTCCTCGCTTTCCGTTATCACTCAGGGCCGCTTATAGGCCTGCAGATGTACAGCTGCTGGTCGGCAGTCGAAGGGAATTGGCAGACCATTGTAGTGTGAGCTACTGTTCCTGAGGTATGTTGCGCTGCGTGTCTACCACGAACCACAGATTTGTTTTTGAATGTTAACGGATGCAGAATTGTGTCTGGAGATGTCCAGCGGCCAGCGAGTGGTTGAAGGAAACAGACAAGCCGTTCTGATGTGAACAACGTGTAGACGATTATTAACTTCTGTATTTTGGAGCTAACACAACAATTTACCCGAATTTTTAATAACATGTAGATGTGTGACTACTTAATATCAACTCACGTCTTCTGCAGGGAAGGAGACCGCCACAGAAACAGCAGTGTTATTGTGGGCAATGATAAGACAGTTGGAATACTGACTAACGTGGTTAAGCCCCAGGTATAAAATAAAGATGTATAACAAACTGATATGTCGGCTCTGAGCACTATGCGACTTAACTTCTGAGGTCATCAGTCGCCTAGAACTTAGAACTAATTAAACCTAACTAACCTAAGGACATCACACACATCCATGCCCGAGGCAGGATTCGAACCTGCGTCCGTAGCGGTCGCCTGGTTCCAGACTGCAGCGTCTAGAACCGCACGACCTGTTATCTCGGATCGCAAGTCCTGAAGTGGAGATGTTAGTAACCACAATATATATTTTATAAAATGTGACTACAAGACACTTCTAGATCTTCCTTGGATAAGGAGCTTGGCACTGCCAGTGTCTAGGCTGCAATATACCACTACAGAATGGATCGTATGTTCGACCCTGTGCAAGAGCGTTTACGTTTATTTGACACCACCAAACAGTATTTACAATGTGCTCCACTTTATTCTGCATCATGTGGCATCAATTAAAGATAACTTACAAAACAACTTTTGTGATGTTTAATAACGTTCTGCAGCTTGTGTACTGGGGTAATAATAATAACCAAAAATTGATAGGTGTACAAGTAAGTCTTCGAGATATTCAAGACCGAGAAAAGCTTATCAGCTATGTTCTGTTTGTATACAGCATTAATCATCTACCTATAAACTACATGGAGATTCTTTACTCCAACTCGATTCAAGACGACATAAGAACTATACAGAATTGTCATATAAAGTACGAGAAACTTATTTCTCTGTCTAGAACATTTTTCTCCGCAATACCATCTTATATACATATTGGAGAACTGGGACTGGCTGACGTAAGTAACGTCATTCCACAAGTCTTAAAAAAAAGAGTAAATGCATCACATAGCCATAATGAAATTACGACTTTAAGAACAGTTAACATGTTATGGGCACAGAAAAGGAAACTGGAAGTGGAGGACATCGAAGTAAAGAAAATAAAACTGCAGTATATAGAGAAGACAGCTGCCATAAAGGAAGAGTATAAGCTACAATTGTAAAAGGAAGATATAATTGCGGATGTGTGGGCCAGCTTTATGTATGGCTTTAAACACACTGTATGGGGAAATCAAGTTACATACGGGGAATGTAAGATATTGGCATTTACAGTAAACAGAAATGGAAACTGGTCACATGTTGGTGTACTGGACAAAATCAATGGAATCGAGAGTGTTTACTATATTAAAGATACACGAAAACGCTCTGCTCCCATTTGGATTGCCTTAAAAAGTCTTTTGCCGAACTTAAAACTGTTGGAATAACTACATTTAAGGTACTCTCATTTTCAAACGTTGTGAACTTAAAGTTCTATACAGAAATCCCATAAGAATTTGCAGCAGAAGAACTGACAGCATACACTAATGAAGATATGGAACACTTTAACAGTAGCGTCATGGAGAAGATAAAATCCTTGAATGCTTTCCCCTAGAAGAACTGCAGCAAGGTATAGAGCTAACAGTTAAAGCTGTAAAATAAGTATTTTACAGGAAAAAATTGCATATGTATTGGAATTCGAGAACATACTTTCTCTGTATTTGTCAAATTATTGGCTGGAGAAAGAAATAGATGATTCAGATGTGAATTTCAGTTATAACCTAATAATTAAATTGGACACCACCAAAAACCATAAAGAAAGACTTTAAATATATATGCGAAGGATAATAAAGACTATGTATGAGAATATTTATCTGTCTTAATCACTAAACTACCAAAAATCCTAATACTCATATACAATGATCTATGTTCATGTATTTCAGATGGGGAAAGTGGGTAGTCGGGTGACTGAAAGCGGCTGAAAGTATAGAGACTCCCTTTTCGTACCTACATGAAGAGCACCCTCTGGCAATGGTCGACGAAGGAACAGCGATCTCGTACATAACTACAAAATGAGGAACCAATGCTCTTCGGAACGGATTACTGACACAATTGCTACGCCGGCACTGTATAGTTGTTTGGACAGCTGTTTGGACAGGTGTTCAGACATCTGTTTGAAAACGCTCCACAATGGTGGAAACTCTTCCAGTTTCCACACATTGCGAAGTCTTCCACAGTTTTGCCAATAAGAGACGTCGCCTCTGGGTTTCATTTATACCAAGTGCGTTTTGGGACCAGCATGATTTACGCCAAGCGATGTCCACATTTCTGTCAGAGCCAGTCGACCGAAATGTGTTAATTTTGGTTTAACACCTGACACAGACCTCGAAGTAATGGTAGAGAAACAAAATGTATGGCGGTATACAAAGCCATACCCATACATTGCTCGGATATGTTATAGCTGAAAAACGATGTTTTAAACTGATTATGAAAGAAAACCGTAGGCGCCCTCTCTTATGATTGATAGTCAATGGGATATGGTCTTCCTCCAGTACCGGCGACAAATCTTTACATTGACTTGCGCAAGTAACTTTGATCACTGACCACCTGCTACAATGAAGCAGTCAGTACACGTATATGTAAAATTCTCGACGTCAACAGGCAGACTGTATTTGTTTTTCGATAGGTTGGAAGAGGGAGATACAGAAAAATCTGGTAGGAGGTTCTATTAGAGGGAATAGTATGACTGTTCAAAGTTTGGATGCAGATACTCTGCACATTTTTTCCTACTCTGGATGTTACGAAATAACGTCGAGGAGTGCTCTCGAACATACCAAATGACTGTCTAGATGCTAATCTGTACTGGTATTTCATATGTCTGAAAATAATGTAACGCCCTCGTGCATATCGATTTGTAATATGGACATGAGGAATGCTCTCAAACTACACTGATTTTGCTCATAAAGCTGAAAGAAATCGACTGTTTCTGTTCTCGTGGACTCCTGACTGTTTTTATTATTATCGTCATTTTTGCGTGTTGAAAAACGTGTGTTGCTGCAAGTTCTGTGTAATTTCATACCTCATAACCTCTAATTATAAAGCAGACATCACTTGAATTATAGTTCATTATGGAACCTATAAATGATAGTGTTTTCCCCAACATAAGGGTAGATTGCGTGAAACTGTCTGTTCTGTGACGATCAAATTGCTTACGAAACTAGAACGCAAGAATCTGCTGCTATTGCGAATGATAGTTTGCTGGATTTGGACTACTCCTTCAAGTAAAGGTGGCGGAAAGACGTAGAGAGGAGTTATGGAGCAGAAATATCAGACGTCGGCAAGCAGACGGTATTTGTTTTCAATCGATCAGAGGAATCTAGCCTCGTATCACAGGCCGTAGGGAAAGCTAAAAGGATGTGCTTGAGGATTTCCGTCAACTCTGCGGTATCTTCTGATCCTATCAGCGCTGTTTTCGCAATGTTACTTGGACAGCTGGGAGATTTTTATAAGGCGAATGTACTTTTCTTAGTACGGCCAGGACAGCCACCCCCTGCCAGGCAGGTGCCTCATCCAGAATGAATTCGTTCACCTCAGTCATCCAATGCAGAAACGTACAATAAACCGAACAACAGGCTGGATGCCAGTATGATGTTAGCTGTGATGACTTCACCAAGACAACGTAAGGGTAGCTTCTACCTACCCACTAGCACTCCCTTGGCCCTCATGAGGTCAGTTTCTGTATGTCACCCTTGTGACCCTACTCTCCCATATTGTCAGTGTATCTCATAGCTAAAATCACACAGAAAGACGAATTGAAATGGCCAGCACTAGGTTAAAGAATCAGTGGATACATTCACGGTACTCACATTAATCCATATTAAAATTTACGCAAAACTCTGACCAACTCAACCAATGTACTGTCAGATTATTCATTAAACATGAATGAAGACAGACGAGCTGAATAGCTGTCCGCTTTTCACTGTAATATTCGAATACAGTATTAGTGATATACTGCATGATACTATCATGTCTGTTAAATATTTATGTGTAACGATGCAAAGCGATACGAAATGGAACGAGCATATGAAGTCTGTGGTCGATTTCGGTTTATTGAAAGAATTCTACGAAAGTAGAACACATCTTCAAAAGAGACCGTGTACTGAACGCTAGGCGATCCAGTCTGGAGTGCTGCTGAAGTGTTCTTTACGCGAAACACTATTGAGAAAACTGATAGCACTAGCATTTGCGACTAACTGCGGAACAATTCTTTTGTGAGTGGAACAGAAAATGTAACTGTTAGTAATGGCACAAGCTAATCTCTGACATGCACCATATGGGGTCTTGCGAAGTATATATATGTAGTATATAGACGTAGACGTAGATCACATACATGTGTAGTAGTTCTGTCGCTCACTTGATTCGCAGCTTCATTTCATTTTATTGTACTGTATTAGTAATTTCGAAGTTATTATTGACGTTCAGTGTTTATTTCTTTTAGAGCCATGCATTGTTCAAAAGTATCAAAATCATTAATATTCCGCTTATAGAAGTTCAAATTTAATTTTTCATTTTCCGTCATATAGATACCGTACTATATTAAGTTTTCAAGAATGACATCATTTTAAAGATTTTACATGTTTTTGTTCAACATAGATTTATGACTCAACAGTTCATTCTTTCATGTCGATAAGAAGGAACAATGAGTGCCTCTTGAGGAAATATGCAACAATGCTGCTCAAGAATGTATTAATAAGTGTTGAAAATAATTCTCATTGCCATTGTCTAATCACTCACTGGTGTTAACTTGTACTACGTAGGGTATTGAAACAAGAATACCGGTGTTTCGTATCGTTATTGTAACAAAGGTGAAGTCCGTTTGTGAAATGTGTTTGTTACTGTGTCGATTTCCTATTTCCGATTTTTAAGCAAAAATAAAATAACAAAGATTATGCACTATTTCTTTCAGTATATCGTGAGAGATTTTCTAACGTGTTGCTGTCAATAGAAGTTCCCTTACTTTCTAGAACTTATGCATGCTGACTCTTACACAATAGCAACAGCAGTAGCACTAGTATTGTTATATAATTATTATCGTACATCTTCAGAGTTAGTGATTTATTAAAGAAGAACGTAGTACTTTTAAATTCTTGTGGTTTCCGTTCTAACTTCCTCTAAATTTTTTCACTGCTCTACTTCATTTTGCACCGCATTTCCCAAATGCTTTATATAATTTTTGTAGCCCTTTTATTGACGTTTGAAGTCATTTTAGGCCATCAAAATCGGGAATCTTTTTCGTGCTGGAAACTAAATAAATTCTCACTAGAGGCAGGAGCACCCACTGATTCCCTCCCCCTCCCAAATCTCCCTGTAACGCTGCGGTTGCCAGTGGCAGCCACACCGACGCTTTCCACCCCCTACGCTGACCGAGACCAGTCAGGCCAAAGCACCAACTCTGGCCTGCAGCCTCGCATCGATTCGTCAGCCATTGGTACGACGGCTACCAGCGGATGCTCTCCTTGTAGTCGCCGCATCTCCTGTTCTGCTGTCCGCAGCTTGGTGCAGGCACAGTCTACTCGAGCAACCTGGGCCTCTGCCCCCAACTCGGTCATGCTCTGTGCTGACCGCCGGCGAAGCCGCAGACTTCCCGACCGTTGCTCCGTGGTCTCGGCGCTCGCTTCCCGGAGGTATGTTCACGCTGATGGTGGAGCTTGTGGACGACGTTCTAGCGTTTCGAGAACGTTTCACCCCATTTCAGGTCAGCTCGGAACGGCACTAGCTGCTGCTCAGACACCATAGACAGCGCCCTCCTAGTCAAGCACAGGGACAAGAACAGCACTTTGCGGGGGTTGATGGAGCGGAATGAAAGACATGCCACGAATTTCAAATTCAGGGCACAATTCAGAGAAGAGGGCAAATTTACCTACAGATTTGGGACAGAGGAGAGGATGAACCTCGGTAACGTAGAGTCAGTGGAGTTATTATTAAAACACAGGGTGGGCTGAACCCTTTAGTTCAGAACGACAGTCGGTATAAAAGGAAGAAAATCTTGATCAGAATTACTTGGACCCTTAGGCTGGGGGTTGAGAGTTGAGCCTGTTTCCCATCACTCGGAAAACTTCGATCCACAGAAAATCCAAAAGTAAAACTTCCAAGCCAGATCGGGATTAATTGGAATCGAACCAGCAATTGACAATGAAATATAAATTTTCGTACATGGTACGTCCAGGATGTCGAAAATCAGAATAGAGAAGCATTCAAAGAAATCCATCAGGACAATATAGATCTAATAGCACCAACACAAATACAAACGGAAAGTAAAGGATAAGAGGAAATAGATGATTATATTCATATTTAGAGAGGAGAGAACAAAGAGTGTTGGGCAAAGAACATAAAAAATGGGAACACTGCATTCTGAAATGGGACCTTGTGAACGAATGTTTCATGCATGTGGATATGAAGCAAAAGGCATACGATGTGGGGAGCATTCTAACATATACACACATAAATAATAATACTGACGCTGAGAAGAATAATTTCGTAGATTAATTTCCTAGATGGCATTACCAATAGGAAGGGGTTGTATTTCTAGGAGATTGTAATGGACGAGTTGGTAAGCAGGATGCTAGCAAGGTTATAGGCAAATTTTTGGAGGATGCTGTGAATGATATGTAGAGAGGCTCTCAGAAACGTGCGGACAGTACAGTCTTAAGATGCAGAATGGCTTATTTCAACACAAGGAGATCCATAAACATACCTGGACACAGCCTACAATGACGCTACAATCTATAACTTCGATTTTGCTGTAGGAAGAGAACTAATCGGACAAGGTGGAAGATAGCTGAATCTGTTGGGGAGCAGAATGTGTATCTGACCACTTCCTACTTCAGTGTGCACTTCGGTTCCCCTTTCAAAAGCTTGGTAAGTGCCAAACAGTTGTATTGAGGATGGAGAGAAATTGGACCAACCACAGGATAAGTTAGGTTTACCGCAGGATCTTCCAGTTTCCTTGTTACACAAGCTTAGGTTGAGTGGGAAGCTACATTAGACTGACGACACAGCGGTGAAAGTAGCGTGTAACCCAATTGTGAGGGCTATTCATGAAGCTGCCTTTGAAAGTCGCGGAGAAATTGAAAACACGTCTACCAAAGTTCAAAGTGATTAGTGGGACTATGATAGTACCGAAAATGTGAAGGAGAAACAGAATATCTATAACAGATGGCTTGCGAGCAATGGGACTGACGGTAGCCTTAGACATGTAAGCCTGGGGAGACAGACAAAGGAAGCAGTAATTAGAGCAAAACATGCTATTGGGACTTTAAATGTGAGCATATTAATAGCTGTGCAGGGTGTTCAAAGTCCGAAGAAGCATGGAAGGTGATAAAACAGTAACAGATGACAAAAGTAATACAAATCTAAAGTTGATAAGCCTAGACAGACGGAAGACGTATCGAGGAAAACGTTTAATGAAGATCAATCCAAATTTTGGGGTATATGCTCCTCTACAGGCAACGGACATGACACAGAAATCCAGGAGACAACAACAACAGATGTACAGGGTATAGTTAAGCAATTCAAAAATGGAAAATCAACAGGACCTGGAGCTGTATATATGGAGTGTTGAAAGCCAGTTCAAGCGTATTATTTCAGCATCCCGCAAAGCTATTTAATCGCAGTCTTAGTGGAGAGGAGCTCCCTGTCTAGTTTACAGAAGGGTCCGTCACAAAAACATTTTAAACGGAAAGCAAATAGGACTGCGCTGATAATCGAGGAACATGCTTTAGACGAGAAGTAGAACAACAGGAGTCGCTTTCGGGCAGAAGGTCATCTACCGATAATAAATCTCAAAGAGTACCCCAGCAGTTTCTTTTCCATGAATCCCTAGTGAGAGTTGACGTTATTTCAGGGCTGCATTTTAATCGTTTAATAAAGCAAGTTTGCCTGTTGCAAGGTGAAAATGAAGCAGTGCTTTGCTACAAGAATTTAACGGAGAATGTCCTTTTTAAGATCATCAACGATATATCTGACTGGGTTATCAAATCAAGATCATTTACGAATGCGACACACAGCACTACAGAAAACCACTCTTCTGTCAAAAATACTTAGTCCTTGAATGTTACGGGCCGCATTTCTCACTGCGAGTTTCCTCCCATGTAGCTGTCTAATTTATACCTCCAAATACTGAAGTGATAATTTCGGAAGAAACCAGGATTTGAAATCTTAGTTTGCTATTCATGAATAAATAGTTCCAGAATGCGGTTCAAAACTCCATGAAATACATTTTCTGTCTCAAGAGCTTTAACCACGAAACTTCATTAATAATCGGTATCTACCTCATTTACCTGTGTCTTTGTCTCCAATTACTTCTGATGATCCAGTGTTGGTAATATGTCGGCGAGCACTTTCTTTGCACGAACACTTTGGATGCCATAATAAAGTACTGTAAGGATTTCTTCCGGTTCTGAAATTCAAATTTAGCCTTCTAAACCCATATTGTCAATATTGCAGAATAATATTACACACTGAAAACTCCAACAATAAACAAAAGGAAAGTTGTGGAAGAATCGTAACAAGGAACCATATGCATGAGTTTCGTCTTTGTTAAGCGCCTAACTGCATAAATTTCGTCAAAATGATCGCTGCCGACACACGCACTAACCATTTCATTTTGACGACCGTCACTGTTGCCTTCTGTGTCCTAGTTGTTTCGGGCAGAAGGCCGATTTGGCGTTTTCTGAGCCTGCCGCCATCCCTCATTACCATTTGTACGTTATTTACTTTAAATATTGAGTGCTAATCAAAGTCCTTACATATTCACAATAAATGACATATCCGTCAATTATTTGTTATTTTTATTTGGATCGATAAATTCAGATTCTGATTTAAATGTTTGAAACACCTCTTTATAGTTTCCATCAATCAGCTGTAATCACTTATTATTATTTTACATGGTATTCAAGAACGTGATTCTGTGTCACTTAGGCCAGGAGCGTCAGTATTGCAGAATAATATTACACACTGAAAACACAAACAATAAACAAAAGGAAGTAATGGAAGAATCGTAACAAGTAATTGAGAGGTTTATTTTCCTCCTTGGAACGCTGTACGAATTCGTGTATACTTTAGAAGCTCAAGTTTCTACGTTACTAAGATCATTGTTACTGTAGAAGGAAAACGGTGTTGAGAGCTTGAATCATACAATCATTTATTACGAAACTATTGTATGAAATATCTTTGTTCTGCATGGCAAGTCCAAAGGACCATTGTATCATTCTTCTCAACTACACAAGCACAGCAGTATCGTATCATTTGTGGTGCCATCACTTTCCCGGTTTTTCTTGTACAGTTTCATCCGTGTCGGTTTACACTTATCATTTTGATACGTGCTCTATACAGATCTTCCACATGGGCACACTTGATATCCCAAGCGGCCGCCATTAATATTGTGATGCGTTCTGTATGGAAATCTCAAAGCTGTGGCGCCTTTTGCCTCTCGGCTTTTACCTGAGGAGATTTGCGAAAACTGAGAAAAAGCTGAAACCAGGTAAGTTGGACGGTGCTCTCTGCAGAACCATGAGAATCTTCGCCGAAGTGTAAGGCGTACACGTAACAGATGGCTGGAAAAAATTCATCCACAGTGGTGTTACCAAAACGTTGTTAACAACTCTCTGTGAATCCTCACAGACTGAAAATACCGCCATACAAACATATTAGAACTGTGAAAATTTTCTTGTCGGAATACCTGAATAAGGATATTCATATCTTGATGCAATGATTCAGGTGCAAAATATACCAGTAACGCCAAATGGAAAGACAGTTGTTTTTGTCATGATGGTACACGTAACGCAATCACTTACATGCGAATTAGTTCTGACTATACCACTGTTTAAAGTATTTGTGTGTGTTTTCCTTGTACACTGTGCCATCATAACTTCATTATTTTGGTATGTTTATAAACAAGGGAAATTAAATCAAAGTTGATGGAGAGTTATAAGAACCCTCATCCTTCCTTTCCAGTCATTAATAAATAGGTGAGTGGATTTAAAACTGTACTTACTACTCTTGAAGGTAAACTACATAAAGGGAGCGACTAATTTGTAGCTATAGACGACAATGTCGAGAAAATACGAAACTTAGTACTAGACGAGCTGTAATTACATGTGGATCAAGCAGTTGACACTTTTCATAAAAAATGAATAACTAATCAAGTTCATGACTATCGGAATGCATGGGCTGTTTTTATCGAACTCTAGACAAAGCAAACGTGAAACCAGTTTCTCATCAAACTTTGTGCCTTTTAAGGAGCATAGTACTTATGTTGTGCACAGATTTGTTGTTCTGTGTAATGCGTGTGTCCTTCGCTTCAGACTTGAAACAAAATACACTCATGCTCATTAAGGATAATGCTGATACATGGTGAAACAACGCTCTGGTGGGCGGTTTGCGGGCTTAAATCACATCGGGGTTTGAGAATGCGGTGCATTTGACCTGCGGTCGTCGCACGGTGGCGTACTCCACATACACAGAGGTGTGTTGGTGCATGTCAGAGTGCGGTGCAGCGAGTAAGTCTGCAGACATTTTCAGACGTGCTAATGGTGACTGTGTGTTGAAAATGGCTCAAAGAACACATAATGATGATGTTATGAGGGGTAGAATACTAGGGTGACTGGAGGCTGGTCAAACACTGCAGATCGTAGCACGGACCCTCCGTGTGCCACAAAGTGTGATCTCAAGATTATGGCAACGATTCCAGCAGACAGGAAACGTGTCCAGGCGCTACATTACGGGACGTCCACAGTGTACAACACCACAAGAAGACCGATATCTCACCATCAGTGCCCGCAGACGGTCACGGAGTACTGCAGGTAGCCTTGCTCAGGACCTTACCGCAGCCGTTGGAACACTTATCTCCAGACACAGAGTCTACAGACGACTGAACAGGCATGGTTTATTAGCCCGGAGACCTGCAAGGTGCAATCCACTGACCCCTGGTCACAGGAGAGTCCGTAAAGCCTGGTGTCAAGAACACATTACATGGTCATTGCACGGACGAGTCCAGGTATAGTCTGAACAATGATTCTCGCCGGGTTTTCATCTGGCGTGAAGCAGGAACCAGTTACCAACCCCTTAATGTCCTTGAAATGGACCTGAATGGAGGTCGTGGTTTGATGGTGTGGGGTGGGATTATGATTGGTGCACGTACACCCCTGCATGTCTTTGACAGAGTAACTGTAACGGGTCAGGTGTATCGGGACGTCATTTTGCACCAGTGGGTCCCACCTTCCTCCTGATGGATGATAACGCACGGCCCTACCGAGCTGTCATTGTGCAGGAGTACCTTGAAACAGAAGATATCAGGCGAATGGAGTGGCCTGCCTTTTCTCCAGACCTAAACGCCATCCAGCAACGAGCACGTCTGGGATGCTCTCGGTCGACGTATCGCTGAACTTCCTCAAACCCCTACGACACTTCAGGAGCTCCGACAAGCACTGGTGCAAGAATGGGAGGCTAGACCCCAGCAGCTGCTCGACCACCTGATCCAGAGTATGTCAACCCGTTGTGCAGCCTGTGTACGTCTGCATGGTGATCACATCCCATCCTGATGTAGATGCACATGCGCAGGAAACAGTGGCGTTTTGTAGCACATGTGTTTCGGGACGGTTTTCTCAACTTATCACCAATACCGTGGACTTACAGATCTGTGTCGTGTGTGTTCCCTATGTGCCTATGCTAAAATCCTATAGTGCCACGTTTTGTGGCACCCCATTGTGCAATTATCCTTAATTTATGAGCATGAGTGTAGATATGGAAATAGTGGGTACCGAAGTCCCTTCACCAAAAACAGGAAAATAACTTTCGCCTACAGGAACATCTATGGCAATTACATTTTGAGTACTCCAGTTTTGCTTTTCTGTTACCTTCCGAAGGGTAAAAAAGATTACTGGAATATACTGGAAAAGTTTTAAGAACAAACTGGACGAACATATTAATTAGGGAGAGGCCACGATTATAACTGAAAATGAAATAATTTGCCTCTCTCTGGCAATGTGTACAGTGCTCGTTGCTCCAGCAATGGGAACACATCTAGTTTTGAAGGATGAGTAATAGCAACTTACATTATGTCAACTGGCTTTTACCCTCAATGACTTCCACTTATTCCCACACCTAGAGACATTTTGGCTGGTACACATTTTTAGTGCAGTGGTGACATTAAGAGGGGTGTGTCTGGGTCTTTTGGAATGTATCGGGATCTGAATATCAGGAATGTGATCTACGAACTGCAGAAATACAGGACAATCGGCATAGACTGAAATGGAAATTGCTTTGAAATCTAAGTGAATTTTCGGACTAAATAATCGAACTGTTTCACCACCTAGCTGAGAACATTTCTCTTTTCCTCATAATCTTATGCTCTTGGACAAAACAATCAATCTGGATCAAAATTAACATATCATTACGAAACTTTACTCACAAAGGATATTTTATCCTCAAAGGTATGACAATGAGCTTTACATTAACTCTCGCTTTGTCAACTCTACGGTAGTTGCTACTCAGGGAAATCCGAGAAAGCTTTACTCTGTCGAGATTTACCATAACATCCGTGTCAAAATATCAGATAAAAGGTTGCACGAAAAGAAATGTTTAGAGTAATGAGATTTCGTATTTATGGACGAACCTTGAGTTATTTTAGATGGAAATATTTACCTGACACATGTTACTCGATATCGTGTCCATTGTACAACGTTATCAATTATAGAACTGACACACATAAAGATCTTGTCTCATGGTCATTTATAAGATAAGGGGGTTATCAGGTAACACATCTGGTGGCACGCTACACACTTGGAGAACTATTATTCAAAGTCAGCACCCCTCCAGACCCCTCCCGCTCACTCCCTTTAGGAAACCACCAGGATTTCATCAAGCTCATACAGGGGAACCCTAACAGCCTCCTGTCCTTCCCCTCTCCCAGATCCTTTCATTTCCCCCTGAAACTATGAGTTGGATCTTCATATTTTGTAAATGGGGCACTTGGGTGGAGCTTTACATCATAAGGATAGGATCTGATTGTGTATATTTGTTAGTTACATATCACGCTAAGCCCTGTCACTCGAGGTCTACTTCTTTAACAACAACATCTCGTTCTTCCACATTTTCCATTTTTCCGTTTTTTTCTGTATTTTCCGCATTTTTTCGCGTTTCCAATTATATTATTTTTTTTTTCAAAATTTTACACGTCTGTTACATTGACGAGAGCTTCATCACTCAGCTCGTGACGTCATTTCGATGTCATGATGTCCTCGGCCAATAACAATGCAGGATGTGCCTGAATTATTTATCATTAGGAAACCGGCACTTCGATACCACTGTGTGTGACGTCATAGTGGAGGAGTAATAAACTAACACGTTGGTGGAAATAATGAAACAAACTATATAACCACGAAGTTATACCGACTTCCAACTAAAGGCATCCCATACACCATATTTACAATAAATGCATTATATCGTCACAAAATTGCAAGTACCTTTATGACAGCATATCTAAGTAACCGCCAACATAAATACTAAAAGAATTAAAAATATATAAAACACTATCACAACTTAGCTTCTGTATACCAGTGGACAAAATTATCCGCTAACTATAAGAAGTAAAGCAATTACATACAAACACATACCACTGTAGCTCGAAATCTACTTCCAATCCGCATGCGCTGTGTGTTAGATGTTCAACATTTTCACTTAGCGTTGTCGAAGGTTAATCTCTAACGGCAGTGCTGTATAAGTGGAAGATTGTTGAATACCTCCTTACATCCCTTGCAGTTCATTGTGTAGATAGAGTAAGGTCTTTTCCTGACTCAGGCTGTGCCTGTGTAGTCGGATATCTCTTATTTCGGTATTACTCCGACAGTGTTTATTGTGTAATAATAATGTACGATATTTTGGCCGTCTACTTGTCGTTATTGTGTTTCAGAATCAAGTTGTTTGTCCTGGAATTAGTTCCAGATTTACGTCGGGGAATGTAGGCGTTAAGCCGCACTGCTGTACAATCGAAACATTATTGAGTATCTCTTCATATCCTATGTACATTTGGGTGAAGATAGAAGGCAACAAACGCTGTTGTTTAGGCTGCTGGAATGTCACGTATTTTGCTGTTACTATTCATTATTTGTTAATAAGATTTGAACATAGACCTCAAGCTACGTAGCGTATATAAGTTGCATGAGTGACGGTATGTTTCGTAGCTAGGTGTCTAGCAAATTTATAGCCATCTACTCTTCGCGTAGACTGCAGTTTTGAGTTACAGCAAGCAGACACCAAGTATTTGGTATGGTTAGCTCTTTAATACTTGCGACTATATGCTGATGCACTTGGACATCGAGCTACAATGGTGTAATAGAACGATTTATTAAGTGCAGCCTTCAAGTATTCTATTATTAGTTATTTGAGTCCATGATGGATCTCTGACGTATCCTGTGATCTATTCAGGGTTGCATCCACATTGGATTGCCTTTGTGCAGGTTGATGGATTAAGACAGATATTTGGTTACATGACAATATTCCTACGCATCGTTACATATCACTTCGTAATTTATGTTCATGTAATGAAATGAATGAGCTTTCGTAGGGTTGTGATTGAGGATCACGTTTTGTTTTTTGTTCGGTATTATTTGGTTGCAGAAGACAATGTGCACAATCTAAGAAGCAAGCTGTAACCATTTATGTCCCCTTTCTGTTGGCATGCCACGTAGTAATTATGGGCCTGATATAGGCAATCACCTAACCTAATCTTTCCGAGCTCTAAGCATGGTATATTGCACTATAATAGTATAATTTTAAGATAAGTTGCGCTAGCTACAATCCTTGGGCTGAACACCGACGTATTTTAATAATTACCTAAAATATTTTTTGGCAATCAGTCTAACTTCTTTTTATAATGTTTAAATTTTTTAAAATAGTCTTTTGTATTTATGATGGCGCTTACTTAGATTTGCTGTCATACAGGCAGTTGCAGTTTTGAGACAATATAATGCATTTATCGTAAATATGATGTGTAGGATGTCTTAACTATGTTTTGGCAGTAAGAAATCATCAAGAAACTTTTTAGCATTTCAGAGCTTTTACACTTGGAATCAGGATTGATTTAAATTACGTATTTGATCATCAAAGGTAGAAATTATCTACTGCCTCGACGGCTGTAAAACTTATTGTTCATCTCTTGCATTGGCTGTTGAGAGTCAGTTTTGTATCGCCCTAGTAGCACAACGTGTGATTATATGGATGCTGTGTTGTGGCGATTTATGTACGTAGTAATTTTAACTTTTAATTTTTTGGTGCCAGCACATCATTCATATGAAAGCTGTGCCTCTGGAGATTTAATGAGAAGATTTTGTGTGCATCTGGCACAAGATGTTTACAGTGACCTGTACGGTGGTATGTTGTCAGTGATTCCTCTATGGGTTAATCTGGCATTACTTGTTTAACTGTCTGTATCAAATTTTGTAATATTATTACAGATCTGATGATGATACCATAGTTTACCGAAACTGGTTATCCACAATACAGCGTTTTATTACGATCTTGTCTAAGACGTTTTTCCCCTCCATTTATATATTCCGCTAGGATATAAAGTGTGCTTACTACCTAATACTTTATTAAAAGAAGACAGATCGCATTGCTGTTCACTCATGTGTCATAAATTATACGAGAAGGAGAATTTTTTCGGGGCATTGGTGCCAGACTCGTGGCTGCTAAGTAGTCAGGTTCAAGTGTAACAACTACTTGTTAGATGTCAAACTTTACAACTATTATGTAACTGTATGAATACAGTAATTAGCAAAAGAAGAAACAGATTAAAGATGACTGCCGTATTCAAAAACATAACACTGATGTACAAGACACAGTATCACTAATCACAGCTGTTCTTTCCACTAGTAGATAGATTAATAATGGTCACTGAGTACTTCCGTTTGAATAAGGACATGATTTATGAAAACTTCAGACTTAATACGCCACTGCTCGTGGAACACTGTTCTGAAAGGAACCGAAGTATGAAATAAGTGCTTTTACAGGCAGTGAGTGGTGCGTTTGCCATGAATTTAATGGATGCAGCAGGATTGAAAGTCCCTGCATGGATTGTGAGATGCCAGTCTATATTTCCTTGTCGGTTCTGACAGTGTTGCATCAACCACACGGTAAATGACCTGGCAACATGAAATTATTTTCAGTGCAGTGCTAATTTCATAAAATGTGTGCTGCTCCCACCACTAATGATATAGATTTCCTCCTCATACCTCCCAGAGTTGAGATTGATCCCTACATACTGTGGGAAACAATAATTTAATAAATTCCTCATGTTAATTTGGTAATACCCTCTCGGAAGCACGTTTGGATTCCATGGAGTTTATTTTGCAGGCAACTAAACTAATCTCTACGGCACGTTCCGGAAAGCGCGTGTGAACAACGTTGAACACTCCATTATAACAAGGATTAAAAACTGAAAACAGGACCGACGCGGCGATTATGCGGAATTCGTATCGGAATAATACACACGTCTGCAAATCATAATATGGTAACACCGTGTGATCCTGATGTCGGTTTAATCTCTTGTGTTTCGCTACTGGCTCAGAGGCTTCGCTAGGTTTATCTGTAAACTATTTATAAAGGAAAATGACATCCCACTCCGATTGTTTTAACAACTGATGGTTTTACTCGACAAAGGAATCTCCATCACAGACGAGAATGGTGAAATAATCCATCTACTTGTTAACATTCATTTTGGAGACATATTTAAGATACTACTCAAACTACATCTACTAGACAAACCTACGTCAAGGAATTTGTAGCGTGCAAGGCACAATCAAGTGTCGAATTTCAATGGACGTTATTTTGTGAATATTTCATTTAGGTGACAGAATTTTTAATGTGGTGTGATCGATGACTGTTCTAAGAAAATCCTAGAGTAATTGTAAGGAGTACCGTCAAAGTAAATTGTTTGATTCCTTACATACTTGACAATAGTTGTATAGTCATAATCCTTAGAAAATAGTTAACCAAAATACGTACGACCTTTAGAAATATTTTTATGTCATCCAATATTTCATGGCTTTCCTTCCCAGCTGGCACCTACTTCTAAACAAAAATGAAAAGATGCATCCTGTTACGACACACACGATATAAAAATTCGTCATTGCAGTACTCAGTGACAATTCGGAAATGTGGTTCTTTTATGATCATGTAAGTCATGACCTTTGTTACGTTATTATGTTAAGATAATTCACAGCAAAATCTCCCCAGATTATAAGAAATATAAGTGATCCATTTGAGATTACTTTTCACATTTTCTCGTGAAAAGAACAAAGTTTCTCATTTATCACGCCACTGGGCGGGCTTTAAACTCAGTGACCTGCCACTAAATGTAAACTTACAATACCTTGGTGCGCAGTGAATTGTGGATTGTCTTGGTCATAAATTAATTTACTGACGCACATCTACATGCCATTATCATACACAGAAACAAATTTAAAAACTAACCACACCAAAGTGGGTACTTAACATACCGAAGATACAGTCCCAGGGGCATTAGACTGGCAATTGTTTTTATATATATTTGAGCTACATTTTCAGTACCTTATGTGCCAACATTGTTATGGTTTGTTTATAGACTTGATTCTATGTGTGATAATAGTGTATCGAAATGCACCAGTAAATTAATTTTCGACGAAGACCTCCCGTATATCATTGTGAGGCACCTGGGAATGGTTGCCTGCTTCTTAGATCACAGCATTTCTCTATAAAGTGAAGAAATTTCTAAATCTTCTTTATCTGTTTGGATATAAAAGTTCGCACTTCATTTATCAATAAATCGAATATACTTTCACTCGTGGATTTCCATTTTTTGATTGATTGCGACTCGTGTATCTCTCGATCAAATTGAGAAATATCCTGGCATAGTGTTCAGACCCTGTAGCATACATTTGATATCGCTTAAATATATTTATATATCATTGTGAGAATGATTATATCCTTTCAGTCCTATATTCCATTTCCGAGTTGAAAACCACAAATTCATGATTTTTGTAGCTAAAGCTCTTAGTAATACCCACACAGATTTCTACTTATTTTTGCTAACACCTCTATAAAATACAGGACGTGGAGATTGAAAATAATTCATCGAGTATCTCTAACTGCTGATTAATATTTTCATGTAATTTATTGGATCACACTTTTTATGTGCTAAAAATTTTGGCCAATTAGTAGTATCATAATGAAAAATTATTGAAATCTGTAATCTCACACGACGACGACCAGCAGGCAGGGCAATTTATTTAAGAATACACAAGAGTACATGTGACCTTTGTTTGCATATGAGTTTCCTACGCTAAGTTGGTTCAGTTTTCTTGTCGTGTTCTAGCATTTGGTTTATCGACATGAACTGAACTTCTGTCATTGGTCTTATTTCCATTTTTGCCTGTTTATGAAGAGTGCAGACGTTGAAGAACTTCGGTTTCTTGTAGTTTGCCTGTTTCATTCAATCCATCTGCTGATCTTTGTCTTTTATGTCCTGCAACCTTTTCCTAATGTCTTTTATATTCCAAGTAGCTGTTGAAAAACGCAAAACCTACAGCATGAAACATTATTTGTGGTGCCATTCTCTAGATCTTAAGAAATGTATGGTAAAATCTAATCAAATTATCCATATATCAACTCCAACCACTGTACTGTTATATTCTTGATAATATCAGGACTCAAGATTTCAATATATTTTCATTTTTTCCTATACTGTCTCCTCTCGTTCCCTGCTCATATTTAAAAGCAAGTACAATACCTTACTTGTCAATCAGATTTACAACATCATTATCCAGACCTAGCTTCATCACTGTAACTCTTTTTTCTTTCCTTGATTATTTGTCATTTAGAGGAATGGGATTCCAAAAACGATTTAATTGTATGTTTCCAGCTGCATATGTTTTCTTCATTTTCAATAGTAACAACGAAGGATGTATAAAAAAATTTGTTTATTCACAGCGTGAAGAAGGATTCTTTTACAGTGATGCTGATGACAGACGAAACTAACTATCTAGAAAGTCAGTCCTTCTGAGCCCAGAGAATTTCAGTTTGGTGCCACTGTGAGAGAGATTTGTGATGCT
The DNA here is from genome assembly GCF_021461395.2 of Schistocerca americana. Lineage (NCBI taxonomy): Eukaryota > Metazoa > Arthropoda > Insecta > Orthoptera > Acrididae > Schistocerca > Schistocerca americana. The sequence continues at coordinate 961,689,038 of NC_060119.1, forward strand.
TATATACAGTTAATATAAATTAATAAATCTAAGAAAAATATTTCAAAAATTAATGATCATGTAAATCAAAGGAGATGATATTGCGTTTAAACGTTATATAAACTACCACCCTCCGCACGAGCTGAAAGAAAGCATGAAAATCACCGTACTGTTTCATTGTGTTTTTGTGCCCATCTGTGTTGGGTGCGTTCATCTCGGCATACAGGAAGTGCAATCTAAAAGACAGACAACAGTACGATCATAGGCTGATACTGTATTCTTACCTTGCCAGCTTACTTATGTGACTGGTGTGGTTTTGGTTTTCTCCAGGACACGCCTCCCGGCCATATGTGCTGAGGATACTTGCGGCCTAAGGGATTGTAGTTCCACGATGTTACACGAGAGTGCGTCATTGCAACCAGTTATAAGCACAATGTCTCCTGATATACTTCCACAGAGTCCTCTTTCCGTCCGTGTTGTTCTGTTATTACATCAGTTCGTAACACCTTCATATCGCTTCATCGTCAGACTCTCTTGCTCGTGTTACTGTGACCAGCTCCTGATGGCAGCTGAGTGGATTTCTGCTGTGGCTTCTCTCACTCTTTTTTACTGCTAAGATACTTCAAGTATCTTCCAGGAGACATAACTTGTTGTTTCCTTAAGTGTGTACCGCCTTTCCACTCTCATTGTTTTAGGGCCTGATTCGAGAATAAAATACTCTCATCGTATGTTACTACTGACTGCATAGCACATGGTGAAGAGCTACTTCACATAGTCGCACGACATATTTGCTCTTCGATTAACTCGTTTAGATAAGTCGCTTATAGTCGTTGTCAAATTGGATAGTAGATTCTTCCGCTAGAGGATATCATCTGTTGTAAACATAGCCGTTCCACCATATATGGGAAGAAACTTTTAACACGAACTCCTGTTAGAGATGTCTCCCAGGAACGCTGTAATTCTTGGTGGTTCTATGCTTTAATTTCTTGTTTAGTTGAAAGACGTTGTTCTGTGATTTTCTACGTCCTTTCGATGTCTCTCTTCATCTTTCAGTGCTCTGCGACCTTCTTGCGAACTTGCAGGTCTATTGGCCACATGTCCAAAATAACTAGGAGATCCAGCCGGAACAGACGCGTACTCTCCTGTAAAACGATGAATAGCGGTCAGTTGCAGTTGATTTTATCAGTTGCAGTTGATGAGCGCCGACGATAGCTGCCCGAATGGTCTAACGACATATTTTCATACTTTCCAACGGGCCAGACATTCTTCTATCCTATATTCTTTAATTTTTCCATTTTCGATGTCTTCTTATGCAGATATTCAGACGTGGGAGAAGAAGTTACGTCTCTCGTTTGACAGCAGTTCTAAGCATCCGGCGGACTCTTGTCTTTCTACTGTCTTTTTTTGTGGAATTTATGCGTCTTGACACCGTAGCATTATAAATAGGTAAACTACACTGTGTGTGACTATCTGGACTGCGTTATCTGTACACCACTGTTCAGTGTTACTAGACTGCTTTTGTAGTTGTCTTCTAGTTTACGTCTCGAATCTGCTGCTGCCATCGAAAGAGGTCGCCTCTGTATTCAATGCAGGCTCTTGCTTCTCTAATTACTCTTTCAACAGCGGCTCGAGGGAAAAATCACAAAAGACGGGACCACAAACGGGGACAAGTGAAAATCATTTACATAGTTTTTTCATAAACTGATTTCCCGCGCTAGCCAGTTTTGCTTCTTTTCCTCAGCAGTAATTACTTACATAATTTTAGAAAGATCTCGGACATCAGAGTTCCCTTAGTAACGAGGACAAGGCGGGCCACCATAGGTTATCAATCGTCTCCGCAGTTTCAACCAAAATTCCAATGACGCGCTTTTCTGTTGAGGTGCTGACAACACAGCCTTGCTGTATGGAGTGTGGCATAGCGCTTACAAGAGAAGGGCCTCATATATGTGGACAAACGATTCGGCTCATACTCGACTGATCGCTTGTGTACAACCTAAAATGGAAGGCTAAGACATTTTGACACCATACCCACCCACATTCGAGAAAATCACCCCTAAAGTTCAAGAAGCGGAATCGGCTAAAAATTGATTCAATTGACAGAGAATTGAAAAATTAGCATTTTTCATCATCATGTATAGGGCCTCAAAAGCCACATTTTTCCCAGAAAACGAGGAAAGAAACTTACGACTGCTGCTCAGTGCTCATCAGGTAAACACTGTTAACGAAAGCATCACTGGCGTAACGACCAAGGCTTATGGCTGGGAAACAGCGGACCCGTGTTCCATTCCCACATCAATTACAAAATACTTTTTATTTGTGTTATTTCCGAAACTGGTAGGAGTTGGCAGGTTAATCATGTAGGGTAATCAATAGTAAATAATAAAAAAACACGTAAATTTATTCCAAAAACGACTTGGATTTGTAAGGAATTAAAAATGCAATGTGCTTCAGGAAATTATGTGAGAATCGCACAAACGAGAGGACGCAATAACGATTCATAGCATAATGGAAAAGGAAAATGACGATCAGTTTGTCTTTAGGAAAATAAAGGCCCCAGAGCGGCAGCTCTGAAGTTACGGTGGATAATGGTAGCAAAACTATAGAGAAATTAGGACACGTTCATAGGATTTATCGACCTGGTAAAAGCGTTCTACAATGTTAAATGGTGCAAGATGTTCGAAAAAAAAAAATTAAAATTATGGCTCTGAGCACTATGCGACTTAACTTCTGAGGTCATCAGTCGCCTAGAACTTAGAACTAATTAAACCTACCTAATCCAAGGACATCACACACATCCATGCCCGAGGCAGGATTCGAACCTGCGACCGTAGTGGTCGCTCGGCTCCAGACTGTAGCGCCTAGAACCGCACGGCCACTCCGGCTGGCAAGATGTTCGAAATTATGAGAAAATTAGGGGTAAGCTGTACGGAAAGATGCGTAATATACAATATGTTTAGAGCCAAGAGGGAAAAATAAGATTGGAAGACCAAGAACGAATGCTCGGATTAACAATTGTATAAGACGTGATCCTGGTCTTTCGCCCCTATTGTTCAGCCTTTAGGTCGAAGAAGAAGAGATGGAGATACATGAAAGGTTTAAAATCTGAATTAAGATTCAAGGTGAAACGATATTAATGGTAAGATTCGATGATGACATTGCTATGCTCAGTAAAAGCGAAAAGGAATTCCTGGATGTGCAGAGTGGAATGAGTACTGAATAAGGGCTGACAGTAAATCGAAGAAACAAGAAAGTAAATAACAGTATCAGAAATGAGAACAACGAGAAACTTAACATCAGTATTGGTGATTACGAAGTAGATGCAGTTCAGGGATTCTGCTACCTAGGCAGCGAAATAACCCGTAAGGCACAGGGAAAATACATCAAAATCAGACTAGTACTGGCAGAAACGGTATTCCGGGCAAGAGAAGTCTACTACTATCAAACATAGGACCAAATCATAGGAAGAAATTTCTGAGAATGTACGTTTGGAGCACTGCATTGTGTGGTAGTGAAGCATGGACTGTGGGCAAACCGAAACTGCAGAGAAGAGAAGCATCACAGGTTTGGTCCTACAGAAGAATTTTGAAAATAAGATGGGCTAGTAAGGTAAGGAGTGAAGAGATTCTGCACAGAATCGGCGAGGAAAGGGGTATATAGAAAAGACTAACCAGAAAAAGGGACAGGATGGTAGGACATCTCTTAAGACATCAAGGAATAGCTTCCATGGTACTAGAGACAGCTGCAGCAAAAAACTGCAGAGGAAGACAGAGATTGGAATACATACAGCAAACAATTGGGAATGTAGGTTGCAAATGCTATACTGAGATGAAGAGGTTGGCACAGGAGAGGAAATTGTGGTGGTCCTCGCCAAAACCAATCAGATGATTGACAACTACAATAAAAATAATAATTCATCATCAACTTTCGGCACTGACCTCCCAGGCGACGTTATCGTATGAATAATACGCATTAACATTAATCATCGTGAAGATATATTTTTAATGTAAAGAAGAACTATTTTCTAGCGAATCTTCGGTAGGAGCGTTGTACTTACGCGAAAGTCTTGCATTAGTTGTTCTTGGTGCTACAATGAAATTTACTTAGAGTGTATAATTGAAATGTATCATCCATGTATCTGTTCGAAGGAAAGTGGTGATCTGTACAGACTGAGTGAAAGAGCCAGTTTAATATGACTCAGATTAAAGGTTTAATTACGTACTGATACATGTTGTTAGAGAAATTTATTTGCCTGCCTAGCTATTATTCAATACGGATTTACTAACATTATTAATCGTCTCTTTCCCACCTACGGAAAAAATATAAATGAATGAATACTGCAGAATGTATGTTGGAATGGAAGAAAAGTTCTCTGCTCCGCACCCTGAAGCCTTGGTCGCTGTAGCTTTCTTTCTATTCTTTCCTTTTTTTTGGGTTATTAGCCTTGCGAGTAGTTTTGCGGCCCGCCAAGAGTTCCTCTCATGTGCCGACTAGTCATCTCAGACCTGCACGTTCCAAAATACTCATTTGTCTTCCTCGATAGTGTTTATCCTTCATATCTCCCTCTAGTACTACGGAAGTTTTAACCTGATGCCTTACCGCATGTTCAATCATCCTGTATCTTCTTCTTGTCATTGTTTTCCATAAATTCCCTTTCTCGCCGATTCTGTGGAGAACGTTCCCATTCCTTACCTCATCAGTTCATCAATTTTCAACATTTTTCACAACTCAAGTGCTTTGATACTCTTCTGTTCATGTTTTCTCACTATCCATGTTTCACTGCCATACAGTTCTGTGTCACAAACATATATTTTCAGAAATTTATTCCCCAAATTGAGGTCTATGTTCGATACCACCAGTCATCTCTTGGTAAAAATGCCCTGTTTTTCAATGCTAGTCTGCTTTTGATGTCATCCTTGCTCCGTCCGTCATTGCTTATTTTGCTGCCTAGTTAGCAGAGTTCCTTAACTTCATCTCCTTCGTGAACATCAATCCTGTCAACCTGATAAGTGTTGTTAGAGAAACTTATTTGCCTACTTGGCTGTTATTCCCGACGGATTTACTTACATTATTAATCGTCTCATTCCCAACAATTTCGATATGGAAAAAATATGATTAAATAAAAACTGCAATCCTGTCTGTTCTCACTTCTGCTACTTCTCAGTAATTTAACCTTTCTTCGATCTACTCTCAGTCCTTGTTGTTGTCTTCTGTCCTGAGACTGGTTTGATGCAGCTCACCATGCTACTCTATCCTGCGCAAGCTTCTTCATCTCCCAGTACCTAATGCAACCTACATCCTTCTGAATCTGCTTGGTGTATTCATCTCTTGGTCTCCCTCTACGATTTTTACCCTCCACGCTGCTCTCCAATACTAAATTGGTGATCCCTTGATGCCTCAGAACATGTCCTACCAACCGATCCCTTCTTCTAGTCAAGTTGTGCCACAAACTTCTCTTCTCCCCAATCCTAATCAATACCTCCTCATTAGCTATGTGATCTACCCTTCTAATCTTCAACATTCTTCTGTAGCATCACATTTCGAAAGATTCTATTCTCTTCTTGTCTGAACTATTTATCGTCCATATTCTGTGCTAATTACACTGTTCATTCCATTCAGCAGATCACGTAATTCTCTCTTCCACCCTATGATTGATATATCTTTTGTCCAGGCGTGCCTTTTTTGCCACCGCTAGTCTGGTTTTTATATCCTTCTTGTTCCGTCCGTCATGTTGTATTTTGCTGCCTGGGTAGCACAATTCCTTCATCTAATTCGAGACCACCAGTTGTGATGTTAAGGTTCTCGTTGTCCTCATTTCTGACACTAACATTATAATTATATTCGTCTCTCTTCGATTGACTGACAATCTCTTTATTTATATCCTTTCGCCTCGGATTTTAATCCCAATCTGGACCCTTTCTTTTATTTCCGCCACCGCTTCTTAGATGTGTACGTTGAACACTAAGGGCGAATGGCTACATCCCTGTCTTACTGCTTTTTTTAATCCGACCACTTCATTCTTGTCTTATAGTCTTGTTGTTTCCTCTTGGTTCTTCTATGCACTGTACATTATCCATCTTTCCCACTAGCTTCCCATATTTTTCTCAGGATTTTTTCCAGGTAAACAGATTCTATGAACGTGTCTTGATTTTTTCTTCAGCCTTACTTCCATTGTCAACTGCAACGTCAGAACTACCACTCTGAAGCCTGTACCTTTCCTAAGGCCAAACTGATCACCATCTGATACATGCTCAGTATTCTTCCTCATTCTGCAGTATATTTATCCTTTCAGCAACTTGGAAGCATCAACTGTTAAGCTGATTCTGCGATAATTCTTTCAGTTGTCAGCTTTTGCAATCACGTCTTCAGAGAACTCTTTCCTACACAAAAATGCCTTCAGTGCACTCAGCCCAGCTATCTGCTGTCTCTTCTCAATTTAGCAGCTGAATCCCCATTGCACTCTTAATGCCGCCGTCGTTATTTTTAATTTCACAATAGGCAGTTTTGATTTTTATGCTTGCTGAGTCAGTCCTTTCGATACTTATTTCTTTTTCCATATCTTCATATTCTTCATGCAGCATTTTCACCTTAGCTTTCTTGCACTTCCTCTTTTTTTCAGTCCTAAGTGACTTTTATTTCTGTATTCCCGAGATTCCCAGAGCATATTTGTAGTTCTCTCTTTCATCGATCTACTGAAGTAATTCTTTTGTTACCCACGGTTTCCTCGCGGTTACCTTCTTCGTACCTGCTGGGTACGTAAACGGCAGTCATAACTGTTTCTTTCCTCGATTTCTAGGTAAGTATGCGTTTCGGAACCCCATATGTGATGACGAGAAAAGCTTAGTTTTCTGTTCTGCATCGATATCGTCAATTTTGATCCGGCTGCGTGTCTCGAAATTTAGGCGTGGTTTTCTCAAAGCTAGAGAGGTGGTGATCCTAAACGTCTTACAGTTCTTCATTTTAGGTTGTACGCAAGCGACCTTCCAGGTATGAGCCGAATCGGTTGCCTGTGTCTGAGACCTTTCCCTTATTAGGTCCCTGGCTGGTGTGCTGCGGGTAGCCTGTTGAAATCAGACCATTAGTACATTAGTTGTGGGAGATTCTCGAAAGTCTTCTTCTTTTTTCCTGGCTTTACCTTCTGTCTTCATGATGGCGACAAATTATTCTGGATTTGGTAATTTTAGTGGTAGATGGTGGCCAGTGTCTCTATGTATCGCCAGCTCTTCACTCCCGTTACGAAGTCTGTATATCCTATATGCCTCTCTATGGTGTCATCCCACGTAAGTGTCTGAGAACATATTCTAAACGTTTGCAGTTGGTATAACTAAGGACTTGTGCATCAGACTGGTATTCATCTAGTCCGATGTAAAAAAAAAAAAAAAAAAAAAAAAAGCCTAAAAACCCCAACGATGCTGACTGGCTTGTACGCTGCTCCTCGTGGTTAACCCGACGAGCGGTTGGATCCAACGCCAGTACTTCCGCTAATCCTGGATGAAGAGTGGCAACGTATGCGGCCATCCGGGCTAGGACAATTTTTATATTCTGGAGTACTCAATGTTCGTTTAAATTGCTCTCTCTCCATCCAGGAGCTCTATGCTCTAACTGTAAGTTGGTTCTGATAATAAAGGTGCTTCCAGTACTAAGTGTTTCACTTTACTGACGGCCGTGCCTTTGGATTTGGACTTGATTTTGGTTACGACGTAACATTGTTTGACGGAGACGCCGGGGACTTCAGAACACCTACATTACCATAAAACCATTTTTTTCTTTTCTTTCCGACCGGTTTCATGCGGCCCGCTAAGAATTCCTCTTCTTCGTTAAACTTTTATTTCAGTGTAGCACTTAAATATTCTCGATTATCTGTTGCTGTTTTCCAATCCCCGTCTTCTGCTTCTTTACCATCTGCACCCCTTTCTGATGTCTTAGATACTGTTCCCTGTTATATCAACTGATGCCCTATCACCACGTACTTTGTCAATATTTCCTATATATTTCTTTCCTCGTCGATTCTCTGGAGATCCCCATCATTCCTTATTAGTCCACCTAATTTTAAATATTCTTCTGTAGCACCACATGTCAGAGGCTTCGATTCTCTTCCATTCCGGTTTCCGACAGTCCATGTTTCACTACCGAACAATGCAGTGCTCCAAACGTACATTCTCAGAAAATTCTTCCTCAAATTGGGACTTACGTTTGGTACTAGCAGACGTCTCTCGGTCATGAATGTCCTTCTTACCGGTGATAGCCTGCTTTGTATGTCCTACTTGCTCCGTCCGTCATGGGTTGTTTTGCCACCTAGATAGCAGAATTCCGTAACTTCATCTACTTTGTCATCACCAATCCCGTTCATTTTCTCGCTTTCTCATTTCTGCTACTTCACATTATCTTCGCTTTTTGTGATTTACTCTCAATCCATGTTCTGTGCTCATAAGATTTCTTCCACCCCACGGATCCCGTAAGTATTGTTCACGTTCACTGAAGATAACAATGTCATCAGAAAATCTTTTCATTGATATCCTTTTGCCGCAAATTATGGACGCAGTCTCTTTTATGTCCGTCGTTGTTCCTTCCATACCTTGAACAGTAGGACCGAAAGACTGCATCCCTGTCTTACATCCTTTTTAATTCGACCTCTTCGGTTTTGGTCTCCCAGTCTCGAGTCATTCTAAATCGACATACCATATGAGTGTCTTTTGATTTTTCCTTCAGTCTCGCTTCCATTAACAAGCGCAATGTCAAAACTGCCTCTCTGTTCCCTTTAGCTCTATGAACGAGAAAGGTTGTCATTCAGTCGTTTGAGCCGTATTCATTTGGGAAATGATTCACCGCTGTGATGGATCATCTTCCTCTCTGCTGTTTGAGTAGCCTGAATTATATGTCAGGTGTATTGGTGACATGGGCACTGAGACTTCAGCAGACCCGAAAATAGGGATGCTGACAGTCTTCTCTGGTATCCTGTGGCAGGGCACAGCATCATTACCGAAATATCAGTCTTCACTGCATTGACGTCACATATGAAGTCCGCGATTATGAGCCTTCATCAAGAAGAAGAAGAAAAAAAAAAAAACACACACAGAGACATCTTCCATTCTTCCATATCCTCCATATGAAGTCCTGAAGTGCTAGTCGACAATGTGTATCTCGCATTCTAGGAAACTATAGTGTCACTCGATGAGCACAAAGCTTCATCGGAAGGAGTGCGCTACTCAAAACTTTGTATTACACGCTGACGTCATAGTGAAGATGATATGACAACTCCACTTGAATGCGAGGATACGCCATCGCTGCCATAAAGAGGACCAATAACAAGGCCTGCATCCAGGAAGCTGTAGTCGGCTACAATGAGAACTTCTGAAAGAGTTAGTTGGGGTTTCTCCAGCAGAGGGAGCAGTGCAGCGAGCTGTGGTGCATATTACGTGTAGCGGTAGCGTCACTGGCTGGTTTGCTGTGGATCATCATGACAAGTCCAGAGCACCTGCAGATGTTCAAAGTTTAGTAATTATAAGTGTTTGATGGTTCGTTAATCGAGAAAGTGGATTCGCTCGGAGGCCGGAGGACTCCCGTTGGTCCTGGATGTGGCGCTGCTAATGCAAGTGGATATAAGGATGGTAAAATTCTTATGTTCATATATTATGGAATTGTCGATGCTCGTAAAAATAGTTGCAGTCTTCAACGCCGAGTTCCGCTAACTACTTGTATAGTGGGTACAATCCAGTCCAAAAACTGCCCTTCCATTAGCTCCGTCCGAGATGCGGTAGTTAGTTGGAGGAAGTGCACTGCTCGACACGTTGTATTACTCAGTGCTTAACTGGCTCCACTGATCATTTCAACTAACGAATTATTGCATCTTTGGTCATCCGTATGCTTCTGTAGTTATTTGCATTTCTGCATGGTGCTCATCTAAATTCGTAGTCGTCTCTCATATTATTTGCATCTATGTTTTCTGGCAGAATTGAGTGTCTTGTCAAATTTTGTAGATCCTTGACTCACACGGTCTTTACACATCTACAAACTGACTCTTTGTGCTTTCAGGGCTGCTTTTGTGATCTCGCCAAAGTACTCCAATGAATATAAGAAGGTGGGCTGTACAATATCCTAGTTCACCAGTTTAAGTTAGGCACTCTTCTTATTAATAATCGTTGCTGTCTAAATTTTTCGGGCTTTACCTGTCAGAACCATGTATATCAACGTGTAGTCACTGACAAGTAATGACAATGGAGTTTCAGAAAACAGATAAATATTGCGAAATCAATCCCCAATTGAAATCAGTTGTTTGCCACCTGTCCACCAGAGAACGAGTGCGCAAGCTGAAGCTGCTTTTAGCCCATCTACAAACTTAGAGGTCCCATTGTGCACTGCTACGTTGGGCTCTTACGGAAGTATCTAAGGGTCAAATACTGAGCCTAGTGAACAATATATAAAAACACATAAATAAATTAAAATGGTTCAAATGGCTCTGAGCACTATGGGACTTAACTACTGTGGTCATCAGACCCCTAGAACTTAGAACTACTTAAACCTAACTAACCTAAGGACATCACACACATCCATGCCCGAGGCAGGATTCGAACCTGCGACCGTAGCAGTCGCGCGGTTCCGGACTGCGCGCCTAGAACCGCTAGACCAACGCGGCCGGCTAGAACTTAGAACTAATTAAACCTAACTAACCTAAGGACATCACACACATCCATACCCGAGGCAGGATTCGAACCTGTGACCGTGGTGGTCGCTCGGCTCCAGACTGTAGCGCCTAGAACCACACAGCCACTCCGGCCGGCAAATAAATGAAAATTATTAAATTAAAGAAATTATTCTCCTGGTTAATTTTGTATCCTAGCCACAGGAATAGAGTGCACTTATGAGACAAGTGACCTAGCAGAGCAAGACTGGCGTGTGCATCCAGTGAGTAATGAAAGGCAAAGGCCTTGTGCAGTCCACCAAAATCAAATAGACTGAATAAATTACTTATTCTCAATGAGTTCATCCCCGTCTCTACGCAATTACAAATTCATCGTAGGAAAGTTCCGTGACTACACGTTGATATACATGGTTCTGACAGGTAAATCCCGAAAAATTTAGGCAGCAACGATTATTACAGCACAGCGGCCACCACGCCCTCTCTCTCCTCACGATAACTCTCAGAAGCACTTTCAGACGCTGGATCGCCTACCTGATGAAGTGGCCTCGCGATAACTTGCCAGGAACATGACAGTCAAACTGCAACCTCCGCCATCCTAAACGGCCTACTAACAGCGATATAACTGACCGTGATCGCGTATGCCTAACGAAATTTTCCAGTGAGTAAGTAGTTCCACCGTTACTGAAGGAAAATAATACCGATTAGTGGGAGGAAAATGTACAGCAGAATCTTCTGAAGAAAATACCTATTCTAAACCTAATCTTATGGTAATTTTGAAATGGGTGGATATTTACTGCAATCGCTCACGAACCACACGGGGGAGAAAAGTATACCACGTAATTTTTTTAATACAAAAACACTGATAATGCGGAAAAATATTGATTATCAAAAACTGGAGATAATTAAACTGTCACCAGACCACTAGGGCAATGAATCTCCAGATTCTTAAGAAGAGTAATTGCAAGGATATTTAAGCAGATAATCACTGGTGTGGGAACGGAAGGTTGTCACCCTTTTCCACAACATAACAGTTCAGGAGAAAATAAATGAATCAGAAGTCACTGCGTTTGCATTTACTTATTCTGAAATACCAAATTTTGAAAGTAAAGTGAAATGAAGTTACTGGTTAAATAAATGACTGGCGCTAATTAAAATTCGCTATGCAAAAAATGACTTTAAGTAAGATTAGTGTAACGTAATACAAAATTAAGAAAGAGGCAAGCTATTTACTTTTGAGTCTTTAAAGATTGAATTCAGTTTACTTTAATCAGATAAGCAACTGATTTCACTTTCAATACATAAAACAATAAAATACATACCAAACTAGCAAAGTTACTTGCTCTAGCTAAATATAGAGTACATGAAATTGCGCCACCTTAATTTGCGCTGTCCCTTTACTTATTAGTTTTGGCACTGTAATTTTACTATAAGCGAATGAAGATAATAATGAAAATTGCAAATTAGCTATGCCTCTAATATGCAGTGCAAGAATGGACAGCTACTGAGGCAAAAATTTAAACTGAAACCGCCCATTAGCAAACAAACAAAAGTGGCAGTCAATAGTTAATCAGTTTTCAGATTCTTACGACACTATGTGACTGCATGGAATGGAAAGCGACCCTGCTTGGTAATAGTGTCTGAGGACAATGACTACATAGGTGCCCTACAAATTTTGACTATTGCAGGTTATTATTCAAATCAGTCACACTTTGTGAAAGAAACGTCACTGGGTAATGCCTCCACAACGTTAGTTATATGCTGTCACTTAACATTCTCACGATCCTGTAGCTGTACGGACGACGAAGAATGTAGCTGACAACAATGCTGAGCTGCCGCTGTTGATGCTGCTGCAGTTTCAGAACCACGAGTCGTCTCCGGAGCCACGGATAACTACGGGACAGGCAGTCGTTAGAACTGTAGCTTCCTCCACCTGTCCACTCCAACCGTGCTCTCAATACTCGCGGGTTAACGAATTAGGCGTGCCTATACTGGCGGGAGCATAACTGCACACCACGTTTACGGGAGCGTCCAACGAACACTTCCGCACTCTTTCAAGTCCCAAGCTGATCTCTCCATCTCAGCTCGCAGCGCGACGGAGACTCTCCGTACACAAAGATAAACAATGGCACAGCTACTGCCATTTCGTCTTTGCTATCGATATATTAAAATAAAGTTCTCTTGCCTATTATCCAGCAATTTACAATATTTAGATCGTAATTAAAATCAATTATATACAGTCAGAAGTACATACAGTTTTTCGCCCATTACGTATTTAATATATATCGCAAAGCCTATAGATTCAGAAGTAGAAGTACAGTATACGTTACCAACGGATATTAAATGCCGAAGAGTTTTGGTTGGGGCAGAAGGTATTTTATCTGCGTTTTTGGTGTTGCAAACCCAACCGCCACTTCTTTGATTAATATATACATATCGGACTTACAGAACGTAACGTTAAAGATGTTTACAGATGTACGACCTTCTGCTACTGTCCATGACACTGTCTAGCTGTAGGCATTCCGATTGGTTACGGTTACTTTAATATTGGAGATCGTACCAACCCTGTCGTGAAAGTGGGAGGAATCTGGGGGTCTGTTGATGACTTATAACCTAATTCGTATACTAAATCTCTTATCTTTGTTCTCCTGTCTTCTGTTTCTTTGCAGAACTAAAACGACGGTTTTACATTCGCATTCATTTTATAACAACATTAGCATTAGCGCTTCTCTACGTTCCAGCTGCAGCTTTTTTTTCCTCAGAACATATATGTGTGTTTTTAAGACTTAACATCGTCGGGTGATGGAAATACGGTGATGCGGACGTATTTGTTAAATTTTTAATAGTCTTGGTCGCAATACAACACAAAACTGTACTACGTTGATGACGGGTTCCACTTTATCAACAACCATCTTCAGATCGAACTTATGTACGGTTCTGTGTCAGTATGTATTGCTAGCAACAATACTACCACTACTGTATGTAACTCAGAACGTGGTAGCTAAAGAATCAGTCCTTAAGTACATTCCTGGGCATATCAACAACATTAGCAACTTGGAATTGTGCCTACTAAGGACGTAGTACCTATGTAGGGACAACTTTGGACTTAAGTGCAGAGTCCTTAATAAACGTGATTCTCAGTTTTGGTTCTTCACTAACCACGTTCTGAGATACACTTAGTGACGATAATGATGTGGTTAACTATATGTACAGACAATTGGTCTTTAGAAATCTAGATCTGAAGATGATTGCCAGTCAACTGAAACCGGTTGTCATCAGATTGTAATTTTGTTTTCTATTGCAATCAAGACTATTAAAAATTTTAACATCTTTGTATCTAATAAGAATACTTGAAATATATAAAGCATGTTGTGACTTGGCAAGACTGCCAAGCCACTATGAGGTAGCCGAAAGGCACGCGTTTAAGCTCACGCAGGCTGGCGTGAGGTCTGGAACAGTTAAAGGAGTTGAGTCTAGTGAAAAAAGTACGTAGCTTCTGGAATACTTAACTTTAATCCATAATTGGTGAACTTCGGTCTGACGGTACATGCATCACAAGATAAATAGCAAATGGTAATGGCGCCTTGCTAGGTCGTAGCAAATGACGTAGCTGAAGGCTATGCTAACTATCGTCTCGGCAAATGAGAGCGTAATTTGTCAGTGAACCATCGCTAGCAAAGTCGACTGTACAACTGGGGCGAGTGCTAGGAAGTCTCTCTAGACCTGCCGTGTGGCGGCGCTCGGTCTGCAATCGCTGACAGTGGCGACACGCGGGTCCGACGTATACTAACGAACCGAGGCCGATTTAAAGGCTACCACCTAGCAAGTGTGGTGTCTGGCGGGGACACCACAAAGTGAATACTGGAAGTATATAAAAAGCGCCAAATCTCATTTGTCAGGAGAGGAAAAAAATTACCTTTTCTACATGGCATATTTACATTCAGGTATTCTTCCCCACAGAATTATGCAGTTCATCTCGTCATTGTAATAAATACGAAACAAATTAGGAATTAAATTGTATATTAAGAACGTTCAAGCTGCCGTACCAAAGAACTCTATGGTTCTAAAAACCAGTAAGAAAGTTTTTGTTATGTTAGCAACTAGTACTGTTGCACATCTTGTCATTTATAATAGTTCAAATTCAAAAACACATTAGTTTACTTTTAAGTGGGAGAAATATAGTCAACAAAAACTATCTTACATACCTTCTAAACAATAAAAAATATTCAAGAAAAGACTGTCAGTATTGACTTGTGTTTCTTACAAGACTCTATTCCTGAGACCATATTTTTCAAAGTTTACTGTAGCACTGCATGATCTGTGAAGGAAGAAATGTCAGGTTCGTTAACAGATATTTCTCTTTTGGAACTGAAAACATGGCTGGTCTTTTAGATGACATACAGCACTGCATACGTCAGCCAATCTCTTTCTACTCTTCAAGCCATTTATATTTTTCCAATCTTCTCTTTCAGTGTAAAAAAATTTAGTAGCTGTAAGGGGCTCTTTGATCATACAGCATTTGTATATCTTACACCCCTGCACTGACAATAATTTTTCAGTAACATCTTTAAAATCAAAGAAGGCAGTTGTCTATATCAGATTTTCGAGGAATTGGATCGTTACCTTAGCTTTCAAAACATTTTACGCACACACGCACACACACACACACACACACACACACACACACACACACACTTTGCTTTCACTGTTCACCTTTCCAATGTTTTTTTACTATTTTTGAAACACAAATTATCACCTTCCATTGCAAAGATGTTTTACTGATGCAAATAAAACCTTTCATGAACTCTACTTGCCACTCAAACTATACATCTACTTCATGGAAGAGACCTTGACACGTGGCACTTAGAACTCCGTGGCACATAGACCACATGTCATCTAGTAATGAATGTTTAAAGCATTCTCTCCATGATCTAGCACTTGCAAAATTCGAGAGAAATAGAACAAAAAGCAGAGAAGACAATAGGAAACTGAAAAAATGACCCTTAGAATTTTAGACAATTCCAATCATCGTAAACTTGTGATAATGTAATGTCCCACCTTGTCTATTTTGGCTATAGTTAAACTGTTATTGTTACAGGGTTGATCGACTTTCGTTATTGTGATGTACGTTCTAAATATCGTTATTTCTGTTAAAGGTTCTCGTCTTCTTGTTACTACCTGTGCTGTTACTGGCAGGAACAGTACTTTAACTTTCCTTTCAAGATACAAAGAATCCATATATCCGACCTCGGATAAGATCAGTTTGGATTCCGTAGAAATATGGGAACACGTGAGGCAATACTGACACTACGACGTATCTTAGAAGCTAGATTAAGGAAAGGCAAACCTACGTTTCTAGCATTTGTAGACTTAGAGAAAGCTTTTGACAATGTTGACTGGAATACTCTCTTTCAAATTCTGAAGGTCGCAGGGGTAAAATACAGGGAGCGAAAAGCTATTTACAATTCGTACAGAAACCAGATAGTAGTTATAATTGTCGAGGGGTATGGAAGGGAAGCAGTGATTGGGAAGGGAGTGAGACAGGGCTGTAGTCTCTCCCCGATGTTATTCAATCTTTATATTGAGCAGGCAGTGAAGGAATCAAAAGAAAAATTCGGAGTAGGTATTAAAATCCATGGAGAAGAAATAAAAACTTTGAGGTTCGCCAATGACATTGTAATTCTGTCAGAGACACCAAAGGACTTGGAGGAGCAGTTGAACGGAATGGACAGTGTCTTGAAAGGAAGGTATAAGATGAACATCAACAAAAGCAAAACGAGGATAATGGAATGTAAGTCGGGTGATGCTGAGGGAATTAGATTAGGAAATGAGACACTTAAAGTAGTAAAGGAGTTTTGCTATTTGGGGAGCAAAATAACCGATGATAGTCGAAGTAGAGAGGATATAAAATGTAGATTGGCAATGGCAAGAAAAGCGTTTATGAAGAAGAGAAATTTGTTAACATCGAGTATAGATTTAAGTGTCAGGAAGCCGTTTCTGAAAGTACTTGTATGGAGTGTAGGCATGTATGGAAGTGAAGCATGGACGATAAATACTTTGGACGAGAAGAGAATAAAAGCTTTCGAAATGTGGTGCTGCAGAAGAATGCTGAAGATTAGAAGGGTAGATCACATAACTAATGAGGAAGTATTGATTAGGATTAGGGAGAAGAGAAGTTTGTGGCACAACTTGACTAGAAGAAGGGATCGGTTGGTAGGACATGTTCTTAGGCATCAAGGGATCACCAGTTTAGTATTGGAGGGCAGCGTGGAGGGTAAAACTCGTAGAGGGAGACGAAGAGATGAATACACTAAGCAGGTTCAGAAGGATGTAGGTTGCAGTAGGTACTGGGAGATGAAGAAGCTTGCACAGGATAGAGTAGCTTGGAGAGCTGCATCAAACCAGTCTCTGGACTGAAGACCACAACAACAGCAACAACATATATCCATGCTGCGATTTTCCAGACTTCTTGCATGACGATCGTGCATCTCATACTATAGGAGGCACTGACATGAAAACAGAACAGATGGGTAAAAATTAAACAGTTGATTATCATTTCGAAGTTAATAGCCATAACTGTTAATACATTTATCGTACTGTGAAACAAGGCATACAACGCCTTCACGGAAAAGAGTATACCATTGCCTACGCAAACCATGATTGTACCCAGGGATGTACCACTTCGTCCGAAGCAATCGACAGCCACGAATGTTTTTCTTCAGTGCTCCAAAAATGTGGACATTGCATGGGGAGAGATCAGGACCGTATGGAGGATGTGTAAGAGCTCCCTAGAGAAACTTCTTCAGCATGCTCGAATCAACCTTGGTGACGTGTGTTGCCAACGTTATTTTGACTTACGTAAACTGCTGTTTAGTTTATACTTTGCATTTTCTAGGACTGCTGAAAATAGTTTTGGAAATATAGAGTCACCTTTTAACACGGGAAATTCAATGATTTCTTCAACAACACTCACAACGCTGTGGGGCTTTTATATGTGTTATACAAGATTTTAATATAACCCTGTTCTATTCCTTGCTATGTGAGAGCTTCAAGCGCTGATGGGTGAGTGATCGAATCGAATACCTTTTTTAGAATCTATACAGGCAAGGCAAAGAGGTACATTTGTTCAACTAATTGTTTCGAGTGAAGTTGTGGTGTGGTTTATTGTACTTAATCCTGTGCGGTCCCCAGCCTGCTCTGCGGGTTGAGCCAGGTCAAGGGTACTGCTCAATTTGGTGCTGAAAATTCTACTAAAAATATGTACAGTACGGACAAAGTCCCATAGGGAGATAGTTCATTATATCTTTAGTATTATCTTTCTTATGTATAAGCATTATTTTGGCCTTACTAAAATCTCTTGGTAATGTTACACTGCGCAAAATTTGAAAATATGTTACCCAAAGGCTTTACTGAACCTCATCCATCAACTTTCAAATATCGACTGAGTGTTCCTCACTACCTGGAGAAGTTCCATTTTTCATGTTACCTATAGAATATCTGATTCAGATGGGAGTATTTGTAGGATTTGGGTGACAGAAGCAGGCAGTTCGCCGGTATTATGGTATCATCATTGACTTTAATATACAGATTTCGAAAAATTCCCAGTATAGTCGATTATTTCCTTCTTATTTGTAATTCGACCTTGCCTTGTGTGTAAGGGTGTTAGCTCATTCTATCTAATCATAAGCGTCCTACTGGCCATCTTTAAACTAGATTTATTTTCAGGAATGGCTTTTACGTTATTATCTTGCATGTTCTCGCATTTTTTTCCGTGTTGTTTCTCGGGGACTTGCACACTTCTGTAAATTCTGTCTTACGTTTTTCTGTGTCTATATTCGGTTTTCTTCTCTTCTCCATCGAACTTAATGTTTAATTTGTCGGATTCTCTGGTTGGTTTCAAGAATAACACAAGCCACTCACTTCTTCAGCTGTTGCGATTATTTATTCTGCTCCACGTTCATTTAATTTCCCCTTAATCCTTTCTCAAAATTTCTCTTTCCGCTCTTCAAGAAGTTCGAAATTTAAAACTTTTCCTTGAATTGGTTTCAATCTTTCTTCTTTTGTATTCATTTAAAATCTTGCTGTAACTAATAGATGATCACTGTTTGTATTGATCGTGTTCAGCACAGAGACATCCTCAATATTTTAAGGCCTACTGGTAAGAATGAAGCCTATATCATGTTTCACTTCAAAGTTAGGATCCCTCGAAATCAATTTGCGACTAGAATACTTCTTCAAATCGTATTGATACTATGTGTTTTCATGCATTCTGCAAACTGAACAACTGTCTCAACTCAGTCATATCATATTTAGGGTGTGTTCCATATGTGCCAGTAACTGAATCATCATCCTTATAGGTTCCAACCCTTGTATTAACGTTCCCTGTTATGAATCTATGAAGATAGTGTCTCCCTTTTTCACACATTACTTTCAGACACTCCTAGAAGGATTGTATCTCTACATCTGAGTGACTAGAATTAGGTGCATATGCTTGAACTATTTAGAACATATATCTTTCTGACTTTTTTTTAGGAGCAAACGTGTATTTCTGCTTGCTGTTCCTTATAATGCTACTATTTTGTCTGCAACGATTATGTTGACTAAAATTCCGACTCCATTTACCTTTCCATTTGAATCGCCACAGTAATACCAGGGATTTGCCGATTTCAGTCGAAGGGAGCTGTCACTTTACAATGTACTTCACTTAAGCTAACCATACCATACTCCAGTTTATTTTCTCTAATTACTGTTCTAGTTCTGTAATCTGTCATCTCCTACAGGGAAACAACAGTTGCATATGCATACATGAAACCACTCATTCCTTACCCCAATCCATGTTCACTTACTGCTTTTCCTTCCCTTTCTTTTCCTACTGTCGAATTTCAGTCCCCCTTGATTATTAAATTTTCATCACCCTAAACTATCTGAATTTCTTCTTCAATCTCTTAACCATCCGCAGAGCTAGTTGGCGTATAAACCTGTACTACTGTGAGAGGCGTGGGCTGCAATAATGCGTTCATTAAGCTCCTCGTAGTAGATTAACATCGTTTATACTTCTCATTCATTATTAAGCTTACTCCTGCATTACCCCTATTGGTTTGTGTATTTACAACCCTGTATTCACCTGACCAGAAGTCCTGTTCCTCCTGCCACCGAACTCCAATAATTCCATCTATATCTAACTGTTACGTATATATTTCTGTTTTTTAAATTTTCTAACCTACCTACCAGATTAAGGGATCTGACATTCCATGCACCGATCCGAAGAACACCAGTTTTCTTTCTCCTGATAACGACATCCTCCAGAGAATTCCTTGTCCGGAGATTTGAATGTGGGACTATTTTACCCGTTAGAAAATCGGTTAAGGAAAGGTAAACCTACGTTAACATCGTTTCTTGACTTGGAGGAACTTTTTGACAATGTTGACTGGAATACAGACTTCTTAATTTTGAAGATAACAGGGGGAAAATATAGGGAGCGAAATGTTATTTGTGCTTTCTACAGAAACCAGATGCCAGTTATAAGAGCCGAGGAGCATGAAAGGAAAGCAGTGGTTGAGAAGGGAGTGAGAAGGAATTGTAGCGTGTCCTCAACGTTATTCAATTTGTACATTGAACAGGCAGTAAAGGAAACAAAACAAAAAATTGGAAGAAATTAAAGTTCTTGGAGACGAAACAAGAGCTTCGAGGTTTGAAGACGACACTGGAATTCTGTCAGACACATCAGAGAACTTGGAAGAGCAGTTGTATGGAATGTATAGTGTCTTGAAAGGAGGATATAAGATGAACGTCAACGATCGCAGAAAAAGGGTGGTGGAATGTAACAGAAATTAAATCAGGCGATGCTGAGGGAATTCTGATAGGAAACGACATTCTAATGGTAACAGATGATTTTTGCTATCTGTGCAGTAAAATAACTTACGCTGACCGAAGTTGAGAGGATATAAAATACAGACTTGCAAAAACAGGAAAATTGTTTCTGAAGAAGAGAAGTTTGTTATTATCGAATATAGATACAAGTGTTAGGAAATCTTTTCAGCAGTTATTTGTATGGAGTATAGCCTGATACGGGAGAGTAACGTGTATGACAAACAGTTCGGAAAAGAAGAGGACAGAAGCATTTGAAATGCTACAGAAGAATGTTGAAGACTAGATGAGAAGATATTATACCCAATGAGCAGGTACTGAATAGAAGCGGGGACAAAGTAAATTTCTGGCACAATTGCTTAAAAGATGAGATGGATTAATTGGACACAATTTAGATGCCAAGTGATCACCGGCTTAGTATCGGAATGAGGTGGGGAGAGGGGGAAGGGGGATGGTAAACTTGTAGAGGGATATCAAGGGATGAATACAACAAGCAGGTTCAAAAGTATGTAGGTTGCAGAAGGTATTCGGAGATGAAAAGGTTTGCACAGGATAGAGTAGCATGGAGAACTGCATCAAACCAGTCTTCTCGCTAAAGACCAAAACAACAATCCATTCCCAAAAGGTGGGCAGAAATAGTCTGAAAAATGCGTAAGACTGTTTCAGGGAAGGTTGTGGTGAGAAATAATTACTAATAAATATAGGCCTATTCGATACATTGCGCCGTTTAGCTTGTTATTTAGCACTGAAGTCAGCCAATCAGGTGGTCGCGAGGGTAAATTCAAGCAGTCGCATGCTCGAAAATGTGGTAATGCACACATATCTGTAAGTCCGTGAGTTACGAATTGTTCAAATGCTCGTTACCAGTTACAATCTGTATTTAACGGGCGTTTAAGTTCAAGCTAGGTGGGCAAATGATACGTTTGTTCTGTCTGAGTGAACAAAACCAAGTTTATGTTCGGCGAACTCTCTCGGTCACATCGCTCGAATTTGCACGTGCAGCGACATCATTGGCTAACTTCAATTCTAAATAGCTCGGAAGGGGCACAACTTATCGAATTTTTTCTTAACAACTATGTTTCAGGGCAGCCTCCCCTGAAACACCGGTACAAGCTTTTCAGACTGTTTCTGATCTCCTTGTATATGCAGGGAGGTTAGCAAAGAGCCTTACAAGGATCAAAAGTTTGCACAGCACCAGTATATCAAGTCAAAATATATCTTTAATTGTTAAGAAAATCGCTTGAAATTGACGTACTGCATACTGTACACGGAGACCAATGCATTTCTGCCTTAAGAAGTCACAATGTCGTCAATCTGGAAGAAGTACAAGGACATACTATTTATAGGCATACAGTAACGTGATGTTTCAGGTTGTAGAAGGAGTGCCAAGTAAAGAGTAAATTGATGGTAACAGGTTGAAGTGTTCACGCCGAAAGAGAGAGACGTTGCCTCTAAATGGGTGCAAACAGAAGGACATTGTCAATAGAAAGCAGTAATTTGTAGGTCGAGAAACATTTGAGTGATACGTTCTACCATCAGGCTGATGGTCACATCTAAGAAATTATTGCAGATCGATTGTGCCGTTCTTAGACGATTCCTCAAAGTGATTCAAAATGAAAGAACCTCGTTCATACACTGCTTTTTTTTGTTAACACTGAGCCCATTTCCTATTTTGCCTTTGATGTCAAAGTATTTCATTTTCTCCTTTCTCCCTCACTATAAGTAACGCCGTTTGAGCTGCTTGTCGGCCAACTCCACGACACTCGCTACTTTCTGCAGACACCAATACAACACTGAAGAGAAAGAAATATTACGGCTTAACGCATTGTCTACAACGAGGTCATTGCAGATGGAGCGCGAACTCTGACTGGGGAAAGACACAAAAGTAAAGCGGCCACTCCCTTTCCAAAGTGAGCCTCTCGGCATTTGTCTGCGGAAAACATAGAGTATGTTGGCCAGATGGAGATTGCAATCACCGTCCCCCCGAATGTGAGTCTACAACTGAAAACTGCCGAACTTCACTCATTATAAAAAGTTACGTTCGAGTGAAACTGATTGTGATAGTAATGTGAGAAGAAAGATTTCTGTTGAAAGAACTTCGCGGCAAAGTTTAAGGGCCGTGATATTTTGTTGTTTTAGAGACAGATTTCAAAGGTCTATGGTCTTTATTACAGTGAAGCAGTTCACCCCTCGTTGCCTGACAGTACTAACTCCCATTTTATAGGAAATAAAAAAAATTAATATATTTTCTGAGGAAGAAAAAAAATAAAATTTTAAGATATAAGTTTCCCTCGCCGAGTGCGTTTGATTCGGGCAGATCAATTATTCTATGTGTTCTTTAAATTAAGACTTCACAGTCACTATAGTTTGGATTTAAACTGTTGAAAAACACAGTTCGTAATCTGTGTCTCTTTTTCTTTTCTCAAATTATTTGTTCGGATGCCGAATGAGAATGGTAGCTAATTATTAGCTAATTATGCTCGTGACTTTGTAATATTGTGGCAAAAACTTATAAAATGTTGAATTATTCGTTCCTGAGGAAGCTGTGAGAATGTGATTGTATGATTTTCTTCATTACATCTACATCTACATCTACATACATACTTCGCAATCCACCATACGGTGCGTGGCGGAGGGTACCTCGTGCCACAACTAGCATCTTCCCTCACTGTTCCACTCCCAAACAGAATGAGGGAAAAATGACTGCCTGTATGCCTCTGTACGACCCCTAATCTGTATTATATTTGTGGTCTTTCCGCGAAATGTAAGTTGGCGGCAGTAAAATTGTACTGCAGTCAGCCTCAAATGCTGGTTCTCTAAATTTCCTCAGTAGCGATTCACGAAGAGATCGCCTCCTTTCCTCTAGAGACTCCCACCCGAGTTCCTGAAGCACTTCCGTAACACTCGTGTGATGATCAAACCTACCAGTAACAAATCTAGAAGCCCGCCTCTGAATTGCTTCTATGTCCTTCTGCAATCCGACCTCATAGGGATCCCAAATGCTCGAGCAGTACTCAAGAATATGTCGTATTAATGTTTTACAAGCGGTCTCCTTTACAGATGAACCACATCTTCCCAAAACTCTACCAATGAACCGAAAACGACTATCCGCCATCCGCACAACTGCCATTACATGCTTGTCCCACTTCATATCGTTCTGCAATGTTACGCCCAAATATTTAATCGACGTGACTGTGTCAAGCGCTACAGTACTAATGGAGTATTCAAACATTGCAGGACTCTTTTTCCTATTCATCTGCATTAACTTACATTTATCTATATTTAGAGTTGGCTGCCATTCTTTACACCAATCACAAATCCTGTCCAAGTCATCTTGCATCCTCCTACAGTCACTCAACGGCGACACCTTCCCGTACACCACAGCATCATCAGAAAACAGCCGCACATTGCTACCCACCCTATCCAAAAGATCATTTATGTAGATAGAAAACAACAACGGACCTACCACACTTTCCTGGGGCACTCCAGATGATACCCTCACCTCCGATGAAAATTCACCATCGAGGACAACGCATTGGATTCTATTGCTTAAGAAGTCTTCGAGCCACTCACATACTTGGGAACCAATCCCATAGCTCGTACCTTAGGAGTCTGCAGTGGGGGACCGAGTCAAACGCTTTCCGGGAGTCAAGGAATATGGCATCCGTCTGAGACCCTTCATCCATGGTTCGCAATATATCATATGAAAAAGGGGCAAGTTGCGTTTCGCAGGAGCGATGCTTTCTAAAGCCGTGATGATGCATGGACAGCAACTTCTCTGTCTCAAGGAAATTCATTATATTCGAACTGAGAATATGTTCGAGAATCCTGCAACAAAACGATGTTAAGGATATTAGTCTGTAATTTTGAGGATCCGTCCTTTCACCATTCTTATATACAGGCGTCACCTGCGCATTTTTCCCGTCGCTCGGAACTTTACGTTGGGCAGGAGATTAGCGATAAATGCAAGCTACGTAAGGAGCCAATGCAGTAGAGTACTCTCTGTAAAACCGAATTGGAATCCCCATCAGGACCTGGCGATTTATTTATTTTCAACCAACCTGCTTCACAACCCCAGGGACGTCTGTCACTATGTCCTCCACACGGGAATCTGTACGAGACTGCCGGCCGGAGTGGCCGAGCGGTTAAAGGCGCTACAGTCTGGAACCGCACAACCGCTACGGTCGCAGGTTCGAAACCTGCCTCGGGCATGGATGTGTGTGATGTCCTTCGGTTAGTTAGGTTTAAGTAGTTCTAAGTTCTAGGGGACTTATGACCACAGCAGTTGAGTCCCATAGTGCTTAGAGCCATTTGAACCATTTTTTTTTTTCTACGAGACTCAAACGGCGTTATGTTTGTACGATCCTCCCGCGTGAAAGATTACGCAAATGCTAAATTTAAAATTTCAGCTTTCGTTTTGCTGTCTTCCTTTGCCAGGCCAGACTGATCAGTGAGTGACTGGATGGAAGCCTTCGACCCGCTTACCGATTTTATGTAAGACCAGAATTTCCTTGGGTTTTCAGCAAGATCTTTTGCTGAGGTATGGCGGTGGTAGTGGTTGAATGCTTCGCGCATCGCTCTTTTTACAGCAGCACGAATCTCTACTAAATTTTGCCTATCCTCATTCTCTCGATCTTTCTTTTACCGCGAGTGCAACTGCCTTTGCTTCCTGAGCATTCTCCGAATTTCGCTGTTAAACCTCGGTGGGTGTTTTCCGTCCGTAACCCACTTTTTCCGCACATACTTGTCCAGTGCGTGATTTACAAATGGTTCAAATGGCTCTGAGCACTATGGGACTCAACTGCTGAGGTCATTAGTCCCCTAGAACTTAGAACTAGTTAAACCTAACTAACCTAAGGACATCACAAACATCCATGCCCGAGGCAGGATTCGAACCTGCGACCGTAGCGGTCTTGCGGTTCCAGACTGCAGCGCCTTTAACCGCACGGCCACTTCGGCCGGCCGTGATTTACAATGTGTTTAAAATTTGCCCATAGTTCTTCCACGTCCATCGTACCGGAAGTAAATGAAGTCGATTCATTTACTAAGTTGGATGCTAACAACGGCTTATCTGCTCTTTCTAGTAAGAATACTCTCCTAGCCTTCTTGACCGAATTTTTATCTTTCGTAACCATAGTCGTAATGACAACATCATGATCACTAATCCCTGTCTCAACACTGACACCGTCGATGAGGTCTGGTCTGTTCGTGGCTACCAGATCTAAAATATTTCCATTACGCGTTGGCTGAAGACAGTTTTCGGATAATGTGTTCAAAAGTAATTTACACGACGGCTTGTCTGTACCACCTGTAATGAATCCATAGACATCCCAGTCTATACTAGGTAGGTTGAAGTCGCCTCCGACTAATATGGCATGATCCGGGTACTTCTGCGATACAGAATGTAGACTCCCTTTGAATGATTCTAGAACTGTCACAGTGGAACCTGGTGTCCGGTAATAGCACCCCACAATCAACTTTATTTCCCCTAGCCCTGTTAAACGTGTCCAGATAACTTCACAATCACACTCTACTTCGACCTTAGTAGACACAATATTTTTGTCAACTGCAATGAAAACACCACCTCCTATGGTGTCTAATCTGTCTTTCCGATACACGTTCCAGCCCTCACTAAATATTTCGGAACTCCTAACTCAGGGTTCAGCCAGGTCTCAGTCCCGAAAATAATTTGAGCACCACACGCTTCCTGGAGGGCGGTAAATTCAGGAACTTTATTCCGAACACTCTGAAAATTTACTGCTAGTATCTCGATAGCTGAAGTGTCTTTACACTGAGCGCGTCCTGATTTCCCTGCCTGCACGTCGACTGGTGAGTGTTCATCAGGACACCTCGCACTACTGCGTAGCCTAAAAATCCCCCCTATGCACGCCACAAGTACTCTGCTACCCGAGTAGCCGCTTCCTTTGTGTAGTACACCCCTGACCTCTCTAGGGGCGTCCTACAATTCCCCACACAATAGCGCAAGCCTAGAAATCTGCAGCCAAGACCGTCACAGAGTCGACGAAGCCTCTGGTTGAGACCCTCCACTCGGCTCCAAACCAAAGGACGCCGATCCACTCTGGGAACGATGCTGCAAATAGAGAGCTCTGCTTGCAGCCCGCGTGCGAGGCCATGCGAGGCCAGCGGTCTTCACCAAATCTGCCAGCCGCCTGTACGAACTGAGGATCGCCTCAGAACCCAAGCGACAGGCATCATTGCTACCGACGTGAGCAACTACTTGCAGACGACTGCACCCTTACGCTCGATAGCCGCAGGCAAGGCTGCCACCACATCTCGGATGAGGCCCCCCGGCAGATAAACCGAGCAAATTTTATAAGGTGATTAGCGAGGCAGAAGGACGGATTGTTGTCGACATACGTGTTCGCCACCTCTGCAGCTAGGAGGGCCTGGTGTGACCGTTGTCATTAAGGAACTACTTTCGAATAAGATAATGTAGAATGTTCAAACAATTCGCAGCTAAAATATTCAATGATCCAAGTTCAACAAATGCAAATAACTGAATTTCTTTCATCACCGATGCTGATCCTCGGAAGACACACACACAACGCTTCGACAGTCACAATGAACATACCGTCGTCAGAGTCTACATGTACCTCTCCGTACATGATACTCAAATATCTGTGAAGCTCATGCGGGAGCACGCTTAGCATGCTACTACATGTTAGAGTTCCCTTCCGTTCCAATAGCATGAGGAGTGGGGGAAGAACGGGTGCAAAGATGGCTCTGGGAGAGCTATAATTACTCTAATTTTGTCTTCCCCGTTCCTATCGGAGCGAACTGCAGGGATCTGAAGAACATTTCTGTGTTCTTTACTTAATATCGGTTTTTGAAATTTTAAATGTAAGCATTGGTGAGATGAAACGAAATGTACGTGTGGCTAGGGTCTCCTGTCACGTAGGCAGGTCACCTGGTGCAAGTCATTTTATTTGACACCACTTCAGCGCCTTGTGTGTCAATGAAGATGAAATGGTGATAAAGACAACACAACACCCAGTCTCTGAGGGGAGAAAACCTTCGACCTGGTGGAGATTCGAACCCAGGACCCTGGATTGGCATTCTGCCGTGCGTGACCACTGAGCCATGGAGGCGGATATTCGCGAGATGATTTGCGTTCACCTTCAAAACGCTATCAATTAGTTGGTTATACGTCACAGAGGTCTTTCATAAGTCACATTTTTTGCGTTTATAAGTTTGTCCGCATCCGAATCTTGTGAATAATGATAATTCTTCCATATGCTCTTCTATATTGGTTCTTTGAGCTCCTTGAGCTACAGACATAACGTTTCAGGTGATTTTTTTTTTACTTCATAAAAATTTTCTCAGATAGTGTTTTATATTTAACAAGCTTCCTAGCTGTGGCTTCGCCTGCGTTCGAGTAGGCCACATACTGTATATTGCACACATCTCCTCCTATTCCTCCTTCATCTACATCTGCATCTACATGGATACTCTACAAATCACATTTAAGTGCCTGGCAGAGGATTCATCGAACCACCTTCAAGGGAATTCTCTATTATTCCAATCTCGTACAGCGCGCGGAAGAAACACACTCCTATATCTTTCCGTGCGAGCTCTGATTTCCCTTCTTTTATTGTGGTGACCGTTTCTCGCGATGTAGGTCAGCGTCAAGAAAATATTTTCGGATTCGGAGAAGAAAGTTGGTGATTGAAATTTCGTGATAAGATTCCGCCGCAACGAAAAACACCTTTGTTTTAATGATGTCCACCCCAAATCCTGTATCACTTCAGTGATACTCTCTCCCCTATTTCGCTATAATACAAAATGTGCTGCCCTTCTTTGAACTTTCTCAATGTTCTCCGTCCATCCTATCTGGTAAGGATCCCACATCGGGCAGCAGTTTTCTAAAAGAGGTTGGACAACCCTAGAGTAGATATGTTAATTTCCTAAGTGTCCTGCCAATAAAACGCAGTCTTTGTTTAGCCGTCCTCACAGCATTTTCTATGTGTCCCCTCCAAATTCAGTTGTTCGTAATTGGAATTTTTAGGCATTTAGCTGAGTTTACGACCATTATATTTGACTGATTTATCATGTAACAGAAGTTTAACGGATTCCTTATAGCACTCATGTGAATGATATCACACTTTTCGTTATTTAGGGTCAATTACCAATTTTTGCAACGTACGGGTATTTTTTCTGAATCGTTGTGCAATTTGTTTTGATCTTCTGATGACGTTACTAGTCTCTCTGGCCATCTCATCCTCCCCCTCTCCCTGTCCACCTTCTCCGCCTTTGTGCCTCCTCCTTCTCTCTTTCTCTGCTCATCTCCTCTTCCATCTCTCCATGTACTACTCCTCCACCCCATCCCCCTCCCCCTGCCACCCCTCTCACGCCACACTCACGGCTCTTTCTTGAGTATGTGCATGGACAGGATGGGTGTCAAGCTATTGCAGCACCTACTTCCTTTCTTGTACTGGAGTCTTCCATGTCCAACTAGTCTTATTTCTCTTTCGTTCTCTTGGTGGCAGCCTTTAATACTTATCTGGCTGTTGCCTTAGGTTTTTCCTTCATTCGTCGACATCTTCATTTATTTCCCGTACATCAGTTTCAGCTGAAGTTACTCTAGCCCCATCTGGGTTCGACCTGTACCCACAAAATGTTTTTCTCTAGCAAGGACCTCCCGGAAAGAACACCGTAAATAGTTTTGAAAAGATGAAAAATCAGCCAGCCAGTTGCTTAGCATAAGTTTATAACAACTATTAACAAGGGTTTCGATGGTTATAAAATTATCTTATTCAAAAGGAATAGTAGCAAGGGAATCGTAACTGCCAGAAATTTCGCATTGGTTATATAAGGTTCAAGGAAATCGGAAAGAGCAAATACAGCTAAAACATCATAAGCCAAGAATACGCACTTAACTTGTTACATGTTGTGCTCAAAAGCTACATTAAATAAATCTGTTTGGCTCTTGCCAATTAAAAGTTTACCTCATACACCATAAAATAACAAATCGTGTTAGTCAGATAACATCAGCGTGAACTACGCGGGTAACACTTGTCAACCGACTAACGTACTGCGCACTTAAGTTGCGGCAACTTACATACAGAGGGCTCTACGAGTGGGTGCGTGAGAAATGGGTAAATAAGCATGCTGACTGTCTTACGTAAACTTAATGGACAAACAAAAAAATGCGCATGATTAGGTGCGAATAATTATGCTAAGTAGCTTGTGTCTGACAACTGTCAAACAAATATCGTGCGTGATTATCGAACACTATAAGCATACATTTAACGATGCGGCATGAAACGTAAAATTTTTTACTGTAAGAAATATTTAAAAACCCCTGTCCTGAAATTCATTATAACAAAAATTTCTGTAAAAACATAAATTGTTTTAAATGATTACAGGCACATTGCGATAAATACTACTTCTCTAGCAACATATACAGTTACTTCTATTAGATGAGGTGTAGCAGCCCATAAATTTTAGACTGTCAATAAAGCTCTCTTGACGTAAAATAAAAATACGATGTCTAAAGACAGTTGCGAATAATGGATTTATTTCTGCGAATAATGGATTTATTTCCGCGAATAATCGATTTATTTCTTGCAGTAGGACTTAACGATACTCTTAACATCTTGTGCTGGATAAATAAAATAAAGAAGTGTGTTTGAGAAAAATGATATCCACAAAATGAACAACATTAAAAGGGCATACTGCCTACAGTATGCACGATCCTCTGCTCACAGCTTTTTCGTAGACTTATACAAGCGCTTAAAAGCCAACGTAGTAGTCAGTCCGACGTGGTGGGGTTGCTATGTACATTTTCGGTAAAGCCCCCTGGCAACATAGGAATCACGCTTCTGATGCCTGAGCTGCTAGCTCCCCACGTATGACAAGACGTAGATGGTAGATGGCAATCTTGCTTGGGCATCAGAACTCCCGACAACGGCCGTCCTGCCAGATGACCCCTGACGGTGCTTGGCCTCCGTGGGGAGATACCGTCATCGGAATAGACGGAATTATGGAGGACGTTTCGCACATGAAACTTGTTAAACTGAACCAGCACAATGATCTGGCCGTCATAGCAGAGTGGTTTTGTGAATTTATACCTCGTTCCTCCAACATATATTCACAGAGAGGGAAGCTGCAGCACCTACAGGCAATGTATTGAATTTATAGGATGGCTCTATGGGGTAAGACCAAATTTAATTCTACCGATTAAGGTAAGGTTATGACACTGCACCTGCATTGGGTTAATAATGGTTAAAATCGCCGATAGCCATCCTCATTTAGGTTTTCTCTAAATCGCTGAAGGCAAATTCCTACGTATTCCTTTGGAAACGATATGAGTGAATTCGTACGCCAACCACCCTAATCCAACAATCTGTCAGTCTCTAATGGCATGATCTTTAGTGGAATTTGCTTTTTTGTCACCGTCGCCAGATTTTCCCCAAGCACTCATGCTTCCGAACGAAACTTACTCTAAGAAACCAACTTCATCACTGCTCAACTAGAATCTGAAATAGTACTAATCTTGTAAAGGCCCCTATTTACCATTCCTCTTGCTATCTCGGACGCATTAGCATCACCAGATGTCGGAACTTGAAGGTAAACGCATTTCCTGCTATCTACAGTCGTTGAATTTCATACTTTTCCAAGCCTCCAAGAATCATCACGATCTCTCTGTCTCCCGTCTCTCTATCTCTCTCTCTCTCTCTCTCTCTCGCTACTCCATGGTTCATTTTCTCCGCCAGGTAAGGTGTCCAGACAGTTTGTCTTTGCTCTTAACCTGGTCACGCAGTGTGAACTTGTTGTGACAAGTAATTAGCGTACATTTACTACCAGTCTATATGTAACTCCTGTACTCTATATTCTCATGGTTTTAATTATAGTCAAAGTTCGTGTAGCTCAAAGAGATGCTTTGGCAGTTTCCGTGTCCATAATCTACTCCACTAATCCTACCGGTGAAAAGGGACTTGTACTTTAACGCGATATTCGAACTATGTGTTGTCCCTGGTGAATCTTCACATCAATCAGAGGTGAAGGGCTTGTTAAGATTGAAATACTACGTTATCCAGGATTCGGTCCTCGACTTTTGGTTTTCGAGTCACCCACTTTATTGTCCGGCAACATGGCTCGAGCAGCCATATTACTCTTAGGTAACATGGCCCCACCTCAGAGTGGTAAATCAATCAGCAATGGCCCCATTTGAAGCCTGTTATTTGCAGCTACGACGTAGAATTGCTCTGGGTAGGGATGCTGCCTCGAAGCTGAGATTGGTTTGGAAAGACTGATCCCTAGCGGGACATTCCAAACTGAGATTGCTGACATTTCTGGTGTTCCTTGTTTTCCTTTATGGCGCTGAAACGTGGGCAATAACTGGAAGGCTGGAAGGGATCGCAAAATAATTGATGCCTTAGGGATGTGAACATATAGTAGTGTGCTGAGAATACCATGGATGGACTTTTTTTTTTTTTTTTTTTTTTTTTTTTTGTCGTCAGTCTACTGACTGGTTTGATGCGGCCCGCCACGAATTCCTTTCCTGTGCTAACCTCTTCATCTCAGAGTAGCACTTGCAACCTACGTCCTCAATTATTTGCTTGGCGTATTCCACTCTCTGTCTTCCTCTACAGTTTGTGCCCTCTACAGCTCCGTCTAGTACCATGGAAGTCATTCCCTCATGTCTTAGCAGATGTCCTATCATCCTGTCCCTCCTCCTTATCAGTGTTTT
Source organism: Schistocerca americana (assembly GCF_021461395.2). Taxonomy (NCBI): domain Eukaryota; kingdom Metazoa; phylum Arthropoda; class Insecta; order Orthoptera; family Acrididae; genus Schistocerca; species Schistocerca americana. The sequence goes on from NC_060119.1 coordinate 961,721,230, forward strand.
CCACATATTCCTTTCTTCTCCGATTCTGCGTAGAACCTCCTCATTCCTTACCTTATCAGTCCACCTAATTTTCAATATTCATCTATAGCACCACATCTCAAATGCTTCGATTCTCTTCTGTTCCGGTTTTCCCACAGTCCATGTTTCACTACCATACAATGCTGTACTCCAGACGTACATCCTCAGAAATTTCTTCCTCAAATTAAGGCCGGTATTTGATATTAGAAGACTTCTCTTGGCCAGAAATGCCTTTTTTGCCATAGCGAGTCTGCTTTTGATGTCCTCCTTGCTTCGTCCATCATTGGTTATTTTACTGCCTAGGTAGCAGAATTCCTTAACTTCATTGACTTCGTGACCATCAATCCCGATGCTAAGTTTCTCGCTGTTCTCATTTCTACTACTTCTCATTACCTTCGTCTTTCTCTGATTTATTCTCAAATCATACTGTCTACTCATTACATGGTTCATTCCGTTCAGCAGATCATTTAATTCTTCTTCACTTTCACTCAGGATAGCAATGTCATCAGCGAATCGTATCATTGATATCCTTTCACCTTGTATTTTAATTCCACTCCTGAACCTTTCTTTTATTTCCATCATTGCTTCCTCGATGTACAGATTGAAGAGTAGGGGCGAAACGCTACAGCCTTGTCTTACACCCTTCTTAATACGAGCACTTCTTTCTTGATCGTCCACTCATATTATTCCCTCTTAGTTGTTGTACAAACTGAATATGACCCGTCTTTCCCTATAGCTTACCCCTACTTTTTCTCAGAATCTCGAACAGCTTGCACCATTTTATATTGTCGAACGCTTTTTCCAGGTCGACAAATCCTATGAAAGTGTCCTGATTTTTCTTTAGCCTTGCTTCCATTATTAGCCGTAACGTCAGAATTGCCTCTCTCGTCCCTTTACTTTTCCTAAAGCCAAACTGATCGTCACCTAGCGCATTCTCAATTTTCTTTTCCATTCTTCTGTATATTATTCTTGCAAGCAGCTTCGATGTATGAGATGTTAAGCTGATTGTGCGATAATTCTCGCACTTGCCAGCTCTTGCCGTCTTCGAAATTGTGTGGATGATGCTTTTCCGAAAGTCAGATGGTATGTCGCCAGACTCATATATTCTACACACCAACGTGAATAGTCGTTTTGTTTCCACTTCCCCCAATGATTTTAGAAATTCTGATGGAATGTTATCTATGCCTTCTGCCTTATTTGACCGTAAGTCCTCCAAAGCTCTTTTAAATTACAATTCTAATACTGGATCCCCTATCTCTTCTAAATCGACTCCTGTTTCTTCTTCTATCACACCAGACAAATCTTCACCCTCATAGAGGCTTTCAATGTATTCTTTCCACCTATCTGCTCTCTCCTCTGCATTTAACAGTGGAATTCCCGTTGCGCTCTTAATGTTACCACAGTTGCTTTTAATGTCACCAAAGGATGTTTTGACTTTCCTGTATGCTGAGTCTGTCCTTCCGACATTTTTCCTGCAGCCATTACGTCTTAGCTTCCCTGAACTTCCTATTTACTTCATTCCTCAGCGACTTGTATTTCTGTATTCCTGATTTTCCCGGAACATGTTTGTGCTTCCTCCTTTCACCAATCAACTGAAGTATTTCTTCTGTTACCCATGGTTTCTTCGCAGCTACCTTCTTTGTACCTATGTTTTCCTTCCCAACTTCTGTGATGACCCTTTTTAGAGATGTCCATTCCTCTTCAACTGTACTGCCTACTGCGCTGTTCCTTAATGCTGTATCTATACCGTTAGAGAACTTCAAACGTATCTCGTTATTCCTTAGTACTTCCGTATCCCACTTCTTTGCGTATTGATTCTTCCTGACTAATGTCTTGAACTTGAGCCTACTCTTCATCACTACTATATTGTGATCTGAGTCTATATCTGCTCCTGGGTACGCCTTACAATCCAGTATCTGATTTCGGAATCTCAGTCTGACCATGATGTAATCTAATTGAAATCTTCCAGTATCTCCCGGCCTTTTCCAAGTATACCTCCTCCTCTTGTGATTCTTGAACAGGGTATTCGCTATTACTAGCTGAAACTTGATACAGAACTCAATTAGTCTTTCTCCTCTTTCATTCCTTGTCCCAAGCCCATATTCTCCTGTAACTTTTTCTTCTACTCCTTCTCCTACAACTGCATTCCAGTCGCCCATGACTACTAGATTTTCGTCCCCCTTTACATACTGCATTACCCTTTCAATATCCTCATACACTTTCTCTATCTGTTGATCTTCAGCTTGCGACGTCGGCATGTATACCTGAACTATCGTTGTCGGTGTTTGTCTGCTGTCGATTCTGATTAGAACGACTCGGTCACTGAACTGTTCACAGTAACACACCCTCTGCCCTACTTTCCTATTCGTAACGAATCCTACACCTGTTATACTATTTCCTGCTGCTGTTGATATTACCCGAAACTCATCTGACCAGAAATCCTTGTCTTCCTTCCACTTCGCATCACTGACCCCTACTATATCTAGCTAGATTGAGCCTTTGCATTTCCCTTTTCAGATTTTCTAGTTTCCCTACCATGTTCAAGCTTCTGACATTCCACGCCCTGACTCGTAGAACGTTATCCTTTCGTTGATTATTCAATCTTTTTCTCATGGTAACCTCCCCCTTGGCAGTCCCCTCCCGGAGATCCGAATTGGGGACTATTCCGGAATCTTTTGCCAATGGAAAGATCATCATGACACTTCTTCAATTACAGGCCACATGTCCTGTGGATACACGTTGCGTGTCTTTAATGCAGTGGTTTCCATTGCCTTCTGCATCCTCATGTCGTTGATCATTGCTGATTCTTCCGCCTTTAGGGGCACCGAGCGAGGTGGCGCAGTGGTTAGCACACTGGACTCGCATTCGGGAGGACGACGGTTCAATCCCGTCTCCGGCCATCCTGATTTAGGTTTCCCGTGATTTCCCTAAATCGCTTCAGGCAAATGCCGGGATGGTTCCTTTGAAAGGGCACAGCCGATTTCCTTCCCCATCCTTCCCTCACCCGAGCTTGCGCTCCGTCTCTAATGACCTCGTTATCGACCGGACGTTAAACACTAATCTCCTCCTCCTCCTTTAGGGGCAATTTCCCACCCCTAGGACAAGAGAGTGCCCTGAACCTCTATCCGCTCCTCCGCCCTCTTTGACAAGGCCCTTGGCAGAATGAGGCTGACTTCTTATGCCGGAAGTTTTTTTTTTCTATTTTTATTTAATCTCATTTTGTTCGCTTTCTTTCGTTGCATCTGCTCGGGGCGGACGTCGTAAGACATCCATTTAAGTTCGTTATTGATCGATTAACTCAGTTTTTTTTTTATTACAGAGGGCTGCCAACCCTCTGACCGAGCACGCTGAGCTACCGTGCCGGCGAGTCTTCGGCCACCAATGCTGATTATTTATCAAAATTTAGGCAGTGGCGGGGATCGAACCCGGGACCGAAAAAGGTTTTAGATTATGAATCAAAGACGCTACCCCTACACCAACAAATCAATCTTTCGAGGACTCAGGGTGAAGAAGATTTTGCCCAGTATTTATTTCCAGCGAATCCTGCAGTTCCTTGCTCACATAGTTCGACGACAGGAAAAAATGAAAGCGGAGTCTAAGGGAAAAGATTGCATGCAGGACCACCGAAACGGTGGGTGGAACAGATGAAGGAGAAGACACACCAGGCACAGGGCCAGCTGCTGCGAGTTGCAGTAGACCAGGGAAAATGGAGACCTGCTGTTACGAGGATTGTGTGATGGGTCACCAGCTTTCAATTATGAAATACGGAGATAGTGTGTACTTAAACCACTCTTCCGATACTTCATTGCTTTTCCATTATTAATTTCGAAGCTAACGAGGCTTGACGCGTCTTCCTAATTAATGTTCCTCTTTCAGTCTGCTCAGTAACACTTTTTACCTTTCGCTTCTGTCTATATACCAAAGCAGTAGTAACTTCGTGCAAACGTCCGCCCTCGCCTGCCAGGTGCTGGAAGCACCACTTGCGCTCTACTCGCCTTAGAGCTGCAGACGTGAGGCGCTGTAGTTGTGTGACCCTTCGGAGCCGCGACGTTAATTAAGCCTGGCGTGGCGAGTGGGCGCCCACTAGCCCCCACTGTGCCACGTCACACAGCTAGCTCTGATCGATAGCCGGCAGCGGCGGCGGCGGCAGGAGGCGTGCCTAATGCCATTATTCAATCAGTATGATTAACAGCCGGCTACGCCGTAATTATCGCCGGATCGGCATCCGGCCGGATATCTTCGAGCGTCACTTCCAATCAGCAGGAGCGCGCCGCTGGCGTCCGTCACGGCTCACGCACCGCGCCGGGCCGGCTGTCAGGCGGCATTGCGCTCGCCCGCGGACTGCGTGCACAAAGGGCTAGTTTTTCCCCGTCGTGTTTTTTATTTCCAATTTTTGTTTTGTATGTGCTGCCTCTGAGTGAGAGTTTTGCGTCCAAAGAAAATGTATTTGCGTTCTCCCTTTATCTCGTCCATCATTAGTCCTGCATATTATGTGAAGAGACGTATCGTTACTACGGCGTAGGCTGCTTTTGTGAGAAAATAATGTCATTTTCCTAGCCTAAAATGTATCTTTCAAACCAGAATCGAGTGGACTCTGCAGTGGAACTTACCGACACTTCAAAAACGCGTGGCTATGACCTTTATTTTAAAGATATTGGATTCCACTAGGACGTTCGTGCACCACGAGCACACAACAGATAATACTGAACCTTGAGTTTACTTTCAAAACCTTTTCTTAAGAATTTACCGTATCTACTAACGATTCATCAAGAGCATTAAGACATTTAATCACACTATGTGAGCATGGAAGTAGTTGCCAGTGGGTAACTGATGAAAACAAATTAAATTTCTTTCAACAAATGGATATTTTATTCCTAAAAGCACTTAAAAAAACATATTTAAAATTATAATCAGAAAGCACCCTCAAAATATCAAGTTACAATTTTAGTCAGAGGCAGAAAGAACAAATATTGACAGTATGAGCTTTAGGGCTGAGAACCTTGCGGCTGCCTTTTGACACGTCCGTAGTCACGACCGCTCACAACAACCTCTGAAAGACTACACTGGTGCAAATCTGCAACACACCAGATTACTTTAAACTAAAAATTTTAACAACTCACACAAGCACATAAACTATGCACCGCGTAGGAGGGATGGAAATGGTACCAAAAACTACCATTAAAAAAATTAGCTTGCCACCGAAGGCGCAATATAATTAAAAAAAAACTCTTACGGTGGAAGGGTGGCAACTTTATGAACTAAAATGACCATTTACATGAAAAATCCATGACATGCAGTCTATGCTGTACATTACACATATACCGCCCCTCAAGATTATAGGCAAGATGAAACATATTTCAGGCAATCGGCAGTTACACTTCAGGCAATAAATTCGTTAACACCGAATCCAACAAACATGACGGAGGCAGCTATTAACGTACGACAGACCGACAGACAGAGAGACAGACACTAACTGCCTAGCAAATGAGGACGAGAGACAGACGAGCAAGCTGCGGACGAGAGACTGACCAAGGAAACAAGTAGAATTTAACAAGTAAATGAAACAACATATCACGAATCACTTAACTTCTAATAAATTGGGATGTCTGGCGAAGTCCTGGCGCAGCACTTCCAAAACTCTCTCCCGAACCATCCGCTGCCAGCCGCTTCAACGGACGCACGGAGGTGCGCCGATCTCCCGTCTCACGGTCAAAACCAGAAAGCTTATTGCGTGCAGTAATAGTAATAATTTTTATCAGCGACATGGACACCTGCTGTAGTTGAAACTGACCCATATAGCCGAAACTGGCCAGTCGTGCAAGATGCAAAACTTAAAAAAATCCATTAACGAATTTACGGCTGTGGTGTGCCACATGAAGAAAATGGTAGACTATCCGTTTACTCTAAGACACCTCAGCCTACATGCATGTATCACAGTCACCCACAATGGGAGAATTATACCTAATTACCTCTTCCGGGCGTACTGCGAACCACTCATAATGCATCCTATCAAAACAAGACGTACTCGTCATTAGGAAGTGTCCGCGATCGTTAGTTATATAAGACTGTCCAGTTTCAGTCTGGAGATTGAAGAGAAGCGATCAGCAGACCTAAATTGTACAATTTTGTTATTCTCTCACTTGCAAAATCCCTAGCAGAACCGGGAATCTAACCCAGAACTTCCGCATGGTAGTCAGCCGCGCTGACCACTCAGCTATGGAAGTCGTTCTTTACTTAGAAGCGATACTATGAACAGTTTAACAGTGGACTTTTTGTGGAGTTCGTGAGAGTTTGAAAAAATATACTGGAAGTCACAAAGAGTGAAATGGGATGAGTACCGCGACTCACGAGTCGCCATGAGAGTTTTTTTGGTATAGTTGACGGTCCGTAACGCATTTTAAATATGTGTGTAACTGTCATTACAGCTTCATCTCCACTGAAGAATGAAGAGTGATTGATTGAGACGGTGAAGCGGGTCGTAGGGCGAGTCTGAAAGGTTTGATTGTTAAGAGCACTGTCCATCATTCCTCTGATATTGCATAAAGATTTCAAGATACTGAACCTGAAGTTCGGCACTGTCGTAAAATCAAAGTCATACAGCAAAAACACTCGTAAATGATAGTTTATTCACTCATTAGACAGCTTCTAGAATGGATCATAATTGCAGGACGGTAAATTGTTGTCATCAGTTCCAGTATTTTCGATAGTTCTTCCGGCTTCAATCGTGAATAGGTTTTGGATGTAGCGATGGGCCCGCCAGCCACGTTACGTCATCGCTTTCACATCGACCATACCACCATTTATTAACAGGATAATTGTACACTACATCGACTTTTACTGCGCTTGAAAATGGCCTGTAAGGCTAAACTGGCCAATCGTTCAAGGTATTATAAACCTAAATCTTGTGACGAGTAGCCCAGGCGCAAAATTTCAAAATGTCCGTTAATCAATGGGCAGACAGAAGCCCATTGATGGTACATAGCGTACTCTTCATCAGTAACTAATGTCTCCTTCCATGAAATTCGCATTCTGACGGCCTAAGTGGCCGAGCGGTTCTAGGCCCTTCAGTCTGGAACCACGCGACCGCTACGTTCGCAGGTTCGAATCCTGCCTTGGGCATGGATGTGTGTGATGTCTTTAGGTAATTTAGGTTTAAGTAGCTCTAAGTTCTGGGGGACTGATGACCTCAGATGCTATATCCCATAGTGCTCAGAGCCATTTCAACCTTTTTTTTTTTTGCATTCTAGTGAAAAATATTTGTTTCCACCACAAGTATGCTAATTTGCCGCCAGCATAGCATCGACAAAGTTCAAATTAGTGTTATCAAACTTGTCTATTTATGCCACTGCTTGGATGTGTACCGTTGTCCTATGCTCTCCGATGTTAAAGACTCATTCCTTCTGGTTACTGAGTTACTGGGTGACGTTGGTTTGGACTTGTACGGGATCTTACTCGAAGTTATGTTGTGTGTGGATATAATAAAGGCGTTATGCTTCAAAAGTATCCACTAAGTGGGTCAGAAGCCTCACAATAAAGAACTATAGAAAGCATCCACTGTGCGTGAAGCTGCAGGAGAGTGTCCATCTAGAAAACCACAGAGGTTCGTTAAACAGTTGTATAAAACGATCAGTGGAGAAAACTACACGAAGTATGTTATGGCCCTTAAGCCGAGGAGAAACACCCTTTTTTTTAATTTTGAACCCTTGTGTCGGGGTCCAATTTATGTGAAGCTCCGTGAACAAGTGATGCCATTTGCTGTGGATGTACCGAATAGGTGGCAAAAATACGATTCTGCTAAGAGTTAAAGTGAATGTCTTCAGTAACACATTAAAGATCAGCTTGCTCACTTACATGTGAAGGAACTTACCACGCCAGTTGACTGCTTCGGAAGAATACATTTTTCAGGCAATTACATGAGGTATTCAACTGTTAATAATGTCTTTGTGTCAAGAGGAATCATGTACCTACCACACTTGTTTTAACGGTATTTAAAATCCTAAAACCGCAGCTAAAATATGGGGAGATACGGATCACCCCCGACTGAATGTCCATGAGCAGCCGCGGGAACCAAAGGCTATCTGTAGAAGTAAAGCGGTAAGAGGAGAAGCTGATTATTTGAAATATAAGTGTGTCGTGTTGCGCCAAAAGTTTGTCTTGCGGTGGCTAGAGAGTCGTGCTAGGCGGCGTGTCGCACTAGCCCACCAGAGGGAGTGCGGCATGTGGACGTGATTGTCGAGAACATTCTGGGACCGAGGTGGAGCAATGAAGGGCTAGTGGAAGTCAGTTGGTGTGCGACCAAGGACTGGTTGCCTACTCCAAGCTGGTACACCAAGCAACTTTCTACGAGACATCGCTAACAGTCACCGCTGATCGTAGCTGCTCCAAAGGACACAAACAAACCGGTCGGCCAGAGGAATGAAATTGCAGTGAAGACGGAGAAAGTGGCTTCTGCGTTTCAAGAGGAGCACAGCTTACGTGCTTTAGTAGCTGACAGCTGCATCTTCGTGGTTAGGTAATACAGTATAGTGAACAGCTCAAAAATGGCTGAAATGGCTCTGAGCACTATGGGGCTTAATATCTGAGATCACCAGTCCCCGAGAACGTAGAACTCCTTAGGCCTAACCAACCTAAGGACAGCACACACATCCATGCCCGAGGCAGGATTCGAACCTGCGACCGTAGCAGCCGTGGGGATCCGGACTAAAGTGCCTAGAACCGCTCGGCCACATCGGCCGGCTAGTGAACAGCGCAGCGGACAAGCGGTGCACTGAGAGTATTAGTTAACAAGTAATTTTACGCACGGAAAGCTATAGTGTGACGAGTTAGGTTTCCTGTGCATGGGGCTTGCGAACGTATTCTCTCAAGGTGAGACCCATTTTGATTTTGTTGATTAAGCGTCGTAAGCGTGACTTGTATGTGTTTCGTAATGTAAAGAAGGTGGTCTAGTTTCTATCACGTTTTGAGCGGGACTGGTTTCCTCACCTTCCTCTCAAGAGTGAGGCTGTTACCCATTCCGGACTCAAAACAAAATCATTCCCACATTTTCCGAGGTTTAACGGTGTCTCTTTTCTCTTTCAGTAACTAGTTCAGAATTCTATGAAATGACACTTTCATAAAGTGTTGTCTCCAATTTTTATGACACTTCTGAATTTTTTTTTTTGTCTCCAGTTTTTATGACACTTCAGAATTTTTTTAATCATGTTAAAAATAATGAATGCTCTTCTAATACCTTCATTTTTAATTATATCTCTTCGTGTGCAGCACTTTGTCCTCTTTAGAGATTTCATTTCTACTGTATAATGTTATGTTTTTGCCTTTTTTACGGTTATTCAGTTTTCGCTTGAATAGAATAAGTTATAATGACCCATTACTTTATAAAATTTCATGGTGGTCTCTTTTTGTACTTTATGACCAATGTTCTGCCAATGCTACCACAGGCAGCTTGGAATATGTGAATTTTGTTTCCAGTATTGGAGTCAAAACCAGAAATTATTTCCACAGTCTAAATAAGAGATTCGATACACTTGCTCTAAAACTAAATTATCTAAAATAGTTTTTTCCTCGATATTCATTTATTATCTTTTTATTGCTGAAAACTTTTAAATTGCATTTCTTTCATTTTTTGTTCAGCTGGTATACTGATCTTTCGATATTACTTAATAGGAGTCTCATCTGCAGACGGAAGCACATACAGATACTCACCATTTGCTATCTTATTCCTTCAGTTACCTTACATTTCCGTTTGCGAAGGATGATGTCAATTTAAATATTAAGAGGAGTAGGCGATAGGCCACATCACAACACCAATAAGGAGTTGTGTGGATAAGCTAATGTTTGGTAGGCGTGTTTCTACATCTGGAAGACGACGTCTGCTCACATTTGGCGCCAGCGGCATAAGAATGGCGCTAGTAGCGCAACTATAAGGATGCACATCAGTGTTATTTTAAATACGCGCTGTGATGGTCATGAACGCTAGTTACCTTTGTTATTGGACATAGTGAGATGATTTTAGTCTGCAGTGTCTTTCAGACGTCGAAGACGCCTCAGCACTCACCGAGTTTCAACGAGCTCATGTAGCAGGGCTACGAGAAGATGAATGTTCCTCCCACGATATTGCAGAAATATGTGGCAGGAATGTTGCCACTGTACATGACTGCTGACAGCTGTGATCACTTGAAAGTACAGCCGCAAGAAAACCGGACTTAGGTCTAACACTGGCACTACGTAGAGGGCGTCATGTTCAGTGTGTGGCTGTGGTACATCGAACTGCACCTGCAGCAGCTGTGTGTGCAGTAGTTGGCACCACAGCGACACAACGACATGTTACAAACCTGATACGTCAAGGACAGTTTAGAGTCATTTCACTGACACCAAACCGCCGCCATTTGCGATGTTAGTGGTGTCAATTGAGAGCTCATTGGAGGGTAGGGTGGAGGTCAGTGAAAGTCGCTTCTGCGTCGTGCCAGTGATGGTCGCGTGTTGATTCCAAGAAGGCCAGGTGAACACCTGCAACCAATCTGTCCTAGGAGTAGACACACCAGAGCTACACCTGGAGTTATGGTCTGGGATGAGATTACGAATGACAACAGGAGCACTCCGACTGAAAATTTGTATATCAATCTGGTGATTCGACGTGTTGTGCTGTCATTCATTTACAACATACCAGTGTTTCTTCCAACAGGAGAACGCTTTCCCACATACCGCTGTTGCAACACACCATGATCTACGTAGTGTGAACATGTTGATTTGGTCTGCTCCGTCACGAGATGTGTCTCCAGTCGAGTACATCATTGGACATCAACTCCGGCATCATCCACATTAACCGTCTGTGTATTGACTGATCAAGTGGTCCAGCACCTGCGCAACAAAATGCATGCACATTCGTATGTTTACATTAAACGTTCTGGAAGTTATATTGGTTATTAGTACACCAGCATTTCACGTGTGCAATTACTTTTCTTGCACTAACATTAACTAGTGATCTTCCAATGTCAATCACTTAAATATATTTCCAAGACAAAGGTATTCCAAATATTTCATTACTCTATATTAATTATCTTTTCTGCTAGGTTTTTTTTCTCCAAGATTGCTATTTAATTCTACCTGTGTTTACTACAATGCCTGTTTTTCTATAAGTGCCTGTCGCTACGTATATCCACATTCACATATAATCTTCCATAAGATATCATGGTTCACACGACCGAAAGGCTTCTCAAGATCGATGAAGGCCATACGGGTTTATAGATTCGCTGTGGTTTTCAACAAGGAGCAGTCAAATGAAAACGAAACTAATGGAAAAAAGTAAGTAAACTGTTTACTATTTCAAAAGTAATCTCTGTGAGTGTTGCTACATAATCTCACTTTGAGTCAAGCCAGTCAATGCCCTGATGGAGAAGTGTTTACTGATGACTATGGAACCATGATTGTCGTCCAAAACAAATCGATGGCCACGAATGTCTTTCTTCAAGACTCCTAACATATGGAAATCAGGTGGGGAGAGATACGAATTGCATGAAGGATATGTAAGAGTTACCCAATGAAAGTTATGAGTGTACTCGAAATAACTTTGGCAATACATGGGCCCACTCATATGTTTCCAAAGCTGTTGACTTAAGTACACCGTTGATCGATTTACATATTGATTTGCTTCGAATGAAGATGTGGACGCATGCGTACAGTCATAGTTCTGTGGTCAGCCGCTTAAATTTTTCATGACAGTATTAACCATCTTGTCTCACAGTGGATAGATGTATTAGAAGTAGGGTAAGGGCGGCGCCACCCATATTTTAATATCAAATTTATATGCAAATTAATTAAATTGATCAATTAAATACCCCCACCCCACCTCTCCACTGCCCAATCCCGAATCCTGTGCGACGTCTTGTGTTTTCCCCAGTCGGCACGTAGGTCTCCCTTGCCCCTCCCCACCCCTCCTCCTCATCCACCAACTGTATTGGCAAGAGTTCTGAATTTTCACTGTAAAATTCAGTTGTTAATTAGGAGGACGTAATATTAATGGAAATAGCTGATGGAAATTGTATATAAAAGAGGGTACATGTTAAAACTCGAAAAAAATACAGAGGATAGGAAATCAGGGAATTATGCACTACAGAGGACATAATTTGCATTTCGTAAGACAGGGACCACCTTTGTTTATCATCCAATCACATTTTCTACAGTAGTCACACTACGTGGTGCGTTGCATGGTAGTGACTGTCCGGCGAGTGGTCTCGGTTGCAGGATGGTCTGTAGTTACAGAACCCACAGTCTGCTTCCACACAGCATCACATGGGGGCCTGCAGCAGCTGGCCAGTGGTCAAAGAGAGCTTGGCAGTTAATTGTAATGTAAGTTACCATTCCCTAGGCGCACAGAGGTGGGTTTCTACCAAGAACAATGGATTTGTTTTCGAGTGTTAGCATCTTTCTCCCACAGCTGTGCCTCAACAAACACCAACATGTACTTCGAGGGATGCACTGACATCAGAAGTGTCAGGCTATCTCTTTGTCCCAAAATGAACGAAGACTATTTTTCTACAGCTAGCATCTGTGTCCAGTTTTCCAGCCACATTCAGCCGCTTGCAAGCGAATAAAGAATGTTTTCGAAGGGCACCTCTACCTGTTTGCCCAGAATTTTTTTTTCCGTCACAGAAGCGTTCTGTTTCTCAGCCACCTGCAACAAGCTTGCTTCATCCGGCTTGAAGAAAAGAAGGCAAGTTATAACTTGCTCCCGGCCGCTGTGTTCTCGCGGTTCTAGGCGTGCAGTCCGGAATCGTGCGACTGCTACGGTCGCAGGTTCGAATCCTGCCTCGGGCATGGATGTGTGTGATGTCCTTAGGTTAGTTAAGTTTAAGTAGCTCTAAGTTCTAGGGGACTGATGACCACAGCAGTTGAGTCCCATAGTGCTCAGAGCCATTTGAACCATTTTATAACTTGCTGGTATGGCATTATGAGTTCCTATTGGTCCTTGGTAAAATAGAGGGAGGAGTCTGAAGGTATATATAGCCCAACCCCACCGTGTCCGTGTGATTCTGACAATATGGGACGGCCAGCCAGTAGCGTTGTCAGCGACAGTGGTGATGGGAAACGGTGACACTTGTGGAAATTGCCGTGTAAGCGTTTATTAAAAAAAAATATGAGTTCAGATTGTGACTGTTATAAAATTTCGTAGCAAAGATTTTAAGTTTTTCGAGATTGTGATACTTTTTATTAGAAAGTGGTTATACATTTTTTCTTGCTACTGCAGCATTCATTCCCGAAATGCTGACTGAATCAGAGCATCAGCTGAAAGCTGGAAGTCGCCAGCAAGCCAAGGAGGTTGTGCTACCATGATGTAACAACATTTCAAAAATTCTGTATGTGATAGTTTAAGTGTTAAGAAATATCTCTTAAAGCATTCAGATCGTAAGAAGTGCTTACAACATTTCTTCTGTAGTTCTAGCATTACAACACCAACAGCAGGATGGTGAAAGTCTACAGAGGCAGCAAGCCGAAGAGATAATACCACCATGTAAGTACATCTACAAATTCTCTGTAATAATTTACATATTCAGAAAACAGGTCTTAATTTAATCAGATCAAAAGCAGTGTTTAAAAAATTTTTGGTCTCGCTGCAATAGAGGGGCAAGTGACTATCATTGAATGGCTGCTGGAGGCCGAAATGCAGCAAGAACATAAATACATTTGTAAAATATTGCTGTTAGACGTTTTTTCCATCGTACACAGTTGTGTGAGGTTTATATTCTTCATTGTTGTAGACATTTCTATGGACTAAGAGGAGGATGAGAATCTAGCACGTCTATAGATCAAGAATGATGACCAGGAGTCATCATTTCCATCTTGTACGAAATTTTATGTTTTCCTAGTTACCGATAATTAATATTTCGAGATAGAAAAATTCAATACCGCTTTCTTCGTATAAACTTGTGTGAGGTATATATCCTTAATTGTTGTAGATGTTGCTATGTAACAAGAGGAGGATGGGAATCTAGCAGGTCTACACGTCGAGAACGATCACCAAGAGTCATCACTTTCGTATGGTATGAACATTTTATTTTTTCCTGGTAATGTATAATCAATATTTTGATGTAGGAAAATTCAGTACCGATTTTTTGTTGTTAATTCTTATAATCAATTCTCGTTATAGACGACTTCTGTGAGATGGATCAGTGGCTCCACACCTACAGTTCTGGCGAGGGTAAAGTACAGGAGTGGGTGCATGAGTTGGCGGCTGGTGAAAGGCGTTTCTATCATGCACTTTTGGATGAGGAGATGGAAATATTAGATTGGATGGTAGAACTAATAGAAGGATCGACTGAACTGCTCAATCCTGGCAACCAGAGTGTAAAAGGAGATTATAATGCAACCATCGCCGTTACAGCATATAATTATTATTCTGGAATACTGATGTACTTAATTGTTGTTATTTGTTTACAGCATTTATGTAAAAAATCTTGAGCATTGTAGGTAATTTTTTCCCATGATTTATGTTACTGAGTTACCACCTGCACCGCCACCGTAACAGCTCGTTGTGGCATAGGTACCTAGAGCAGTCGATGTGGGGAGAAGCATCAAACACGAACCCTAGCTGCATGCAGTGCTGTGCAAAGTGCTGCTCGTGACTGCACAAGAGGCAATGGAAGCAGCTGCATCTGCTGCAGTGCCGACCCAGCACTATTGCATACCCTTTAGCGTCCGTGTGTGATTCAGTCAGAGAAACGATCTCCCACTTCCCAGGCTGCGATGGTGAAGGCTCCAGCGTGCAGCAGCATCAAGGAGCGCCCTCTCCGCAGCCTGGATGCTCCCACAGAAGCTCATTGCTGTCACCTTCTCCTACACCAGCTCCGACGGTTCGCCCTCGCCTATAGCGAAATGTATATGTGCCTCGGCGTACAACTCTCACGCCAGAAGGTGCCTCCTTCCTAACGCTGTCATCCAGCAGGCGGATTCACTCATCTACTAAAAGTAGTGTTGATGATAATGAACCTGTGGCTATCTGTAGTGCTCTCTCCCATCCTCATAGTGAATGACATCAGTTTAGTGGCGTCATGAACCCTCTAGAATACTTGGCGTTGCTAGGGCCTTTGAGGAGCACATCTCGTTCGCCAGAATTGAGAATCCAGCCAGGGGAATATCGCGAAATAGTCAGGTTTCTAGAAGAATTGCGAGGTGCCGTGGTGGAGAAGAGTATGTAGCTCTTTAATTCAGACCAAGTTTGCATCAGAACGAGACATGCACTCGACCCCCTCCTTATCTACCAGCTAATTAATAATGCGCGCAACGGTAACGGAAGGAAATGATGGTGGACCCTGCTACTTGGTAAAATAAGCAGTGCACACTCACAATAATTTGATAAAAATCGTAATATACTCAAAAAAGTGAACTTTATCATAATAAACAACAGGAAATGGGATTCGGCCTATATCTACGAAATGATATGAGGATTAAATATTACAATGAGATTTATTATATTTCAGAACATAAAGGTGGACGATTGTCGACACACACAGTAGATTGAAGGATAGGGTATACTGAAATATTATGAGAATAAGAGTTAGCTCGAGAACAAGGTGCTCCTACTCTCTGTGATGCAATAGATTGACTATAATGACTAGAGGTCCTAATGAATCAAATATTAATCTCCCAACTATATAGCAGTATCGCAATTAGTAGTCAGAGCTCACACGGGGAAACAAGCAAGGTGGACTTGCAGCGCGCGT
Organism: Schistocerca americana; assembly: GCF_021461395.2. NCBI lineage: Eukaryota > Metazoa > Arthropoda > Insecta > Orthoptera > Acrididae > Schistocerca > Schistocerca americana. The sequence goes on from NC_060119.1 coordinate 961,736,964, forward strand.
GCTGCTGAGGGATTCAGTACAAAATTGATACGGTCTTACAATGCTGGAGCCGTAAAATACTGTACCACTACTGAAATCTGCAGCACGTCGTTGGTAAGCAGCGTCCTGATGATGTAGGCGCCGGCTTCTGCTGTGCAGCTACTCTGTGTCAACCCCTGGCCGCGAAGGCTGTCCGAGAAATCTATGTTCTTCCGAAAACGAGCGACCAAGTCGCAAGACCGTCCGGATTCCGAGGAAGATCAGGTCCCGAATCTCCCTGCCCGCGCAACGCAAGAGCGAAGCCAACATTGCTCTACTCCCTACTCTCCCCGAAGACTGCGAATCAGCATTCAGTTCGTATTCCAAAACTCCCCCGCACTGACGCAAAATATCATTCGCGCCAATAGCGACCGTTCCCTCCGGTTTCGAGAAGGGTTTTATGACGTCAACTACCCTCGGTTTAAGTTGACCAAACATGCCTCCACTATACACCTGAGGGCACTGAACTTGCCATTGGACCGGATATAAAAACAACCTGCCTAGACCACCGGCCGTCCAGCGCCAGACAGTCGCACCCAGCAGGACACAGTCCACAAGTATTCTCAGAATCATGAGGACAATGCAGTGTGTTGGTGCCAGGGATCTTCGTTCCTGACGCGCCGGAACGGTAATCACATAAACTACGGCGACACTCAGATGTCTCGTAGGTCATTTCGCCCTGCGTACAATAGGTGAAACTCGACCGACGTCAGTCGTTCCGCCAGGCGCTTAAGCCTACTGTACCAACCCCACAGAATTCAGGAAAGTGCAGCCCCCAACCGGAAACGTAGTGTGCCACGTCCTACGATACTCGCCTCACACAGGCCACACATGGAACTATACCAGCATGCATGGGAATCAAGTGAAAAGTATTTTTTTGAGCTCCCAGTACAAATACTCTCATTACAATAACCTTATTCGGTCTCTTCTACCGTGCAATGACATAGAACATTAATAAAATTGGTGAAAATGAGGGGAGACATGCAAACGAGGGCATGGAACCTCTCACCATGACTCCAGGTTCTGGAGGGAGAGCTCCTCAAAGCCCTTGTGAGAGGGCATTCAGGACTGCTGTTAAATGATAAAACAGAAAATTAGGTAAAATAAAGAGGATGTATTTCAGTATAAGGGATACAAAGGACGCGCCTAGGGTGGAAGTTATCAGGTGTAGGTCAGTCTAGGAGGACGAACAACTAAATAAGTGGGCAACGGATGTGGAGGGGTTCTTGTTAACTTATGTCGGTGGCCGGTCATGGAACACAGAGCTAGAGACTCTGCCCTCCAAGAAAGACATCTGTTCTGTTCGAAGTCTGGATCAGAAGAGAGAGAAGCAACCATGTTTAATGCCATTAAATGTAACGCATTACTGTGCTGTGAACTGACTCACCCTCCCGAACAGCAGCGTGCTGCTGAGGAGAGAAAACTGCACTACCTCTCGGGTGATACCGGCGCTATATCTTGAAGTACATCAATCGCCAATGTGGTCCAATTTATCCACATTGGGTGCTATACTGACACCAGTTTTCTGAGATTTGAAGTAAGAGGGTCAGTTAACGCACTCAGCCTAGTACCACACCACAACATCCATATTCAAGTCTACTATCCGTTAGAACTAGGATCCACTTTCATTAAAGTCCCTGAAAACATTAAGAACAAAGAGGCCTTTCAAAATGGAAAAGATAATGCTTGTTTTGCATGGTCAGTCTTGGCTTGGGAGAGAAATTACCATTACAGATACCATCCCGAGCGCACAACAACATACAATGTACCAAAAAATGAAATTTCCGTGGGATATAATTTTAATTGTGTCGATTTCTCCATAAAGGTTCAGGATATACCGAAATTTGAGGCACAAAATCCCAGAATAGCGGTTCATGTTTTTGGCCTGAAGAAGCAGAAAAGTGAGCCAGGTTAGGAGGACAAGCATACTGCAGTTGGGCCACTCCAATTTTGCGAAATATGCAAGTGAATGTGATCTTAATGTAAACATGCTGATATTTTCTGAAGCTGATAATCAGCATTATGTTTGGATCAAAGACATGTCCTGCCTCCTTAGCTCCAAATTCAGTAAACACAAGTCTAAACAGCACATTTGTTTCAGGTGTCTAACTACCTTTTCGGAAGAAAAGTATTCAAAAAGCATCTGACGGACTGTGAATCCAAAGAACCAGCACGTGTTGTTATGCCTACAGAAAAAAAGTTCATTAAATTAAACAATACTTACCACCATGAACAGTGTCCGTTTGTTCAATACACTGATTTCGAACGTCTCCTTGCCGCTATCACCCGCTGTGAATGGAACCTCTTTGTCTCACATACGACCTTCACGCAAAAACACGCACCATATGCGACACCTTACCAACTTGCATTGTCCTATGATTCACGTCTTACCTGCTATGAGTCTCATGTCGGGGATAATCCTGAAGTTTGGTTGCTCGCTTAACTTGAAAAACTCGCATGTGATGGTGACAGCCTTTACGGCACCAACATTTCCATAATCGAATCGAAGGAGAATAAAAAATTGTACAATGATGATATTAACTCTCATATTGGTAGACTGCCGTTAGAAAACCTGAAACTCCCTGCAGGGTCCCACTGTTATGTTGCAGAGACGTTCCGCAGTGCCGCTCATAACGCATGAAACTTGAAGTACCATTTACAAGGCACATACCTGTTTTCTTCCATGATTTAAGCTGGTATGATGCCCACTTTCTAGCTCAGCTATTGGCTAATTTTGTCTGGTAGAAAAATCAGGTCAACATCCTGTCTGAGCGTCTTGGACACGCTACGTTTTAAGCAAGTGCCATTCCACAAACTCGGTGAAACTCAACCTCGGAAGGATATGCACATCACCCCGCTGCTTACCCTGATGAAGAAAAGTTTCAGCTTGTGACTAGGAAAGGAGTTTTCCCTTATGAGTATCTGTATAGTAAGACAAAACTGTACAAAACAGACGACCTGACATATCTGCATTTACCTGTCCTCTTACACGCGATGCCACGACTAGCGCAGATTATGAGCATGCTATAAATGTCTGGTGTGAATTCAACATTTCCAGCTCGGGCGAATACACAAGACTACATATGGGCACCAAAGTGCGCTTGCCTGTGGATGTGTTTGGTTAGTTCCATATTGTATGCATGGCCACCAACTCTCTGGACCCTGTCTTTTAGTACATGGCGCCTGGGTTTTCCTGGGATACAAGGCTCAAGGAAACGAGATGCAGCAACAGACTTTGGACTTTTGACAAATAAATTGCCTTACTTGAAAAGTTGCCTCAAAATGGTAAATTCGATCTGAAGCGAAAGAGATTATTAATTGTTGTATTTATGCACGTTGATCAGAAATACAAAGAACCTTTTTCAGTGTTTATTTCATGAGAAAGTACTTGAACTTCAATTTAATGTAGTGTTGGTATTTACACAGCCAACTATATTTTGAGTAGGTTAAAAGACTGCTTATCACAGCACATTTGTTAATTAAAGAGTTATAGTTCGTTGTGCTTTACTTAATTAATAATTATTGATGAGAATACTCACTATTTCTTATAATACTTGTGCAGTTCTGTTTATGAGCATGGTTCTTCAAACCACGGAAGTTTAAAGGCCCTCATGTACTAGGATAGTTAGTTACTGAAGCAAAGCAAAGGCCCTCTTCAGAGCTAGTGTAGTTGGAATTGCATTCTGTTTTGCTTCAAACCGAGCTTAAGAAGGAAATATTTACTGTGTTACCTATACTAATGCCAGTTGGTTAAGACTCAGGTATGGAGACTTTGTACTAAGCAGCTATGTTATAGAATACGATGGTTAACAGATTCCTCCCTTTAAATCAGAAGCATTTCGTGCTCTTTCCTATTTAGTATTGACACTAGTTTCATTTTTGTCGGTGATTGATTCTAGATACTGTTGCATCTAGTTCATTCAAGGTACATGTTGTTGAGGGATATATTCCTATTTAGTATTGCTACTACTTTCATGTGTATTGGTGATTGTTTCTATAAACTGCAGTGTCTAGTTCTTTTAAGGTACGTGTTGTTGAGAGGCATATGTTACTGTTTGATATCTCATTAGCCATTTGTTTCTCTGACTTCCAAGTTAGTAGTACATTTATCTGCAACGTTAGCTTATTGTGTTGTTGTGTGAACAGATATGAAGAAATTGTTAAATGTGTGTGTGTCAAGGAAGTTTAAGTTAGCCTTCTGATTAAGATATTGCTTGACACGAGAATGCCTGATTTGCCTGGTGACCGATACTAATAATGTTACTACTTGCTTTTGTTGTGGGAAAACGTCTGTTCCTGACCCACCTGCTTACAGTTGGTTATACAGAGCTACAGTGTTTCGGAAACGAATAACAATTTGATCGTTGTGTTCGCATTAGGTTATCTCACTGTTACCTTTCTCAGAACTTCCTCGCAGAGGCTTAGCATTAGTTTCAATTGCCGTTTAAGGTGGTCGGCGTTCCCGTTACTGTTGGCGCTGGGTGACAGGACGTTTATTGTTTTGGAGTATAAAATATAATACGTATCTAGTGAAAAACTTGTGTGGTTCCAAGCAGTGAATTTCCAGTGGCGCGAGGGTGCAATCAAGTCCAGTAGAGTGGAAACAGTAGACATTGCATACAAAACTAAATTGTAATATTCATTCAGAATGGACAAAGGTATGAATGCAGTAACTACACTGAGTGATTGAAAAGAAATAGTACGGGGTGCCATGGGAAATGCTGCTGGCAGAAGCAGTAGTTCACGTGAGCAGATAACAGATGGCGTTAGTGATAGGCAGCTAGCATACATGCAAGATCACAAAGATGTAAATGAACAGATCGAAATGTTGAGACCGTACCAAATAAAAAATAAATAAAAAAAACAGAGAAAGCAACTGATGAGGACTTTGTAGACAATAGTGGTTATATGAACAAATGTTTGTTTCTCCACAAATAAAGAAAGAACCGAAAGTAGCATATGAGGTAGAGTCAGAGCACGAAAATTTAATAGAACAAGAAAGCAGACAACCATTGTGTGTGACTGACTATTTACAAATGTTGTCTGATCAAATGAAACTCAAATCAGTGGTCTTGACAATCGGATTGCAAGCCAGCTGAATAGCCAAATGTAGTTTCATAATACAAAAATACGTCAACAGATTGAAAAGGTAGCCAAAAAGTAGGTACTTTAAGTTCTACTGTCACTGAAATGAAAAATGAAAGTAATTCCATAAATGAGAACATGGCTAATATGCAGGGACAAATTAATGATATTACTGAAAGGTTCGATGTTGAAATCATTACCATTCATTAAAAAATAGAACCTTTGGTAATGATGAAAGTGGATGAAAAGAGAAGAACAGCTTCAGATACAGAAAATGTTTTAAGAAACAAGTTGGTGAATGCAAACAAAAGTGTGATCAAAACACTTCTCAAGTTTAAGGAAAAATTTCTATCCTTGAATGCAAAATACGAGACACGCCTGGTGTTATTGATAATGGAACACCACTTGACAAGTTGTTGGTAGGAGAGGAAAGGTTCGTCCCATCAAGAAACATAAAGATGGCATCCGTCATATTTCGCAAAGAATTGAGAAAGAAGTGTTCCTGATCAGGAAAAGATAAATGTGATGGTCAGCTCCTTGGCAGGTGGTGCCAAGCCCTAGGCACTTCACATGAATATGGATCAAATGACTTTTGATGAATTTAAACAAAAATTTACAGAAGAATACTGGTCTGAACAAATGCAGGATTGTTTATGGCGGGAGTTTACCATGGCTAAACTCCATGATAACAGGGGGCAGGAATTCTTTAAAATATTTCTGCGATTACTGGTACTGGAAATGATCAGAATCTGAAATTATCTGAGAAATATGGAAAAAGCTTCCAGAAGATTGCAAAATATGTGCAGGAATCAACCATCGAAGCTTCTTAGCGTTCTTAGAAAGTGTGGAAGATGAAGAACACTGACGAGGAAACGGGGATAACCGCCAGAATAATACTAAAAGAAACAACCGTAATCATGACAAACAAAATGACGGCGATGAATATCGCGTCAATGTGATTCAATGAGGTAGGGGCAGAGGATAAGGAAACTGTGCTAGTCACGGTAGAGGTTTTTCTGCACGAAACGCACACCAGAGCGATACGGAAAGCTAAATACCGCCGATGTTGAGGCCCAGATGAGGACAGAATATACCGGTCCACACGAAGTAACTTTTACCGGAATAGTCACTAAAAAATGAATCAGGAAAGCGGTCCCGCAGCAAAGCGCCAAGCCGCATGCACAACGACAGGTGCATGCTCTGGTTGTTCCCCGGTAGCAGACAGTGGGCCCAGCGTTAGCAAACTTACAAGCTGTTCCAAGAGAAGTCGTATGCCAGGCAGTGGAACAGTATGTAAACGCCACAGCAGATAGAAGCGAAACCGCTATGAGAAATAATAGTTCCGTAGTCGAGGAAAGAGCGAGCGTATCCGTAGACGTAACAGAAGGCGCAAGTAGCAGTACAAATAGTAGTGTAACTGGCGAAGATGAGTTTTCAGAGGAGACAGAATGGCCCGTGCAGATGGACGATCTGTACAGGGGCCTCACACAATGCAAATGAGAGGATTTTAAGAAAGCATATGCGACCAGAAAGTTAATTGAAGGTAAGAGAGATAATAGACACGTTGTTAAGTTGCTTTGGTGAGACTATAAAAAGGAGGAAGTAAAAAGCTCCGCGCATTTCCCGCGCAGCTAATAAAAAGGTCAATATTAATAGAAGGATGTCTGAGGACGAAGTCCTCAGCATTAATGTTGAAATAACCTCTGTTAACGATTCGCCAACAGTACAAACTGTTACCGAAAGGCACAAATTTGAAGATAATGAAAACATAGACAATTGTCTACATGTTCTTGAAGGCCATGAAGATTATACGAATTATGAAGTAACTGTGGACGTTATTAGAGCTGACGAGGACGACAGTTCATCAGAAGAAAACTGTGAGCCGGAATTAAGGTCTGATGAAAAAACAGAAAACGAACTCAGCGCCTTTCTTAGCAAAGTTTTCATGTTAGAACCAGAAAGCGAAATAGAATGGGCGGATTCGGAACACCGTTCGGATGACGAAAATTTCGATATGCCTGAAGCTAATGAATGTGAAAACTAACCGCAATGTTGGACCAACCAAAGACGATGTTTCCTAATAAAATCCTGACATTAATACTGAACAAAGAAAGAAAAAAACCTTCTAAAGATACCGTATCATTTCAGCGAAGAGTTCAAGTAAGTAAAACGTTTGAACTCCAGAAACCGAAGAAGCCACATGATGTAAGTAATTTGCTCGAGAAGGACATGTCTTGGGCGGAAGTTAAGGTCGACAAGATCTACTGCGGTAGGAACAAAATAATGACAACAATAACTACCAAACAGACCATAATCCCGGTTGACATTTATAAGGTCAGAATACAAGTACTTCTGCCATGGACTTACTGTCTGTGGATCTGCATGGCCGCTTCCCAAAGCTTCTGGTAATTGCACATATATTTTAGTGATTTTGGAAGTATTTTCTAAATCTATATAATTGCATCCCCTCAAAAAGATTACAGGATAGTCGGTTAAGTATTTTAGAACCACTGGAAAACCCAAAGCAGTACTGTCCGATGGTAGCCCCCAGTTCATTTCCATAATGTAGAGAAATGGCATGGAGCAGAATAGTGTAAAATTATATTTCGGTTTCCCAACAGGCCAGCAACCCTGTTGAACGTTGTATAAGGAAATAGGAAGGTTTTGTAGGACCTATTGCCACCATAACGACCGAGGATGGGGCAGATTTGTATCTGAATTTGAGAGTGTAATGAATACCTTTCCTCATGAATCTACTGTGTTCACATCTGAGACAATCTTGCTCAGTAATAAGGGAAAATGTTTGAGAAAAAACTAGAGTTCCCACCATGTAGAGATTTTGGATTAGCGCAGCAGAAAGAATTGGTAAAAGAGAAAACAAAGCAGAGTGCAGAAGCGAGATCTAAAAGGCACAATCACAAGATAAAGTTTGTCAGCTTCAAGATCGGAGACTGCGCTCTTCTGAAGATCCATGAAAAGTCTAGTGAACTTAACCATATGTATATAAATAATACAAGATATACCTCACAACAATGCTTACTATTCAACCTATCCAAAGTCCAAGAAGCCCCTTTGTGTCAGCAACGCAGTGGATCTCAAACTGTATGTCCCTAGGAATGAGTAAATAATGTATATTCAAAAAAGATACTGGATTAAAAAGTATATTATACTGTAAAGGAAATTTACCTATGTTATGAAGTTACTGTACTGTCTGTAATGTAATTTATGTGTTTATAAAAATGTTGGTACCTGTATAAAATTGCTGATACTTTTCTGTAAGTTAAAAATTCTAAAAATTGTAAAATATGTGAAATCCTATACTAAAATGGCTAAAGCAAATGTTGCCAAATTGAAAAGAAATGTAGACTGTCTTCAATACAGTGTTGGCAACATAAATACGTGCCAGAATGGGGCAAGGAAATCCGTTTGAAATAAACTACTAAATCTCAAAGTGATATGTAATGTGGTAAAATGTTGTCAGACTTGGACAGCCATACCTCAATAATAGGCAGCATTTAAAATTGAAATCCTTTTGAGTGTTTTATGTGTTTAAATTTGTGTCAGAAATGAACTGCCATAAACTGCCAAGTGCGCAGTCAATTGTTTCATGTATAGTGTACACGCAGTGTTGAAATGTTTGCATACATGGACTGGCAGATGCTATTGCAGGCAGTAAAATTATTTGAATATTATCTAGGTTAGTGTTGTATGTGTTTTGCTATTTTTTTCAAAGATGGACTCTCTGTTTCAAATAAGAGCAGTGAGAAAAAGAATGCTAGGTTCGATTTAAATAAGTTTGTATGTTTACGTAAATATCAAAGAATGGACTGCTGTTATTAAAAGCAGCATTGAAAATTTCTTGCTCAGTAATTTCAAAGTAATGCTATAGGATGTGTTACATGCACAGTGTCAAAATGTTTTGTGATATTGTTAAGTATATACTTGTGTATGTGTACCTACATATTTTTAACGCTTACAACATGCTACTCAAAATTCTTGGCAATACAGGAATATTTTCATTACTATTCAAATTATTGTTTTACTAAAAGAGAGTCAATTATGATAACTGCACATCCATATTTTGAATGATTACGACATGTAACTCAATATTCTTGGAAATACAGGAAAATTTTCATTTCTGCTCAACTTATTGTTTTACAAAATGGTAGTCAATTATGATAAGTATACAGAATTGAATATTGATGCTTATGTCTTGTTTTGATAATGATGTGTATGAAGTATATAGTGCTTTAGTTTGTTTTGTGACGTATTTTTTTATGCCCAACTCTGGTTAGATTGATTATTCTTTTGCCTACTCGACACTGTTTAGGTGTTATTGATGTTTCATTGTGTATCTCTAACAGAAAGCATCATTGAACCAACGGGCATATATAACACCAATTTTTGACTTATTTTCTATCTGTATCGTATTTCGATGTTTATTTGTATTGTTGCTTATGAAGGGTGTTGTATCTGTGATGGAAATTCTTTGACTCTGTATACATAGTGAAATTTTTGAACGATGTTATTTGAACTGTGCTTGCGGATTCAAGTAACTACTGGAATGATTGTTGTATAATGTACTGTAAATGACTTGGTCCATAGTTAGGAAACGTAGGGTTGAATGTAAAAAGATGTGAGGAAGCCCCACAGTCGTGGTGGAGTGGAAAAGGTGTGGCTGTCGTGCAAGTGGCAAAACGTCTTTAGTGATAGGTGAGGAGTCTGGGCTGAGCAGCGCTGTGGTTAACACATCATTAACAGTAGTGGATCATTGTGATTCATGTTTTTGGAGCTTTGAGGCCAGAGGAGCTTAAGAGCAGTATGTATGGGCCTCGGATGCTGCATTTGCTGATGATATTATCATGGCATGGTTTTTGACCCTATAAAAATATAATTCCGACGCCAAGAAGACCTGTGACAGGATGAAGCCAATAGTACTGCCATGACTGCACCGCCGCCATGTTAACTGCCACTGCAAATTACGCCAGTAGTACCATTAGCATTCCACAAAATTGTTTATATTTGTCACTCTGTAGATGGACCAGATATATGTGTCATTTGGTTGATTTTAATAATAATCGTGGAGTTACTAAAACTCTGTCTTACGTCCATGATTATCTCAAATCACAAACATGGACAGGAATCCTATCCTAATGAATTTAATTCCAAGTGTCCTAATTTATTATACGGCAGCTGTAAAAGCAGTTGTGATTCCTCTCTAATGTGTGTAATTACAGTGTTTAAAGTTCAGTTTTATAGTTTGGGAAATACTGAACTTCTAGTGCAGTTACAAATCAATCTGCAGTCATTTTCTTAAATAAATTGCATTACTTGGAAAGCTGTCTGAAAATAGTAGTGTTGGTCTAAGGTGAAAAAGGTTAGTAATTGTGGCACTCACGCAATTTTATTAGAATTACAAAGAACTTGTCATGATACTTGAACAGTCAACTATATTTTGAGTAGGTTAAAAGACAAAACATTTGTTATTCAATGAGTTACAGTTCGTTATGTTTCACTTAATAAATAATTATTGATGAGAATACTTAGTATTTCTCATAATACTTGTGTAATTTTGTTAGTGAGCATGGTTCTTCACACCACGAAAGTTTAAGGCCCTCATGTACTAGGCTAGTTAGTTAATGAAGCAAAGCAAAGGCTCCTTCGGAGTCAGTGTAGTTGGATTTGCATTCTGTGTAATTGCTTCAAACCGAGCTTAAGAAAGATATATGAACTGTGTTAGCTACACTACTGCAAGTTGGTAACGCACAGTTATTAAGACCCTGTACTAAGTAATGATGATATAGAATATGATCATTAACAGATTCCCCCCCCCCCCCCCATCTAAATCAGAAGCATTACATTTTCTTCCCCGTTAGGTATTACTAATAGTTTCATGTGTGTTGGTGATTGGTTCTGTAAACTGCTGCATCTAGTTCATTTAAGGTACGTCTTGTTGATATCTCACTGACCTTTTGTTTATCTGACTTCCAAGTTAGTAGTACACTTATCTTCAACGTAAGGTTACTGTGTCGTAGTGTGAACAGATATAAAGAAAGATTTAAATGTGTGTGTCAAGGAAGTTTAGGTTAGCCTTCTCCTTTATGATACTGATGGACACAAGAATATCTGATTAGGATGACGACCGACATTAATATGTAATGTTACAACTTGATTTTCTGTTGAGAAACGTCTGTCTCTGATTCAACTGTTTACTGTTAGTTATACTTTGCTGGAGTGTTTCGGTGACGAATCCCAGTTTCCATTCCCTTATTTCACGGGCAGCCTCTTCAGAAATTCCTCGCAGAGGTTTAACGGTAACATCGACTGCCGTTTAAGCTGGCCTGTGTTACCGTTACAAGTCCTTCCGACAAACAAATCTTTTTCGATTTCTTCACGTTTTTCGTGCAGCCATTCCGTCTTAGCTTCTCTACACTTTCTATTATTTCATTCCTCAGCGACTTGTATTTCTTTATTCCTGAAGTCCCTTGAACATTTCTGTACTTCCTCCTTTCATCAATTAAATGAAGTATTTCTTCTGTTACCCATGGTTTCTTCTCTAATGTTACACGACATATCCATCAGAAGCCCACATTTTCCGTTGAACGGGGAAGACAGTTTCCTGTTAGCGTTTTAGTTGCCTCAAGACGTCTGCGACGTATCCGTCCACTTGATCTTTTCCCATTCTTCTACTGTCAGATGGCAGTACTGACCGGCAGTTGCTAATCTGTAAGCTTTCTGTACACGAGTATTACGTTGATTCCCAGACCTCAGTCAGTGACAAGCCAAATTATTTAATACACCGCGGCAAGAGTCTGTTATTCGAGGTGGGCATCAAATCAGGAATTCTAAGGAGAAGCTAGTACTATGTGTGGAATAAAAGATCACCAAAAATTCTTGAACGATGAGGAACTCCACTGTTAGCAAAAAACTGAGAGAGAAAAAGAATAAGGTGTAAGTGGCTGAGTCATTTCTCTTCCCACAGAATACGACAGTCCTCATGGAATACAGGATGTGTCATGAATCAGCTGTCAAAAATGCGTTTCTAGGAATAATACTAAACAAATGAAAATAAAAATTTAATATCAACGCAGAACTACAGGTAGAGTTCAAGGAACCTAAAATCTCAATGTAGTTCCCATGCTATTCTACATGAAAATTAAATTTTTCCAACACTGGTTCACAGATGCTGCCGGAAATCTTCCGGGACTGTAGATCAAATTCTGATTCTGTTCCTTTGTTCAGATGCTCAACATCACGAATCTTGACAAAATAAACCTCATATTTTAGTACGTCCCAAACTGAAGAATCTATGGGTGTGGTATCTGAGGGTCGTGGAGATTCTTCCGTAGTGTCCCGTCTGACAAATCCATCCATCAATTTGTTCATTTAGGAAGTCCTTCAGAACTGGCAGGTTAGCCCACTGCTCAAAATCACAACCCCTACACTCACTCCATGGGGATTCGTGGAATTCCAGTAGATACAGTTGTGTCTGTCGATTCTACCATTTACTTTGAAAGTCAAGTCGTCGTTCGACAGATTGGTTTGATAAAACTTGCCTTCGCGTTCTTGTCGGATTGTGTACAACTCCCAGAGTTCCATAGCCTGTCCGTATCAAATTCATTTAAGCTCTGAAGTAAGGTACAACTATATCGTATGAATTTCAACTTATCTTATTCCTACACAGCCTTGTTCTTGCTATTCGTACCCAGTGGATGCATTTCTTTGCGATTTAGTCGGTGATTGCAAAAATCGTTGTGTGGCAACATTAATATTGTCTGCTGTAGTAAGAGACTTCGTCCTACTTGAACGACGAAGACACGCAGCCGATCCTTTCTCTTCTAATTTTCAATTGAACTTGCGAATACCTTGTCGAGATTGAAGCTGGATGACACGAATATATTCCATAAACAAATGACAAACATCATTTTAATTGTCGTCATGTTATCACCGCGTTTCCAAACAAATAAAACCCGAATTGTAATTAACATGTTAACATGTTAACAACAAAGAACATACCTCATATCGTTAGTTTCAACAAACATGTTGATAATACACGCGCGTCAGATTCACAACTGGCTATCACTACGCTAGGCAAAAGAGAGTGTAAGGACTGGCAGTGACAACTCCTTATGGCCTACCCTGTGTATTAATCTGTACATGCAGTAGTAACGCTGATACATCCAAAACTTTTTAAAAAAATAGATGTGCTAAGGGCATCTCTCGCACCAAAATATTTGACCTGGACGCCTAATTGTGGCTATTAAGGAAACTTATTAAACAGACTAAACCACGAATGCTAGGTTCCTCAATCCTTCGTCCCTGGAAGAGAAAGATATCTATAAAAGGGTAATATCTAGCGCGGCAGTTGAGAACAACTTATTGCACCCTTTGGATTCCCACCCTCGGCCTGTCTGCTTCATTGACTGTAGCTTATTGTTTCTCGCTTTCAGCATCTAACTTACCATCAGCTCACTCTCCCTGCGTCGACGGCGGGGTAACGGCTCCGACGAGGCTTCGCAATACGATACTCCCGGTCTTTTACCCAGCAGGCTGATACTGCACTGCGTTTCAGCCTACTGAAAAACTCAGCGCTATAACATCTTACTTCTCATAAACAGAAAAGTGCTCCGGACGAACTTTTTCAACCTTTCATAATCCAGCGCAGCTTTTTTATGGAATGATGGCACCCTCCATCTAATGCAACTGAACGCCCTATTACTTCAAACGCAGTCGATGTTTACTTATTGCATACATACTCTTTCGTCTAGGAGAAAATGACGTACAGTCTTTGACATTAAATTATTTACCTACATTGTTTTATTTTTATATTTTTGACGTGATAGTCACAAGAACATCTCATAGCTCCTTGTGAAATGGTCGGAAGATTATGAACTAAATTACATAGAAAAGGCCATTTATTTCTTCCATGTTCCTATAATCACAAGAACGGCAATAAAGATTCACATCACTGATTATCGAAGTACACAAATGCCAAATTTGTTCCTAAAGATTTTAATGAAACTTTTCTAAGTTTACTTCTGGGAATTGATACAGTATACGTTACATTTCATCGAAAACATTGATCTTTTGGTAGATCAGTAATGATAGTGAAAATATGTTTCTGGAAGAAGATCAAGCAGTTGATCAGTCTAGTAGTTTAAAATAGCTTAGTCGTGGACACCGATATAACTAAAGTCTCTTTCTGAGGATAACGGAGCCATACGACAATTTGAGGTTAAGGTTCGATGTAAACGTACAGCATTAGAAGTATGTAAGACACAAATTAACTTTTAACGGTCAGAATCTAATCTAATAATGAATACCATGAACCATTTGATATGAATATTAACAGTAAGAAAGTTGCTCGCATTCGTCTCAGTCTGTTTCATCAGTGATTCCCTTAGGCCTGATGACATGAAATTTCTTTACATCCGGTTTCTGGTTCTACCTTTATCAACCAGTCTCAAATAGCATTTTTCACATATCTGCACTTCCATTAAGAATGAATTTCCCGCAACGAAAGAAAATAAGAATTCTCCACTATGAACTAAAAGCAGTTCTTCCTACCTCGTTGGGATGATGAATGGGCCTTACTGCCGAGTTTCGGATCGATAAACTGTGCTTTCTGAGAAAGCATTGCATTCCTTTAACAAACTGCAGTCCGCAGCTCATGGTCGTGTGGTGGCGTTCTCGCTTCCCGCGCCCGGGTTCCCGGGTTCGATTCCCGGCGATGTCAGGGATTTTCTCTGCCTCGTGATGGCTGGGTATTGTGTGATGTCCTTAGGTTGGTTAGGTTCAAGTAGTTCTAAGTTCTAGGGGACTGATGACCATAGGTGTTAAGTCCCATAGTGCTCAGAGCCAATAGTGACACAAACTGCATTAGGATTCAGCACACGAGGCTGTGGGGTGGAATGGCGGACCCAAGGGGGTAACAACCGTAGCATCATTCACAGTTGAACCAAATATAGCACTGCTTTTTTAATAAAGCAGATAGAAAAGTGTGACAAGACATGAAACTACTACAGCTTAATGAGTCAAATGGTTCAAATGGCTCTGAGCACTATGGGACTTAACATCTAAGGTCACCAGTCCCTTAGAACTTAGAACTACTTAAACCTAACTAACCTAAGGACATCACACACATCTATGCCCGAGGCAGGATTCGAACCTGCGACCGTAGCAGTTGCGCGGTTCCAGACTGAAGTGCCTAGAACTGCTCGGCCTCAAGGGCCGGCTCATAATGCTGCAGAAGGCCTTCAATATCTGGCGGTACCCACAATAAAATTGACTTAAGTATTAATAAAATAATCAGAAAATCTTTTCTTACCACTCCAGAAGGTGATGAACTTAAATAACTGGCCTAAATAGTTCGCTAACTAGCACCAAAATAATCATTACAGGCTGGAAGAATTTTCAGGGAACTGTTACTACCAATAATCAATTAGAACATTTCGGCCTGTAGCTAATACCGTTAGGAAAGGCAAACAGTAGACACCACGCTCATACTCTGGTCGTATTTTACCGACAACCGTGAATCTATGATATGACAAGTAACGAGAAAGCTTAAGGAGCATGCTTAATCAAAGTTGCTCACACAATTAAGAAGGAAAAATTTCGTAATCTCCAGAGTCTTAAAAATAACTCGCAGTAAGATGGCCGTTACTGCCTGAACCGCAATACCAATTAAACAAGTAGAAAAACTTAAACTCAGAAAATTCACTCAGTCATAGCAGAATTTAGAACAGGCACGATTTTGACCCATTGTGGTAGAGCGCCTTGCTGCCCAACGCACAATAACTACAAACAATTTAATGTCCGCAAGGTTCATATCAAATGTCAAAGATTCAGTTCGCACCGACAGTCCCCATCCTTACACAAAGTCTCAAATTGCTCCTAAGGTTCTCGCATCTAGCAGGAAATGGCTGCGAATCCTGGTTTCAGGTTGTCCCTCAGAAGCTTACTTCCCGAGACGTAGCACGGCAGGCACAGAGAGCGGACGCGGCTCGGTCACCGTCACGCCCCTTGCAGACACCTCTGCTGGCCGTCCAAAACATTCACTTGCCCCAACAGGCCCACAGCTTAACCAGCTAACATAGCGCTTCACACGATGGTTCCTCTGACCCCATACTGACTGGAGTCCACCTCCCAACCGCCGAGGTTCCGCTGTCGCGCCGCAGAGGCGCGCTAGAGCAAAGATGGCCACACAACGGCACAACCGACGATCAAGAGATCGAAACGGGCACCACTACTCACTTAGAGTCTGTAATGACACACTCCACTGGAAATGAAACCGACACACGTGATGGTATTCATAATGAGGTCATGAAAACTACTTTCGAAAACTTTCATACATTCTCTGAAGGAAGAATCTGTGGTGGCACAACATTTACGCTACCACTATCCTGTCAGGCGTGGGTAGCCAACATGAGTGTGTTTAGTAGAAATCGCAAAACAACTTGTCGAATGTGTCAAAAGTCCTATACACACTCCTCGCCTCTTTTCAAAACTAAACGAGAGTCCATTTTCTGAGAACCACTAAATAATTCTTTGAAAGACATCTTTAGCAATATCTTCAGCTGGTTTTTCTGGAATGGGATTTATTATAACACTTGTGTCATCTGCGAAAAGTACTTGTTCCGCTTGCTGAACGTTAAGTTGGAGGTAATTCACATGAATAAGAAACAGCAGAGGACGTAAAATTGAACCCTGTGGGACTCTCATTGTGATAACTCTCCATTCACTAGAGTTTACCACCCTCCCAATATTATTTGCGCTATTTAGCACAACTTTTTTTCTTTGTGTTCATCAAGTATGATTCAAACCAACTGTGTGTATAGCCTTCAATTCCATAAAACCTGAGTTTTTATAAGAGTGTGACATGATCCACACAGATAAATGCCTTGGAGAGATCACAAAAAATACCAACGGACGATAATGTGTTATTTAGGGCTTGTACTATTTGATGGGTAAATGTGTAGATAGCATTCTCAGTTCAGTAACCTTTCTGGAATCTGAACTGTGACACGCCGAGTAAATTATTTTCACTTAAATGTGAGGCTACTCTTGAATACATAAGTTTTTCAAATATTCTAGAAAATGAAGGCAGCAATGAGATTGGTCTATAATTATTTAAGTCACTCTTGTATCCTTTCTTATGAAGAGGTTTGACAACTGCATATTTCAAGCTGTCTGGAAAAATTCGCTGTGCCAGCGAAGCATTAGTTCTATCTCTAAGGACTCCACTTATTAAATTAGAGCAACACTTCAAAATTATATTAGAGACTCCATCAACACTGCATGAACTCTTGTATTTCAGTATACTTTAATTGAAGTGGGGGACGTTGGTGCTATTTCTAAAAGCCTGAAGTCCTGTGGAATGGCATTTATAACATATTTTTTAGCTTCTTCAAGTGAACCCTTTAACCCTATTTTTGCTGCTACATTCGGAAAGTGATTGTTAAAAATAGTTTCAACTTGTGAATTATCACTCAAATCATCATTTAGCTTTATTGCTGTGGTATGCTGTGCACTGTCAGGCTGTCCCATCTCCCATTTGACAATATTCCATATAGTTTTAGTCTTATTATCCACATTATTAATTTCTGTCAGAACTCATAAGCTTCTCGACTTTTTAATGACTTTCCTTAAAATATTGCATCAGTATCACTTTCTGTATGTACTTCATCCCATTCTACCTCTTCTAGGCTGCACTTAAAGCTCTGTATATTGTTCACATTAATAAGCCCCCCTGCCTGAATCCTGTAAAGTGCTGAATGCGTTATTTCCATTAATTGTGCATCATGATCAGATAGCTCATTAACAACTGGGTACACATTAATTGTTTCTGCCTGAGCACCATCAATGAAACATTTATCGATAAGTGACCTACTATCCTGCTGCACACGAGTAGGAAAATTTGCAACAGATACTATATTGAAACAACCAAACACAGATTCTAGCTCATATCTTTTAAGAAAGAAAGGAAAAGGCCCCGAATTCGATTCTTGGTCTGGCACACAGTTTTAATCCGCCAGGAAGTTTCATATTAGCGCACACTCCGCTGCAGAGTGAAAATCTCATTCTGGAAACATCCCCATGGCTGTGACTAAGCCACGTCTCCGAAATATCCTTTCTTTCAGGAGTGCTAGTTCTGAAAGGTTCGCAGGAGAGCTTCTGTAAGGTTTGGAAGGTAGGAGACGAGCTACTGGCAGAAGTAAGGCTGTGAGGACGGGGCGTGAGTCGTGCTTGGGTAGGTCAGATGGTAGAGCACTTGTCCGCGAAAGGAAAAGGTCCGGAGCTCGAGTCTCGATCCGGCACACTGCTTTAATCTGCCAGGAAGTATCATATCAGCGCATACTTCGGTGCAGAGTGAAAAATCTCATTCTGGAGTTCAGTTTCTACCGAAATGTGTAATACAAAGGGCACAACCTTCCAGGCGTGCTTGCCTTAAATAGGTTTATCCATAAATATGTATGTGAAATTATGTGGTATATGAGGATAAAGTTGAAAGTAATAAAACCGAGCTATGAACCTCACCAACACTTGTTGTAACAATGATACAAAAAATGTGTGATACTATTGTAACTATTACACAATAACATACAAACATGACATCGCAAGCATAAGATAAGCAAAAGTTAGAAGTCCTAACCGTCAGGAACTTAAGATAAGTAAGAAACGCAAGCACTAATATTAAGATTCGAAAACAGTAAAATATACTACCGCATTTAATATCAGCAATCACCTTCAGGAAGCAACAAGAACACTAAGAAGTAATACTCAGTGCAAAAATTAAAATCTTATTAGTCTTACTTTTTAATATCTCTAAAAATGTAAGTGAATGTCAATGGTATAAAATCATGTAAAAGGCTAAGTAAGAGAAATGAGCTGTGAAATTAATTAACAAACAAAAATTCAAAAATTTTCTGACACACTTGTAACTGTTACATCAATAATAGACAAATGTGTCATCATAGGGGTAAGATAAGTAAAATCCACAGGTGCCAATCATAACAAGCATAAGACATGTAAAAATGACAAGTCCTCATCTTCAGATTCGAAAATAGGAAAATATGCTGTCACAGTTAACATCAGAAATTAAATTCTGGAAGCAACAACTGCAGCAGAGATATGAGTAAAATTTATGCTACTATGTACTCATATGTGTCCAGACAAGAGAGGAAGAAAACAGACTGTCAGGATGACAGGTTTCAAGAGGCCAACGCAGTAATTGAACTTTAAAATTCATATACTGAAGGTACAGAAGACAAGAAAACTATAGGGATGCTGGAATGCAATATACTGCGGTAGCATGAAAACAACGTTTATATCTGGCAGTTAACATCAGAAATTAAATTCTGGAAGCAACAACTGCAGCAGAGATATGAGTAAAATTTATGCTACTATGTACTCATATGTGTCCAGACAAGAGAGGAAGAAAACAGACTGTCAGGATGACAGGTTTCAAGAGGCCAACGCAGTAATTGAACTTTAAAATTCATATACTGAAGGTACAGAAGACAAGAAAACTATAGGGATGCTGGAATGCAATATACTGCGGTAGCATGAAAACAACGTTTATATCTGGCACCGTACATTTTCAAAGTGACAACAAAGGTACTGAGGTAATTCTTGTTTCAGTACGATCAGTGCTGGCCGGAGTGGCAGAGCGGTTCTAGGCGCTTCAGTCTAGAACCACGCGACCGCTGCGGTCGCAGGTTCGAATCCTGCCTGGGGCATGGGTGTTTGTGATGTCCTTAGGTTGGTTAGGTTTAAATAGTTCTACGTTCTAGGGGACTGATGAGCACAGCAGTTAAGTCCCATAGTGCTCAGAGCCATTTGAACCATTTAGTAAGATCAGTATGTACATAAAGTGTCCTTTAATACAAAAACTGTCTGTCACAGTTGTAACTATTGCACTAATACCAGTCAAAGATAAGGAACAGCAAAAGTCCTATTCCTCAGATTACAAAATGGGAAAATATGCTAACACAATTAGCATCAGAAATCTCATTCGGTTAGCAACATCAACATCAAGAAGTAATTCAAAGGGTACAATTTATAAATCTTGCCAGTAGCACACACTAATGTATGCTGAAGTGTAAATTACATTGGATGATGTACAAGGATAAAATGTCATGGATAAAATGCGATGTTTTACTCACCAACATATGTTCTCTTATTAATACAAAAAATTTGTAGTAACACTTGAAGCTCTTCCACCAGTAACGGATAAACATGTCATCACAGGTATACGGCAAGTCAAAATCACAAGTCTACATCTAGAAGATTACATCTTTTTTTTTTCAACTTATCATATGATGTGATAACATATTGTGCCTGATATTAACTATAATGTTACTACTATGTCACACACGTTTTATTACCTGGCAATAAGTGTGGTTAGTTTTATAGCACAAAAAACTGGCATCTATTTTATTCTTTTACGTAAGATGCATTGCAGTACTTTGTATAGCTTTTTATGTAGATGTATTTTACATTTCGACCTCGTAATGTTTGATACCTTCGTGTATGTTCCATGTTTGTGTTATATTTGTACTCCACGGTGTTTGACAATGATATTGTGATCGTACGTCGTTCTGTTGTTAACTACCTTCTGCCAGTACAATGTCTTCATCTGTAGTGATTAGCGCCTACATTTAACACAGTTATTTTGTTCAGACTTGTTCTGCTGGACCTAAATTATGTACCTCAGACTTCGAAAAATGAATGCTATGCAATTTTGGCTTTATAACTGGATATTTGACGTAAGTATCTTCTAATGAATGTTGTTATAATTTATTATCTTGCAGGACATACTGTTCACTGCAATTTACTGCACTTTTTGTTTTGGTTTTCTACAGAATCGTGAACATGGGCCTTGACTGAAACCAGTCAATAAATAAATTACATTGCAGTTATCATTTATAAACGACCGGAGCATCTGTTGCAGTCGGAGCCTACCCAGTGGTGTCGCCTCCTGTGCCACAACCGACAAAGCAGTTACATCGTACGTGAAATACCCAACGCACGCGATCGTTTCCGTTATGTAAGAGATGTAAGACCAAAGTGGAAAGGCAGAAAGGAATTTTTGGCAGGAGGTTGCCTCTGTTAGCGGACCGGTTAGAGAACAGGCTCTTCGGAAATGATGGGTTTCAAAAAAATGGTTCAAATGGCTCTCAGCACAATGGGATTTAACATCTTAGGTCATCAGTCCCCTAGAACTTAGAACTACTGAAACCTAACTAACCTAAGGACATCACACACATCCATGCCCGAGACAGGATTCGAACCTGCGACCGTAGCAGTCCCGCGATTCCGGACTGCAGCGCCAGAACCGCACGGCCACCGCGGCTGGCGATGGGTTTCACATCCCAGTCCAGCCATAAGCATTTAATTTTCCTATAGTTTCCCAAAGTCATTTTAGTTAATCGCTGATACGATAACTTTTAAAAGGCTGCCAAGATACTAACACACATTTCTGACTGATTGGTGTTGCGTTAACATGAAAACTTATTTACTGATGAAAAAGTACAACACAAATATCTTTTACCGAATTTTACTTTGAAATGAAATGGTTGTAGCTGCGTCCTAAGCTGCACTGAGAAGTGTATTCTTTTTATTTATATTTCTTACTGTTGACTACTGAAAAATACAGGTGACAGCCCATACACAGAATCTGCCCCTGCAGTAATCAAAGTGGTATACCGTCATACACCGCTCTGATTACTGCAGAGGCAGATTCTGTACATAGGCTATCACCTGTATTTGTCACACATACAGCATTGATAGTTTGTAAAAGGACACAGGTGTCTAAAACTAGTCAACAACAAGAAGTAAAAACTATATTTCTCAATGTAACTTTTGAAGGACGTACAACCCTCTGTTTCAGATATAAGACTCGTTGTGCACCTATTTTCCACTTGCAGCGTGCTGCAACGTCGTGAATCTTACTTTATTAAGCACTGTTTCTGAAATTAATGATTACTAAACTTGAGCAATTCCAGTCTTGCAAATTATTAAACAGTGCTACTCCACTGGAATGTCTCTCTCAACACATTCCCACGTTCTGCTCTGCACTGAATTAAACTTCTGGCTCGCGTGCACGTCCAGCGATATTGCAACTGCCAGTTCATTATACTCTCTGACAATATCGCATTGCCCTCACTAAGCCAACGTGTCTACTTACAACTACCTTGCAAGTGATATTTATTTAACTTCATATTGAGATAATATTAAATTTCATCATACAAACATTAGTACACTTACTTACAAACATTGATTCGTAGAAAAATACGTCGGCAAGTAAAATTGCAAG
The DNA here is from genome assembly GCF_021461395.2 of Schistocerca americana. Classification (NCBI taxonomy): domain Eukaryota; kingdom Metazoa; phylum Arthropoda; class Insecta; order Orthoptera; family Acrididae; genus Schistocerca; species Schistocerca americana. Next base: position 961,759,384 of record NC_060119.1, read on the forward strand.
GAAAAAATTTGGTAGACAACAGAGTTTTTGTGTTTCAACCAGTAATTCCGCTCTGTAGTGACACACTTAAATGTTGAAATTGCATACTTTGACACCATCGAGTGCTAATGGCACCTGCTGTATGTTTGCACTACGTTTGGTGCTCCTTCACCGACTGAGCTTTCCGTAGCACTGACACACCTGGTATCAAAAGGTTGTTACTGAGTATTTACGAGTACTCCATATGAGTCTTAATCTTAATCACTTACTTTACATAGGAGTTTGTCAACATTTATCGAGTGTCGTTTCCTTAAGATCGTCCATTATTAGTAGTGATATTTCCACGGACATTGTTGTATAGAATTGTGACCGAGGTGTCAAAATAAGGAGCAGGATATTCACCCATTTTCAGAATAAGTCAGATATTCTTCAACTTAGGAAATAAGTGAAATTTGGTTGCCAGTGCGGACTGCTCAATGAATGCAATGAGATGTAATGCTTAATTTATTGCTACACATATTGTGCTTCTCTTTGTATATCGTCTACAGCTCTATCGTGCTTTAGTGAGGTCTCACAATGGAAATGAGCCTTGATAGTGTTTGATAGAGGTAATGACGAATCTGGTCGTTTGACGATTTCCGTGTCTGCGGTGTGAGGAATTTTTTAAATTCTTGTCCGTTGTAAATGCTATGTCACTAGTAACTCATAGTCGCACATTGTCAGATACGTGTTCAATTTTGAAGTGTTCTTAAACTATTGCCAGTGTGACTTTCCTTAGCTTGCGTCCTGGGCGATACAATCTAGACATTTGTTTTTTCGTTTCATCATGACAAGAAATTCACATGTATTGATTTTTTACTTCTTGTGTTCAATTTATACTCGCATTTCGGTCATAGAAATGCGCTGAGAAAGAGGAAGCCAATTAATGTTTAACAACAACATCCATATCTTTTACCTATGGAGTAGTAGAGTAGATTGAAGGAGAAATTAAATAACAATAGTAACTACACAAAATGATTAGCAGTAATTTTTACTGAATAGTAATAAAAGTTGAAGGTATGACATACCAATGAGTCAGTAAATCCTACCACGAATTCTGCCATATTTCTAAAATCGAAATTTTGACTTTCCAAGTTATGTAACTGTAACTCACAGAAAAGTGATTGTTGACTGACGCTGTATAACTACAGTAAACTATGAGCTAAACTACAGAATTCATTAATGAATAAATACAAATATCTTTTTGAGTAAAATTAAAGATTGTAAACGTTACTGTGAGAGTGATGTCACGAATTTTTGCATTTACATAATTGTTTGCCAGTGATGTGATCTTGTTCTTTCTTTCTTACTGATTGATACCTATGGGCTGCTACCCAACTCAAATGTATTTGTTCACATCGACATATCCGTCTGAAATCATGCTAGAGCAATATTTACCAATTATGTGCTATTTTCGCCTTACAACGAAACCAAAATTGTTCACCATTAACAAACAGTGACTATGACAGTAATTTTACTGGCGACCGTTAATTTTCTTTTTCATCAACTAAATTTATAACTTTTTCCGCATTTGACTAACTACTGTTATTTAGTACAGCCAAATTTTATATTCCTTTAACATTATCCGCCTTTTTGCCTCTTGTCGTCACTGCTGCATGTACAAAGCACTGGCGATTCAGTTATAACCGCACCTACAGTTCACGGTTTTAATTTATTCTTCAGAGCAGATGCCTTTCCCGTGCAAGAGGAACTATAAGCACACGTTCAATTTAAGTCCTAATTAGCTGGAACTGTAGTGGTTCGTTATAAAGTCTCTGAAAACTGTGTTTGCCATACTGTGACATTTTGTCTCATGGATGAGGGCGGGGTATTCGTGAAAAACTAACATTTTTACTCAAGTGTAGAATCATATTAATAATGTAATCAAGGAAAATTTAATTGTAGATCCATACAACATCTGGAAGTAATTTTCGGAACCGGATAATGTATGGACTCTACTGTATCTGTATCGTAGTATCATAAAAGTGCAGAAACTGTATTTTGTGTAATATAGTTCTCTTCTTAAAACGATTTTCAAAAAAAGATACATTTTCCAAGGAAGTTGACAATCTTTCATTCTTGATAGTTGAACTATGCGCGTGCGTCAGCTCAAACTTCATGCCATCAGCGTATTTACTGGTAGAATCCATAAATGCAACAAAATAAAAGAAGAAACAATGACTCATAAGTACTGTACTCAAAAACTTAGTTGTGCCTTTGATTTGGTTTGATTATGCTGATTGTCTGTCACGACTCAAGATATCCAGCCCTCCAGTGTCAGGAGGAGTACTGATCACGTAGAACAAGTTTAACTGGGCGAGATACTCTGACGATGTATGAGGTGCGTCTGGGAGAGCTTACAAAGTGTCTAACGTAATGCTGCTTCCGTAATTTTTTTAATTATTCCATATTAAATTTATGTAACAAATTTTATGGTCTACCTTGTCATATTTCAGGTATATGAGGCCAAGGAGGATTGAGAAAGGTAGTTAAAGTACATGGAGAAGGAATAAAATCGATGTGTTTATCTGATGAAATTTAAAGGCTTTTACAAACATCTATGAACCTGGAAAGTTAGTCCACTATAATGAATAGTGTCTTGAAAAGCGTTTATAAGATGGAAGTAAAACTATGGTAATTGAACAAAGTCCAATTAAATAAAAGGATGCTAAGGGGATTAAACTGGGAATCTAGACACTGAAAGCAGTAGGTGAGTTTTTCCATTTGGGCAGCGAAGGAATTGATGTAGGTGATGCACAGACAGTATAAAACCTGATGTGTGATAAGTTTCCGTATACTCGTCATACTTTTTGCGATGCGACAATAAACCAATGTCACTCTTGTTCAGCCAACTGCTGGTTCTTTGAGGTGGCGTAATGGCTTCTTAATGCGGAGGCCATAAGTTCCAGTATAGCGTCGGCCGTGGGAGTGGTTTCTGAGGAAACTAACATCGAATTTAAATTTGTTAGAAGTGTTTTCTAAATCTATTTGTCTGGATTGTACCTATGTGCGGAAGATAAACGTTGATGATTAACTGTTCTGACAGCAAGAGGAGAGACAGTCTTGAAATGAAGCGGTAGAGCACAACGTCGAAACTTACATGAGAGGATTGGATAACTAAGCAGATACTGAATTGGGGAGAAATAAGCGTAAGGCGATACTTGTCCAAAACTATAGCTCGTTTGATGGAATACCTCCTCAAGCACAAGGGATTAAGTATTAGAGGAAAGTATTAGGAGTTAAAACTGCAGAGGTAGACAAAGGCAGTAAGCAAGAAGGCTTTCCCTACCGTTCAGAATAATCCTGTATACAGCCTAGTGGATCAGTTTCAACGCTTTCGTTAATAATGGTTTCAGGGTAGAATTGCCATAAATTAAAACAAAATGAACAACAAACGTAGTAACAAACGGTCTTGCCCCCCTCGTAATGTGGCATAGTTGTTCAGTGTTTTGGGGGCTGTCGTCTGATATTCTACCAAACGCTTTACAGCAGAGTAACTGAGCATTTGGTACCATTCTGGGACTTTAAGCGGACACTTTGTATCGGTATATTATGCAGAGGGCAGTATGGCGCTGCCCACACCCTGGGGAGTGCTGGTGGCATAATGATGAGTCACTGCTTATTTACGCAAGTGTCGAGTGAGGCGCGCCGCGTGGGCAGCGGCACTAAAATGCAAATGAAGAGGGCTTCCCAGCGGCCAGCGTACGCCTCCAGTCCTCGGTCTGCCACAGGACAGTGGAAACGGAGGGTCCCGTTACAGCGGGGACGCCTGCCCGATCTCGGTGCTGTACTCGCACAGTCGTAAAATGATGCGACACCAGCCGCAACTAAATGTTTACCATAGACAGAGGAACTACCGGTCTGTATCTGTATAGTTTGAACGTGAAGTGTACAGATTATCATTACATACTTGATGCAACCAAAATTCCCTGATGTGTGATAAGCTTCCACATTCTCGTCTTGTTTCTTGCGATGCGCCAATAAACCTATGTCATTCTTGTTCAGCCAATTGCCGGTTCTTTGAGGTGGCGTAATGGCTTCTTAATGGGGAGGCTTTGAGTTCCAGTATAGAGCCGGGCGTGGGAATGGTTTTCAATTGTGTCATTTGTTAGTTCTCTCCAGTTGTTGACCCAAAGTCGAAAGTAATCGTATATCTACGTAACGTTGTATATTGTGATGTGCACACACAGAGGAAATATCGGAACTAGTGACTTCTAGGCTTCTACACTCCTGGAAATGGAAAAAAGAACACATTGACACCGGTGTGTCAGACCCACCATACTTGCTCCGGACGCTGCGAGAGGGCTGTACAAGCAATGATCACACGCACGGCACAGCGGACACACCAGGAACCGCGGTGTTGGCCGTCGAATGGCGCTAGCTGCGCAGCATTTGTGCACCGCCGCCGTCAGTGTCAGCCAGTTTGCCGTGGCATACGGAGCTCCATCGCAGTCTTTAACACTGGTAGCATGCCGCGACAGCGTGGACGTGAACTGTATGTGCAGTTGACGGACTTTGAGCGAGGGCGTACAGTGGGCATGCGGGAGGCCGGGTGGACGTACCGCCGAATTGCTCAACACGTGGGGCGTGAGGTCTCCACAGTACATCGATGTTGTCGCCAGTGGTCGGCGGAAGGTGCACGTGCCCGTCGACCTGGGACCGGACCGCAGCGACGCACGGTTGCACGTCAAGACCGTAGGATCCTATGCAGTGCCGTAGGGGACCGCACCGCCACTTCCCAGCAAATTAGGGACACTGTTGCTCCTGGGGTATCGGCGAGGACCATTCGCAACCGTCTCCATGAAGCTGGGCTACGGTCCCGCACACCGTTAGGCCGTCTTCCGCTCACGCCCCAACATCGTGCAGCCCGCCTGCAGTGGTGTCGCGACAGGCGTGAATGGAGGGACGAATGGAGACGTGTCGTCTTCAGCGATGAGAGTCGCTTCTGCCTTGGTGCCAATGATGGTCGTATGCGTGTTTGGCGCCGTGCAGGTGAGCGCCACAATCAGGACTGCATACGACCGAGGCACACAGGGCCAACACTCGGCATCATGGTGTGGGGAGCGATCTCCTACACTGGCCGTACACCACTGGTGATCGTCGAGGGGACACTGAATAGTGCACGGTACATCCAAACCGTCATCGAACCCATCGTTCTACCATTCCTAGACCGGCAAGGGAACTTGCTGTTCCAACAGGACAATGCACGTCCGCATGTATCCTGTGCCACCCAACGTGCTCTAGAAGGTGTAAGTCAACTACCCTGGCCAGCAAGATCTTCGGATCTGTCCCCCATTGAGCATGTTTGGGACTGGATGAAGCGTCGTCTCACGCGGTCTGCACGTCCAGCACGAACGCTGGTCCAACTGAGGCGCCAGGTGGAAATGGCATGGCAAGCCGTTCCACAGGACTACATCCAGCATCTCTACGATCGTCTCCATGGGGGAATAGCAGCCTGCATTGCTGCGAAAGGTGGATATACACTGTACTAGTGCCGACATTGTGCATGCTCTGTTGCCTGTGTCTATGTGCCTGTGGTTCTGTCAGTGTGATCATGTGATGTATCTGACCCCAGGAATGTGTCAATAAAGTTTCCCCTTCCTGGGACAATGAATTCACGGTGTTCTTATTTCAATTTCCAGGAGTGTATTATATCTTACACAGGGCCAGAAAACTGGACTGTAAGTTGTATGACTATATTTTTTGAGATATTAATTGTAACATACTCAATGGCAATTAGTCATAACTGTGACTGATACAATGAGAATTTTAAAAAATTATACAGTTGCAGCATCCTTTATGGCAATATGGCATCCATTAATATTATACGATTTTTGTCATGGTTCTCGACGATTTGGTTATCAAGTATTTCTAATAGTGACTGCCTCTATGCAGTCTTCTCTTTCTGCATGCTGGCGCTGGCTCACCATGTATGATTTGCGGCAAACTGGTACCTGCTAACGAACTGCTCTAACACACATCAGTACAAGTCTGTGCACTAATGTTCAGAATTTGACCATAGGCGTAAGCATTTAAGATCTAGGATAAATGAGTATGGTTTCATGAATAGAAAAGAAAACTTGTGGGAATGCAGGCTTTTTCGGCGAGTTCCGATGGTGAAGTCTGCTCGGATTATCGGTCGGGTTTGCGTCCACCTCGTATCTTTATACACGCTGGACCGCTGGCTCTCGTGCCTTGTCTGCAATGGCTGGACCAATCGTACGCCTCGAGAAGGATTGTCTCGGACGGTGCGGGTGCAGGTGCGGCAATTGTGGGGAATCGCGATCACGGACCGTGAGGTGGGAGGGGTGGGGGGGGGGGGGGGGGAGGGAGAGCGGGAATGAGAATCTCGGTGTGATGGAGGGTCCTGGGGTCACATCCTTGGTGCTGCTTGTCTGTTTCGCCCGCTGCCTTCGCCGCTTTCACATCAGAGTACTCTTGGCGCATTCTTCCTAGCTCTACATCCCACGCGCAGTTCAGATGGAAACCGCTACCCAGTTGACAAGGTCGTCGTGAATCCGTATCGCCACTGCCTCTTTGGTGATCGAATCCCACAACCAGTTGATTCCTCGACTTGCGCCATAGGGTGGTGGGGTTTCGGGTTCCGCTGGATAGGTCAGGAGTCCACTACACGCAACAAGCGGCTACACGGGTAGCAGGGGTTGTGTGGCGTGGGCTGGGCGGTTTTTTAGGTTAGATGGCCTTGGGCAAGTACAGAAAGGGCAACAGCCTCAACGGGTGCGGGGCAAAGTCAGGACATGCGGGGACCAAGCAGCAATCGGTATTGTAATTGTCAACTGTCGAAGCTGCGTTGGTAAAGTACCGGAACTCCAAGCGCTGATAGAAAGCACCGAAGCTGAAATCGTTATAGGTACAGAAAGCTGGCTTAAGCCAGAGATAAATTCTGCCGAAATTTTTACAAAGGTACAGACGGTGTTTAGAAAGGATAGATTGCATGCAACCGGTGGTGGAGTGTTCATCGCTGTTAGTAGTAGTTTATCCTGTAGTGAAGTAGAAGTGGATAGTTCCTGTGAATTATTATGGGTGGAGGTTACACTAAACAACCGAACGAGGTTAATAATTGGCTCCTTTTACCGACCTCCCGACTCAGCAGCATTAGTGGCAGAACAACTGAGAGAAAATTTGAAATACATTTCACATAAATTTTCTCAGCATGTTATAGTCTTAGGTGGAGATTTCAATTTACCAGATATAGACTGGGACACTCAGATGTTTAGGACGGGTGGTAGGGACAGAGCATCGAGTGACATTATACTGAGTGCACTATCCGAAAATTACCTCGAGCAATTAAACAGAGAACCGACTCGTGGAGATAACATATTGGACCTACTGATAACAAACAGACCCGAACTTTTCGAATCTGTATGTACAGAACAGGGAATCAGTGATCATAAGGCCGTTGCAGCATCCCTGAATATGGAAGTTAATAGGAATATAAAAAAAGGGAGGAAGGTTTATCTGGTTAGCAAGAGTAATAGAAGGCAGATTTCAGACTACCTAACAGATCAAAACGAAAATTTCTGTTCCGACACTGACAATGTTGAGTGTTTATGGAAAAAGTTCAAGGCAATCGTAAAATGCGTTTTAGACAGGTACGTGCCGAGTAAAACTGTGAGGGACGGGAAAAACCCACCGTGGTACAACAACAATGTTAGGAAACTACTGCGAAAGCAAAGAGAGCTCCACTTCAAGTTTAAACGCAGCCAAAACCTCTCAGACAAACAGAAGCTAAATGATGTCAAAGTTAGCGTAAGGAGGACTATGCGTGAAGCGTTCATTGAATTCGAAAGTAAAATTCTATGTACCGACTTGACAGAAAATCCTAGGAAGTTCTGGTCGTACGTTAAATCATTAAGTGGCTCGAAACAGCATATCCAGACACTACGGGATGATGATGGCATTGAAACAGAGGATGACACGCGTAAAGCTGAAATACTAAACACCTTTTTCCAAAGCTGTTTCACAGAGGAAGACCGCACTGCAGTTCCTTCTCTAAATCCTCGCACAAACGAAAAAATGGCTGACATCGAAATAAGTGTCCAAGGAATAGAAAAGCAACTGGAATCACTCAATAGAGGAAAGTCCACTGGACCTGACGGGATACCAATTCGATTCTACACAGAGTACGCGAAAGAACTTGCCCCCCTTCTAACAGCCGTGTACCGCAAGTCTCTAGAGGAACGGAGGGTTCCAAATGATTGGAAAAGAACACAGATAGTCCCAGTCTTCAAGAAGGGTCGTCGAGCAGATGCGCAAAACTATAGACCTATATCTCTTACGTCGATCTCTTGTAGAATTTTAGAACATGTTTTTTGCTCGCGTATCATGTCATTTCTGGAAACCCAGAATCTACTATGTAGGAATCAACATGGATTCCGGAAACAGCGATCGTGTGAGACCCAACTCGCCTTATTTGTTCATGAGACCCAGAAAATATTAGATACAGGCTCCCAGGTAGATGCTATTTTTCTTGACTTCCGGAAGGCGTTCGATACAGTTCCGCACTGTCGCCTGATAAACAAAGTAAGAGCCTACGGAATATCAGACCAGCTGTGTGGCTGGATTGAAGAGTTTTTAGCAAACAGAACACAGCATGTTGTTATCAATGGAGAGACGTCTACAGACGTTAAAGTAACCTCTGGCGTGCCACAGGGGAGTGTTATGGGACCATTGCTTTTCACAATATATATAAATGACTTAGTAGATAGTGTCGGAAGTTCCATGCGGCTTTTCGCGGATGATGCTGTAGTATACAGAGAAGTTGCTGCATTAGAAAATTGTAGCGAAATACAGGAAGATCTGCAGCGGATAGGCACTTGGTGCAGGGAGTGGCTACTGACCCTTAACATAGACAAATGTAATGTATTGCGAATACATAGAAAGAAGGATCCTTTATTGTATGATTATATGATAGCGGAACAAACACTGGTAGCAGTTACTTCTGTAAAATATCTGGGAGTATGCGTACGGAACGATTTGAAGTGGAATGATCATATAAAACTAATTGTTGGTAAGGCGGGTACCAGGTTGAGATTCATTGGGAGAGTGCTTAGAAAATGTAGTCCATCAACAAAGGAGGTGGCTTACAAAACACTCGTTCGACCGATACTTGAGTATTGCTCATCAGTGTGGGATCCGTACCAGGTCGGGTTGACGGAGGAGATAGAGAAGATCCAAAGAAGAGCGGCGCGTTTCGTCACTGGGTTATTTGGTAACCGTGATAGCGTTACGGAGATGTTTAATAAACTCAAGTGGCAGACTCTGCAAGAGAGGCGCTCTGCATCGCGGTGTAGCTTGCTCGCCAGGTTTCGAGAGGGTGCGTTTCTGGATGAGGTATCGAATATATTGCTTCCCCCTACTTATACTTCCCGAGGAGATCACGAATGTAAAATTAGAGAGATTAGAGCGCGCACGGAGGCTTTCAGACAGTCGTTCTTCCCGCGAACAATACGCGACTGGAACAGGAAAGGGAGGTAATGACAGTGGCACGTAAAGTGCCCTCCGCCAAACACCGTTGGGTGGCTTGCGGAGTATCAATGTAGATGTAGATGTAGATGTAGATGTACTGCACAACACCTCTCTCTGTTCAAAATCAAACATGTTGAGGTTGTGCTCGGTCGTTGCAGATTTGTCCGTTTGACCGAGGCGAAAGCTTGTCACAAGTTCTGAGCGGATCCGCGAAATATACCGTTGCGTCTGGCTGATATAGTGCTTGCTACATTCGCAGCTGATGATGTAGAGTCCATGTGTCCGTAGTCTTAGTTTCTCCTTCAGTGAGCCAAGCATCTTTTTTATTTTACCAGATGAGTAGAAAATGGTTTAAAGTTGTTCTTCATTATCCTGGCAACATTCGCCATGGGCAGCCCAACATCCGAAAAGAACGTCAGACACTTTAGGTCTTTTTTCCAAAACATATTCTTTCTCTTCATTGCTCGGATAGAGAGTACGTATAATCTGTTTCTCCCTGTAGCCGTTCTTGCAAAAAGTTTCCCTCAGATACTGCAACTCGGCATAGTCGCATATGTCTCGTGCTCTGTGCCCCAGGGTGGAGAGAATAAACTACTGCAACTCGACATAGTCGCATATGTCTCGTGCTCTGTGCCCCAGGGTGGAGAGAATAGATTTAAACTGAGCTAAATAGTGGTAAGTATTAGCGCTAAAGGCACAGGTCTGTTTGTGTCTTAATCAATAGGCAGAATGTGGCAGCGTACCATCAGTTTTCTTGCTTATCAGGATATCAAGAATAGCCAGGCATCCGTTTTCTTCTGCCTCCATTGTGAACTTTATATTGTAGTATATACTAGTAAGGTGGTCAAGAAATTCCTTGAGCTTTTCTTCGCCATGTAGCCATTAATGTGTCGTCCACGTACAGGTAGAACGCCTTGAGTCCAGATGCATGGTTCTGAGAGCCGTTTCCTCGAAATGTTCCATATACGCGTTTGCGATGCCTACCGCTAGAGGGGATCCTGACTCCGTCTAACTGTTGGTAGAACGTTCCCCCACGTTGAAATACGGTGGTAGTGAGTGCACTACGGAACAGTCCCACAGTGTCTTCGTCAAAGTGCTTCCTTAGTGATCAAGGAGTTTTCTAGCGGTGTCCGTGTGAATGGAGACTTGACGTCGAAGCTGACTCTTGTTCAAACCCTTGTCCAAATGTATAACCTAAAGCACCTTACAAACTCAGCTGAGTTTTGACAATGCGTGTGCAGTGAACCACGAGAGGCTTTAGTATCTGTGCAAAGTATTTAGCTATCCCATATGTTGGTGACTTAACCGTGTCCACTATTGATCGTAATGGAACTACCTTCTTGTGTTTCTTTGGGAGGCCATATTGTCGTGGTATAAGTGCTCACGGGTACAGCCATCTGACCATATCCTTGTCCATTCCTGAGCTGTTCAGGAGTGAGATAGTCTTCCTAGTCGCAGCCAGTGTAGGACTCTTCCATACTGGCTTGTAATATGGATCCTGTACTAGCATCTCAACCTTCTTCCAGTAGTCACCAAGTTACTACTATAAAGTCCTTATCTTCCTGTATTGTGGTGCTATGGGGCTTATATTGAAATGTAATTGTAGCATGAACCTAATAACAAAGATTGTTGTTGTTATGCTCTTAGTTCCGAAGACCATTTTGATGCAGCTGTCGGTCGAAATGCAGACCATCCCAGCATAGAAACTGCAATATGAAACCCACTTCCATTTGAACCTGTCTACAGTAGCCAAGTCTTGGGTCCACTTCTACAAGTATGATCTGCATCCCCACTCCTTTATTCTCCTGCCCCCATTACCTATATGACGATTCCTTAATGCTTGGGGGCGTGTCCTGTCAGCCGATCCCTTATTTTACAAACATTGCGCCATAACTTTTTTCTCCCCCCTAAGACTCAGAACCTCTTCGTTAGTTACTCGATCCATCCACTTAATCTTCAGTTTCTCCTCTAGCACGACATTTCAAGATCTTATATTACAATTTCATTTGAAGCGTATATTATGCAAGTTTCACTCTCGTACAAGGTATACTTAAGACAAATTCCCGCACAAAATATTTTCAAATAGATTTATATTGAGTGACAATAAATTACGTTTTTCCAAAGTAGTTTTATTACTGTGGCCAACCTTCATTTGATAATCTCTTTGCTTTGGTCATCGTCACCTATCTTGCTACCTAATTAACAAAACTATTTTTAGTCTCATTTCGTAATCTAGTTCCTTCAGAATCATTTAATTTTATTCACTGTAACACATCGCCCTCTTATCAAGACTATTCATTCCGCTCCACTGGCCTACAAATATTCAAGAATATCCAAACTAACAGAAATGTATGTTTAGCTCACTGTAGTATTTGGAGCATTGTGTCCTGTGTGTATATTTAATTGCAAATCCCCTGTTCAAGTAAATGTATGTTCTTATGTATAGGTAATTAATATTTTGAATTGAGTAATCTGTATTTGGTCAACGAACCACATAATCGCCCACTAATTTTTCTTGGAAACTGATAATTACAATGTAAACAAAACTGCTCAAGTGGTGTTTCATGTAATCGCTAGAGTGTGATACCAACGGAAAGAGTCGTTACACTTCTCAGTGCTAACAAAAAGTTGCATGAAATGTATGCAATAATAAGACAATCTTTTCAGTGCGGAGCGTTATTCTAGATATTTACTGAAGGTAAGAACAAAAGACGAAGAACTTTTAGTGTTCCTAACCGTGACTAAGAACGACTACAGCGAAGCGCGAAGATGAAATTGTAAATTTGTTTTAAGATCTTATGGGCCTAAACTGCTTAGGTCATGGGTGCCTAAGCTTACACACTACTTAATCTAACTTAAACTGACTTACGCTATGGACAACACACACACCCATGCCCGAGGGACGACTCGAACCTCCGACGGGGGGAGATGCGGACCGTTAGAAGACGCCGCAGACGCGCGGCTACACCGCTTGGCGCGAAGTTGATTTCGCGATTTCATAACACAGCACTTACACGCAACTGCTGCGAGGAGAACAGATTTATTATTCTTGCCTTCAGTGTAGGTAAAAGTCTTTCAGCAATATCGCATCACAGTGAAATCTTTATTCAATTTTTTTGTTCGTTATGGTAGCCCAAACGAGATACATCGCAGACAGTAACATCGAATGAAATATTGCATAACTAGTCACCGTTTGAGTTCACTCCCTAAACATCAGAAAAACAAAATAGAAAATATCCTCAGAAACAGTTAAAAAAGTTTAAGAATGAATCTGTCTTCAAGAAATAAGTTGAACCAAGTGAGCCACTGCTTGGCCGAAAGCTAAATTTCAATTTGAAAGATAAAGGAACCAGACTGCTTTCAACACGAGATCTACGAATTGAGTCACAACATATTATTGTCTTTAATAACCAGCTGGCTCTGACGCAGTAAATTCACATACTCTCTACAAAAGCTCACGGATCTCAGTTCATTCCTTACTCTGCTAATGTGGTCATTCGGTTAAAGAGTCCCACAGCGCGTGGATTACCGATTCCAGATAGATGGAGAGATAGTTTTGCGGAATTTAAATAAAAAACGTTGCTGTGGTGTAACTAAACGTACCAAAGCTGATAACATCAAACATCATCTTTATCGACAACTGAGTTTTGGTCGCAAAAGGCATGGTCCTGATGAATCTTGAAACTGGGCACGTCAGTAACACCTGTTGTGTATATACTGCCTAACAAAATAATTAAGGACTCAGAGGAGGAAACGAAACGAAACTACACTGGTTGGGAGGATATATGATGTTATTTCACTGAGTAAAAGTTCTACTCAAATTTGCTAAGAACTTTGCAGTATGAACCCCCTTAGGACTATGGCACTGTGCCCCACAACCCCTTCCCCACTGGCCTGGCCGCGCGTGGTAAGGGGTAACCGTGTGGTCTCAGCCGTCTTGTCCCGGTCCGCGTTGCTCGCCCCGTCGGAGGTTCGAGTCCTCCCTCAGGCATGGGTGCGTGTGTTGTCCTTAGCGTAAGTTAGTTTAAGTTGAATTAAGTAGTGCGTAAGCTTAGGGACCGATGACCTCAGCAGTTTGGTCCCATAAGCCCTTACCACAAATTTCCAAAAAAATTCCACTAGGCTGAATGCAAACTCTGATGTCATAGAACCGTCGTATCGTCTCATAAGGTAAGCTGGCCCAGAAATATTGTAACTGGTCCTTGAAATCCTGGATACTGGTACTGGGACGGAGTTGACCTGCGATCCGGTCGCATACATGTTCTATCAGAGGCAGATCTGGGGACTCTGCTGGACACGGGAGTGCCTCAACACCACGCAGCTGGTTCATATAGGCTGGTGTCATGTGTTGACGAGCATTGATTTGTTTGAAAATGACACCACGATGCTGTTGCATGAGAGGTAACATACGAGGACGCAGAAAGTCCGTGAATCATTAGTGTGCCATTGCAGACCCCTCAGTCACTACTAGCTGTGGCTTGTGGTCGTACCCTACGACTCCACACAACATGACGCCAGAAGTAACACCACCGCAGTTCTCCGCGACAATGGAAGAATTGGACCTCTGCCCAGGTAGCCACCACACTCGTCAGCGATGTCCATCAAGAGTAATGGAGAACTGCGATGATCTTTGAACACATTTTGATGCAATTTATCAGCAGTCCATGCTTCCCAGTCACTATACCACTCCAAACCAGTCGTTTATGTTGTGTTGTTAACGGCAGCCTATCCATACGATGGCATTCCTGCAGTTGCTATAGTTTCCGACCAATGGTGTGGCTCGACACAGAATGGTCCAGGGGCTCCATTAGTTTTCTCAGATGACATGCACAGATGTTGAAGGGTTACGATATGCTTGGTATTCTACACTGCGATCATTCGTTTTGATGGTTAGATATGGTCGGATAGAAACTTGACGACGACAAGGTCTGGTGTCACGTTCCCTGGCAGTCAAATATTGGGCTTCCGTCACGTCAGAATGCCCCACAAAACAGGATATTGCATGATTCAACCAGCCAGTCGAATGGGGACTATTGAACTGTCTCTCTCTTTCATAAAATAGAGCATGAAAAATTTGAAAGATTAATCAGCTTTTGACATAAAATTTCAAACACATTAAATACATTTTATAAAATTAACACACCGCTATTTGAGTCGTAATGACCATTACGACTTACGAACATGTGTTCGTCTTTTATATACCTGTTTTTACTAAATATGACGTGCTCCCACTATTATTTACTGATATTTTTATAAGATGATTTTACATCTGACACTTCATGAGGAGCGAATGTTTTTCTTAATTTATGGCCAGTTTTGAGCTTGATGTTCTGCAGTATATATTAATGACATAAAGCCAATTATTGGAAAACGGCATAAAAGGCCGAAATCTGGGTCGTAATTAAATAAAGAACAAAGCAATCAAATGGTGGTGTATTTATTCAAAACTTAATGTACGACTAGAATGAAATTTTCACTCTACAGCGGAGTGTGCGCTGATATGAAACTTCCTGGCAGATTAAAACTGTATGCTGGACCGAGACTCGAACTCGGGACCTTTGCCTTTCGCTGGCAAGTGCTCTACCAACTGAGCTACCCAAGCACAACTCACGCCCCGTTCTCACAGCTTCACTTCTGCCAGTACCTCGTCTCCTACCTTCAAAACTTTACAGAAGCTCTCCTGCGAAGCTTGCAGAACTAGCACTCCTGAAAGAAAGGATATTGCGGAGACACGGCTTAGCCACAGCTTGGGGGATGTTTCTAGAATGAAGTTTTCACTCTACAGCGGAGTGTGCGCTGATATTAAACTTCCTGGCAGGTTAAAACTGTGTGCCGGACCGAGACTCGAACTCGGGACCTTTGCCTTTCGCGGGCAAGTGCTCTACCAACTGAGCTACCCAAGCACGACTCACGTCCCGTCCCCACAGCTTCATTTTTGCCAGTACCTCGTCTCCTACCTTCCAGACTTTACAGAAGCTCTCCTGCGAACCTTGCAGAACTAGGCAAAGGTCCCGAGTTCGAGTCTCGGTCTGGCACACAGTTTTAATCTGCCAGGAAGTTTCTTAATGTACGACTGTTGCTCAGCAACACCAAAAACCATCATGAACACAAGATGAAGGAACAAATTACATCAAATTCGGGAGCTCATAGGAATGCAAAAGAGTAAAAAATTTTTAATTCGCAGTATTTTAATGGAATATTCTATATTACATAAAAGCAAAAAATATTGTTAACGACAAAGGCTGTTACAGATGGACACAGCATCCCCCAGGCCCTAAAATATGCCAACAGCGGCCGCCTGCCATATCATGAGCACTCTGATTAAAGGCTGGTATAGAAACTTCTAAAACAACAAGCAAGCATGAACCAAACATAATGGTTTCACAAGCCCACAACCCGCCCCGAACTCGGGATAGTAAAACGCAATGGCAATAACAGTAATTAATAAAACACTTTCGTAAATGAAAGAACTTTTAAAACCCACCTTTAAATAAGTATACACGGCGTCAGTCAATGGAGCCGAAAAATTAGTCACCAGTTACTTCACCTGAAAAGGCAACACCTACTCTAACAATAACAGTCCAATAGTGAGCAATTAGTGAACAGCTGCTCTGATAATTTAACGGGCCAATGATAGCGGGCCCATTTAACATAACTCAAGAAGACAGAAATCACAATACAGCTTTTAACGGAACTGTACTCACGTTTGAAAATAAAAGACCTTTTTTGAAAAGCAAGTAGCACATTGACACACCAAATTAACGTAAGGCTATCGGCCATCTCAGTACAACATGTCGTAGCAAAATTTTAACAGTTAACGATATTTTTTATCTTTGCCAGAGACTGCCCTCTGGTGCTCAGCATTCGTTTTCTGGTTTCCGCCTGAGCGTTTCCTGGTTTCCTGAGCTGGGGACTGGTAAGCGCCGCCAGTCCTCTGTAAAGTTTGAGCATCTTTCAGCTACCACTTACTATATGGTGCGGCAGTGGAACGTTGTGTGCTACATGGAACGGAACTTTTGGCTTGACTACCCGGGTCGCGGGGACAGTAAAAGCCTCTACAAAGACCCCTCAATAGCAAGGTGTACTGCGCGCTGATGAGAAGCATTGCTCTTGAGGTCGAACAATTGTTAGGAGGCAACCTCTGGGGCGTCTGCCGCATCTTAGTTATATAAAGCTTACCTACGATCGTGGGGCTCTGTCTGCGTGGGCCCTCATTTCCGTGGTTGTAAACTTCGAAATTAAATTGTTCCTCTCCCAGAGGAATGGGTGTACCGCTTGTGGGCAGGCCTAGTAACACCTAGCCTAACAAGAAGACTCACCCAGTGAGTCCTCATGAGGCTAAGAGTTTTCACAGTTATTGTGTTAAGAGAACGCTTCCTGTCGGTCAGGATATGTTTTTAATAGTTAAAAGAAAAGAAGGCAGCTTTGAGAATGTTTCCCCTTACTACATTAAAAAGGGCTAAGAGGGCGTTGCTGGAAGTTTCAATGTGTCAGGCGATTGTGCAGTGGGAAACGCTGGTAGAGCCTTCTAGTTTGCAAGAAGTAAAGAACCTCCAGAAAGCAAAATGCCTCAGCGAATACGCCACTGAAACGGAACTCCACAGCACCGTGAACTACAGCAAAGGAACAGTGTTAATCAGAGTTCTGATAGATAATCCCAAAGAGCAGCTGATAGATGAGTGGGTCAAAGAAGCCATCACTGATAGGTAAAATATAATAAAAAACTTCAATGGCGATCTAGTCAAGTCAGGTTCATGTACATTTACATTCAACAGCGCGACAATGCCAGAGCACGTCAAGGCAGGTTTTCTTCACAGAAGCATGTGGCCTTATGTGCTCAAGCCAATGTGATGCTTTAAATAGAAGTACTAAGGGCACACTACTGTCGGTTCTGAGGGTGAAGTCACTTGTGGCAACTGTGATAAGGTCTCTCAGAGAGAGCTGGTTGTTCATCTCATCCGAAGTGTGTTAATTGTTCTGGAAACCACCCTTTCTGAAGCAGGAACTGCTATATCTTCCTTGAAGAAGCAGCAGCTGAAAACAACGAGGCATATCCCCTATGGTGAGGCTGAAGACATCTGTAAGACCACGTAGCCCCCCACATTCACTACATCTATCACTGCAGCCCTTAAAAAGCATTTTTCGACAGCTGATGCCTCTACACAAACGAAGGTTGCTAGACTCAGCACTGCTGCCGACGTTTGTCAGTACACGTGTAACACCTCTGTTCTTTAAAAACCTGAAGTCCTCCTGTGTATATCAGATAAAGCCATAGTTGCCAACCTTGCGGAGCTCCCCATACCTCCAAAGTGGGAATCTCGTAAACTATCCAGTACTGTCTCTACAGCCACTGCGGTAGTTCCTTCTTTGACCTTCTCAGGTCAAAAAAGGAAATGAGAAGTTCCTATTGCAGCTGAAAAGAAGTATTAAAACGTCAGAGTAGGTCGATATCATTCGACCTGATGGTCCCACTGCTTCTGCTTCAGAGACTATGGAATGCGAAGGCTGCCCTGGCGACCATTTTGCCCAAAGACTGAATATCCACCACCGCAGGCCCGCCAGTTCAGTACAGAGACAAGGTAAAAGAGCGACACCATGATAAATGACTGCCATACTACTGTTCAACACGAATAGCTGGAGGACCCATGTGGAGGTACTGAAACGCCTAGCGCAGGCACACCCTCTGAGGTTGTATTTACGGGAGACATATTTTAAAGCCATTGACAAGTCTGTGCTGTAGGGCTATATTCTCCACTGCAAGAAGGACCAAGTTGGGGAAAGAGCTACGGGAGAGCTTATTATCTTTATCAGTAAAGCAAACCACACCTCTGCTCTCCCCTCGGTTACTGACCTAGAAGCCGCACCTTTTGAAGTTCATGTGAGCAGCTCACTCTATTTACCTACATAGTACAGACTCTATGTCTTTCACAGGCCTTGTAGAGCAATACCCCATTTCTTCTACTGGGTGACTTCAGCACACAATATGTATTATGGGACTAAAACTCAACGTGCTGTAGGAATCGAGTTTTCGAGAGCCTAGTGGTGTCTCAGGAACTGTGTTTCTCAAGACAGGCGGTCCTACTCATTTCTCGGATGCTGCTTCGTCATCCTCCGCTGTCGATCTCTCTTTCTGCTCTCCGACTCTCGCAGACGCTGATAAGTGGGAAAAAACTGATTACCGTCATTCGAGTGAAGGATTTCGAGGGCCAAGGCTCGATGCGTGATTAAGGAGAGGAAGTAAAGGTCATGGTAAGCGTTCCTGAACCCTACCAACCGTTCCACTTGTCCTACGAAAGTATGGGAAGCCACAGAAGACATTCCGGTAAACACAGTCGTTTACGCGTAGCAGCTGTGCTGAAACAAGGCTATCTCCAGATAACACCCAGGGACATCGTCTGGACGATGGCAAAGCATTTTGTAACGACTTCTGCCACTGTCAGTCAGATCCTATGCCACTATCGAGCGACTATAGAGAGGGACCAACTGAACTTCAGTTCCTTAAACTGTGAGTCTTACAGCTGTCCTTTCTCCATGTATGACCTGGATTCAGCACTGCGTGAGGCTCCTGATACTGCTCCCAATCATGATCAAATCCGGTACAGCATGCTTCGGCATTTGGCAGCATCGTCAAATGAAATCGTTCTCGAATGTTTTAATTTGATGTGGTAGGCAGGCTACTTTCCCAACTCGTGGAGAGCGGCAATTCAGATACCTCTTCTTAAACTCGGTAAGGACTGTAAGTGTCCCAGTAGTTTGAAGAGCATCGCTTTAATCAGTTGTGAAGGGAAAGGCCCTGAAACGAATGATTAACCGTCGCCTAGTGTGGCTGTTAGAGTCCAGGCATCTCCTTAGTCGCTCTGAGTGTGGCTTCAGGAGATTTAGACCTTCTGTCGATAACCTGACACAGCTAGAGGCGGCTGTCCAGTAAGCTATTCTTCGAGAGCATCACTGGCTCGGTATATTCTTTAATATCAGCTGTGCGTACGACAATACTTGGAGACGTTGTATTCAAGGACAGTTCCACAAAATGAACCGCCACCTCCCAATTTTCATACGGTCCTTCCTGTGCAAGAGCCCTTTCGGACCTGTGCTAGTGACGTGGTGATCGATCGTTCTGAGGAAAAGAATGGTGCTCTTCAGAGCAGTGTTCTGTTTCCCAGTGTTTGTACATTGCTCCTTATTTGTGGACAACTTTGCTGTTTTCTGTTCCACCGTTAGTACTGCAACAGAGACTCGTCAGTTGCAACTTACAGTGCAGAGGTTAGATGAGTGAGCAGCAAAGATCGGTTTTCAGATTTCTGCCTATGAGGATGTGTTTGCTCATTTTAATTGTTCTCGTGGCATTTTTAATTTACCTGATTTACATATGAGGGACACCATTCTGTATTTTAACAACTCGGTGAGGTTTCTAGGATTCATTGTTGACTCCAAACTATTTGTGGTTACCACACCTGAGAGACCTGAAAACCAGGACTCGTAAGGCACTGAATATCTTCAAGTGCCTTAACCACAGGCTTTGAAGAGCTGACAGGACGCATCTGCTTCAGTTTTATAGGGATATTGTGTGATGACGGATATACTGTTGTGCACATTGTATGGATCTGCGAGGCCTTCTTATCTGAAGATCACAGCGTTACCTACTGTGATGGGATTGGACTGCACCATCTTGCGCTTCCACAGACAACTTTTTCTATTTATGCGTGACATCTTATTTTTACACATCGTACTTACTCATGTATCTTTTACACGTGAATACGTATTTAGGACCAGAGCAAGATATGGGGCACAAGTTTGTGAGCAGAAGTAAAACGTTTACAACGTAGTATATTTTGTGTTATTGAGCCGTTCGTGGCTCGTGTTCACGCCATCTCTTACTTTACATCCTTTTTTTTACCACACTGCCACCTCGTTATGTTAGTTTCAACTTCTGTTGTCACTGAATTGCGGTTTTGACTCCCCGTGAGTGGCAGCAGCAGCGCTTATCGATATAAGCCCTGGCGTATTATCTTTGCCGACTGCTAATACTTCCCAGTTGTCTTCACCGAGCGAGGTGGCGCAGTGGTTAGACACTGGACTCGCATTCGGGAGGACGACGGTTCAATCCCGCGTCCGGCCATCCTGATTTAGGTTTTCCGTGGTTTCCCTAAATCACTCCAGGCAAATGGCGGGATGGTTCCTCTGAAAGGGCACGGCCGACGTCCTTCCCACCCTTCCCTAATCCGATGAGACCGATGACCACGCTGTCTGGTCTCCTTCCCCAAAAACAACCAACCAGTTGTCATCTGTTCGGAGTTATTTCGTTTCTGCCAGAGAGCTGGGAGGCGCCAGCAGTGCAGTTCGAACCTGTCAGTGTTTGACTTAGGATGTGGCAGAAGTTCAATGGGGGCGCGGCTGCAGTGAGGTCCGTACAGCCATGACTCACCCGACGGTTGCTGATACATATCACTAGAGTGCGGACCACCTTGGTCGGTCGTCGGTCATTCATCTTCTCGGACGACGTGTATGTTGTACGGCGATCGCTTATGGGTTGGCTTCGTGAGCCGACTCGTGATTCGTCCTCGTTATTGCACAGTCGCTGCTGTTAGTATTGGCTAGTCCTTCATACAAGTGTTCATGAAACTGTGTGTAGCTTTTGATGTAGACTGCTCAGTTATTTTAGTGTTGTCTCCGTGCTGATGTGTGGCAGTCGGTCGGTTGGTGTGGAGCAGGTAGGAAATCTCCGCGGGGCGTACTTTGGCTGGGTGCACTGGTGGTCTCTACGCAGTGTGTGGGGCTGTTCCCGTCGCTACGAGGTCCGTGGCTACGAGATCCGTGGGTCACCAACCCTGGACACGAAAGTTGAGTTTGGATTTAATTTACCAGCAAGTCAAGCCTGTTCACTTTGTGCCCTTTGGAACTCGTTGTTGGCTGTTGGGACATTCCCGCGAGCAACAACGGGTGTGTTCGAGTTGACATAGGTTTAGCCACTGTCCGGTGGAGTCTAACTGTATTTGGTTATTTGCAATTGCAGTGCACCAGCGGAATTTTCTGCCTTGTG
Organism: Schistocerca americana; assembly: GCF_021461395.2. Lineage (NCBI taxonomy): Eukaryota > Metazoa > Arthropoda > Insecta > Orthoptera > Acrididae > Schistocerca > Schistocerca americana. The sequence goes on from NC_060119.1 coordinate 961,780,928, forward strand.
GCCGTCAGCATTTCAGTTACCTCCCCTGGCCGTTGACATAAATTTAAGCAGTGTCCTTTCCTCACCGTGTTGTCACTGTCCAGCACGCTGTGTAGTTCGACAGCTTAATGTATGCTTGGTTGTGGTTGTCCATTCCTTTTACGTTTGCATTGAACTCCCAGTTGTGTGCTGGTCGAGTGGAGCGCAAGTTACCTTGTTGGTGGGTCTGTTGACTGTGTGTTTGTTGGGTTGTCGTCGGATCGAGAATGGTTGGGGCGACTGCCTGTCTCACCTAACTGATCGTTAGTATTTGAAGTGCTGGCCGACCCCCGAAGCTTCTGAGCGCCGTTAGCTGCACTGCCTTTCCTTATTTTCTGTTGTGTGTATTTGTATAGCCCATAGCCGATGGTTTTGAATTAAAATTGAATTGTTTTTAGTGGTCTTTTAAGTCATGGGCCTTCAGCCGTTTTTAAATTAAGGATCTTCATCTTTCGAGCTTCAGACTGTGTGGGGCCTCCAGCCTAATTGAAGATAAGGCCTTCTGCCTTGTGTTTTTTTTTTAATTTAATTTTACCTTGAGTCTTAAATCATGGGCCTTCAGCCGTCTTTAAATTAAGGTTGTTGCTTTCCAAGTCTTAGATTTTGGGCCTTCAGCCAAATTATAGAACTCACTTCACGTGAGACCTTCTGCCTTCTAAATATTCTCTTTGGCGTCTGAATTTTGAGTTAATGGCTTTTAACCGCTTTTTTAAAAATTAAAGTCGTTGTGCACTTAAGGCACAAGATAGTGTGGCGTATTCAGCCGATAACTAAGTTCAAGAATTTTTACTGTATTGTTTGATCAAATAACTAAAGTTACACGTGTTCGAGTGTAACTGACAGCAGCTCATTTTGGCCCCTTCCCACAATTCCATCTACCTGTCCTGTCCTGCGGGTTTAGCAGGGCGCTTCAGTAATAACTGCAAAATTTATTTTGCAACCAAAATTAAGTAATCTCACTCGCAGAGAATATAACTACAATCGGTTCATTTCGTCTCGTTCCCCGAACACATGGGAGCGTGCAGCGTGAGACCCGTATCATCCAGCAGAACTGAGTACCACATTATCAGCGGTATCGTCGTCGCTTCTGCTGTACGTAGTGGAAGGTTGTAGTACAGTGGGTCACTTACATATAATCCTTCATTTGCTGAAAAAGTGTATAATTCACCATTGCCTATTTAATATGTCCGTACTACACAAAAGGAGTATGTTCTGACGTGCAACGACCTTGATTTGTGGCTCAAAACAATCAGGCTTTAAAGCACTTCAGTTACTGTAGTAAAAAGTAACAGTTGTATCCTAAACACAGTTGTTGAAACGCAAACAGTCTGAAACTGAATAGTGTGTTCATGCAGTACAGTTCATTTGCTTCATCTCCAAAATAAGTTATGGTAATTCTTTCCTCATTATCTTAATACTATTATTTACGATTACGGCTTCAACACCGAGGAAGAAAAGGGAAGAGGGAAACTTAAAAGACGTTACACACAAAGCAGAAAAAATTAATTCAGAGGGTTATGACAAGAAGAACAGCTATGTAAATGGTATTAATGGCAGACCCAAAGGAGAAGGGACTGATGAGGGAAATATACGATACTCCCCTCCTCAACATGTCCCGTAACCACAACGTCTCGATTCTAAAGACTATGGCATGTGGTGCAGTGCAACTTATACTTCGACCTTCTTCCCCTCCTTCTGTCCATATCCTTATCCCCCTCTTTTAATTTATCTGCTCCTCATCCCTTCCCTCTCTCTGTCACCTACCCCTTTCTCACTCCACCTTCTCCTCCTCCACTCTCCCCTCTGTGCTCATCTCCTCCTTCCCCATGTCTATTTTCTATACCCTCTATCTGTCCATCTCCTCATACCCCTCTCTCTGACCATGAAACGTATTGTCAACAAAATCCTGAGTGGCGACTGAAGTCGCTTAAAATAAATAGGTAAATCTGTTGTCTGTTGGGATCATTGGTATACGAGGTACGGGTGACCTCTCCGGCTGCTGATCTGTGAGGATAGTAGCTTCGATCTCAATATGCACTTATTTTTAATCTGTGAAATGGTAGGATAATAAAGTTTCGAACGATTCATATTCCGTAGTACTTTTCTGATTGTAAGACGATAAGCAATAAATACAACTTTCATGTTTTATTTTAAAACCGACTCCGAGAAAGAAAATAGCGCACAGTTGTGTATAGAACTTTTGTTTAAAGTTATCTGTAAAGAAAAAGAATATATACATGGGAGAAACAATTTGCCCAATGGTTTAATTGCCCACTAATCTTAGTTAAAACTGAATGCGAGAAAGCTGACAAAACAGCTCATTTTCAAAGCGCAGTATTTTCTTTCTCGTAGTCGGTTTTGGCAGAAAACCAGTACATTATTGATTTTCTCCATCTAAGTTATTCAAATTGTTAGGGTATGATGTTAAAATTAAAAGTAAGACGGTCATATAAATTTAGAGATTATTGCTAGCAACTTTAGCCTAATATATTATTATACATAGCTGAAAACGACCCGCTTCTCTTGGTGTTCATTTACTTTCTGAAAACGTTCCATACCATTTGCAAACATTCGAGAACATCGTGGAAATATACATTGAAAAATTCATACCAATTTTAGCATTTACGCTGAAAAATACTCCCTAGTGCCAACGAACACTTTTAATTACTCTTAAAGCCACTTAATTATTCAACAGTAACCTAATTCGAAATAAAGTTCGGCGTCACTTACTTAAATTTTCTTACAGAGCACTGAGAACATTCCAGAACATCCTAAAATATTCTCCAGTAGTCCAAAACATTAATAATTAATGTCAGAGAACGTTAAAGAAAACTGGAAATTCCGTTTGTTCGTCGCCAATGAAATACATTAGCAAAAATTTATAAGATTCTTTAGGCAGTGGTATGATCCCTCTCTTTGACAGACTTGAATCGAAAACACAGGACTGAATTGATGTTCCTTACTACTCATGGACGTAGTACCAAATGCAGTCATTTCAAAGAAAGTATTGTATGCTCTCATATTCTGTAGGAATTTGCTTGGTACCGTAGCTACTCCAGTGGCGCTAATCGAATTTTTCCACTCATGCAACACATGCAACAGAGCATACTTCAGCCTTCAGGATGTGCTGAAGAAGAGATCCCTATCAAGAGGTTTTAAGATCAAGTTGTACCAAAGTAGTATTATTCCAGTGGCTAAGTACGGTTGTAAAAGCCTCAACTTTAGGAGGAAAGATGAAGAGAAACTACTTGTTTTCGAACGAAAAATCCTCTGAAAAATATATGGTCCTGTGATTATTCACAAACAGGGGAATGGAGAATTCGAAAAAACCAAGACTTAAAAGAGCTTTATGCACAGCCTAACATTATAAAAAGAATAAGAGAACAAAGTTGACCTGGGCTGGACATGTATCAACGATGAATGAAGGGAGGATACCCTATGATGTGTTTCTGGAAGTTGTAGTTGGAAGGAGGTACCAGGGACGACAGTGGACAAGATGGAAGGACAATATTGACAGGGACACTGGGGGCATGGGACTAGGGGCAGGCGAGTGGTGGCAGGAGGCTCGCAACGGGGAACGATGGAGGAGGAGTGTGGAACAGGCATATGGTCACTAAGATCCAAGCCAAGCAAAAGTAAGTAAGTAAGTAAGCAATACATTCCTGGTGTTTCACTAAACAATTTCTTGGCGCCGAGGCACTGACAAGCCTGATCCATTAAGTCAGCCACAAGGTGTTTGTGCCTGTTGAACTCTTAAGTGGGATTATAACGAAATGATCCATCAGCGCCGGCCGCGGTGGTCTCGCGGTTCTAGGCGCTCAGTCCGGAACCGCGCGACTGCTACGGTCGCAGGTTCGAATCCTGCCTCGGGCATGGATGTGTGTGATGTCCTTAGGTTAGTTAGGTTTAAGTAGTTCTAAGTTCTAGGGGACTGATAACCTCAGATGTTAAGTCCCATATTGCTCAGAGCCGTTTTTGATCCATCAGCTAAACTGTAATTTCCACTTCTTCTGTTTTGTACGTTTCACACACTAATCTTCTCTTCATACTCTTGCAATCGTTGACTTTCACGAACTTCACTCACGGTAACTCTACTTACTTTATTTTGTACTCCTGTTTCTTCTGCAGCTTCTGTACCTCAGCTTTCTGAGTGTCCCACTCAACCCTCTCCTGCAATTTCATCTCGCTGTTCATTTGTTTTTTCTTAATGTATTCATCTTGTTAGATTGTGTAGCTAAACACTCTTCTCGCTATTGTGAAGCTAAACACGCATATCGCTATTGATCTGTTTCATTTTTGACGTTTTTTCTCTTTTTTTCAGTTCACCACTGGCAACATCTTCTCCTCCTTTACGTATCGGCATTCTATTAAATGTTAGTCTTTATTTACACACTAAAATTTCACTTAATACACTACCTTACGAAAATCACTTTCACTTACCTTTATTTCACGTAACATAATTTTCACTTTCCTTGATCTAGTCTAACCAGTTCCAAAATTCTAGTGAATCATGTGCTCCGCATTAACCTACGTGTACCCTTATGGGCTGGAGCATATCGCCACCACAACTGGATAAGGGAACATTCGAGTCTACAATATTCTTAAACATACTGAAACGTTCTGAAACGGTCCTAATTGTCTGTAACATTTTGGAAGATTCTAGAATATTCTGGAACATTCCTGACACTTCTGGAAGATTCTATAACATTCTGGAATATTCTAATAGATTATTTAGCATTCTGGCCAGTTGCGGCCACATCGGCAGTCGATTCCCACCCGCTTCACCGCCTTCCCATAAGAAGTCTATTGGTACGACGCCCTCGTTCTATATCTGAGTCTTCGAAACCAGTCCTTGAAATTGGATGCTGAAACACGTTTTCATGGAAGAGGGATGGAGGGTTACCATACAGTACACTCTCCATCGAGCTCCAGGGGTGGGTTGCGGAGTTTTAGTGGCACAAACAAACAAGCCACAATTAGATTTATTGGCGTGATGAAACCAACCTCTGCTGTTCCAAACCGAAACTTCTTCAGTGATAAGGGATTTCGGGGGGGGGGGGGGGGGGGGAGGCAGGCAATCACACCAAAAATATAACCCCCCCATAGGGCTGCGGGGATGGGTTACACAGTTATAGTCGCAAGCATAGGCGTACCACTTTATTATACATAGATGTTGATTATACATATTAAAAACTGAAGTAAATCGGTCAACCACTTTTCGAGGTTTTTGGGAACAATGCGAAACAACGACATGTCTTTATACAGCAGTATAAATGATGAGGTGTTTTTCTCTTCTGTAGGGATTTTGAAGCTGACGTAAGTAAACTGCTACATGTCCGGTCACACTGATGTGACCACCTGTCAAAAGCCACCCTCTGCTGAGCGCACCGCTGAGAGGCGTGAAGGAAAGGAGCCAATGAAGTTCTATAAGAGCAGCCATGCCGACTACAGTGCCGTGGCTAACTGCACTCGGTTTCTCGGTTGAGCATCCACGACGCGAACAGTCCTATCGAGATGGTTCCATAAGTGGTCGATTGGATTTAAATCCGGAGAGTTTGGTGGCTAGGGGAGAAAGGTGAAGAAACTCGCCCCGGGTCGCCCTGGTGCTCTTCGAACAACGCACGTACACTATGAGCTGTGTAGCACGTTGCACTGTCGGGATGGTAGGTGTCATTGTGGCGAGGAATGCAAAATTGAATTTACCCCAATGACAGAAGCATAATTGTGTTGACCTATTGTACCTCCCAGAATGACTAAATCATCCAGGGAATGCCACGAACACATTCCCCATACCATAATGGTCCCTTCTCCGGCCTGTACCTTTCCGACGATTGTTGCAAGCCATTTACTTTCAGACGTTTCGCACCGATGGAGCATAAAACTTGATTCCTCTGAAAAGGGCACCTGTTGCCTGTCAGTGGAAGTCTAGTTGCGACATTAGCTAACCGATTCCAGCTTTCGTAGCCAATGGACAGCATTCAGCATGGGTGCACGAATCAAACACCTGCTTGGAGGCCCGTTCACAGCAACGGTCGCTGAACAGTCGTTGAGGGGGACGCTTGGTTCATCTGGGCGATTAGCTGCTCGCGTCTGTTCGCCCATCCACATCTGCGCAGTTGTCGTTCACCCTGGGCATTATAGCGCGTGCTGCACCACAGCTGCGTCGGCCTCGGTTTTGGACAGTGCCGTTTCGCCATGCTCGGTATACTTGAACTACAGCGGCACGAGAACAATTGACAAACTTTCCCGTGTCGGGAATGCTTCCACCCTTGTCCCGAAAGCCAGTGATCATGCCATTTTGGACGTCAGCTAAACGGCTCCGCTTCCGCATTACGATGACGGTTGCTCTGTTTTCAGACAACGCCCCCTTTCTCCGTCCCCAACACGCTTCATATACATTCCGCTGCTAATGTTTGTAACTGCCGTCTGTGAGAGTTTATTTCACAATTACGTCGAATGTAGGTAGTGGTCACATTAACGTGACTGGACCGTGTAGTGTTGTGTAGGTGAATGGCAGAAACTGAGTTGGGAACATTGTCACTAGCAACCTTCTCTAGTTTTACACTTGCAATCAAGGCGACCAGGTCCACCGCTTCCTTTGCCATCTGTTTCACAGTACTGTAGACAATTTCCAGTAAAACACTGGATTTTGTGCCCGAGTTGTATTTTCAGCCTGTTCTCAGACTTCTTTATTTATACAAAACGTCAGTCTTTTAAACTCATCCTTTCGGGACCATAGTAAAATTTAAGATTTTCTCATCCAAAAAATCTTCCACTTAGCACGCTGACCATGATTCGTTCCCATCCCTTCCCCCCTTCCACAGATTTGGCCCTGACCGTTGGGGAATATTGACTATTTACAACTGCGTATAATCCTATACTGAATTTCTTGTTAAAGACAGTCATATACATAATTTCAAAGAGTAAGGTGGATGTGGAGTTCGGTCATTTACCTACTACAGACATACAAATTTAATCGACCTTCCATCTGCAGTATAGTGTTCATACGTGGAAATACTTAGCAAACAGTCATTAATCATTACTAAGATGGGATGGCCTCCAGTTCTGATAGGAAAAACTCTGAATGTTGTTTTGTACTTAACTGAATTACTTTAGTGCAGTCTTTTCTTTTATTACTGCAGAATCATTTGGAAACAAGATGAATGCAGTTAGAAGTGGCTATGTAGCTTGCTGGTTACCATGTTAAGATTTGATCTGACATAATTATAGAAAATAATTAGCGTTAAATACTCGTTTGTCCTAAACCTAATTTAAATCTACTATCTTATCAAAATTCATTCAATAGAACATGTGCACTGAGATGACTCTTACTCCTAGTACACGGTTAATTATTAATTTACATAGAAATTCTTGCTTTGTAGCAGTTGAGCAGACATAAGTGGTGACAAATACGCTTCAGAATTTTTTCACGTCTAAAATACTGTGAATTAGTAACGGCGCACTACGTTGCCGACAGGAGCCATTGTTCTTGAAGTGCTTGTGGCTTTACTGTATCACCACGTGTCCTGAAATTCTTGCATCCGCGACCGCTCATTTTCAGAGACGGTTTACAGCTGTGCAAATTGTTGTCACACTACTTTGTAGACAATTTCGTCGCACTGAAATTCACATTTTTGCTCTACGTTTAAAACTGTAATTTATATGACTTCATTAGATGCTAATTAGAGTCAGTCAACGTAACACACTTTTAAATACTCTCCAACACCCGAATGCGATAAGAAAATGATGTTAAATGACTGATACTAGTATTTACCAAACTATCTCACTTCTATGTGTGACAATGGACGCCGCGTGCATACACGATCTGTCCTCCAGGTTCGCTCAGCAGTGACTATTCTGCACTCGCCGCTAAAAGCGTGCCGACGTCAAACACAAATCGCTCTACGTGAAAAGACAGTGCAGTTCCCCGGCTCAGCTGCGTTACTGTCGCCTACGCGAATTCAACGGAATAAAGTTTGCTTTGGCGATAAACAGTCACTTGCAATTAATAACTTATTCCTCTATAGTATTCGGATTATTAATTTAAATAGATATAAACAAAATCTACGTTTCTGGGGCGCCACATTATTATACTCACTGAAAGGTTACGGCGGTTTCATTATGCAACTTCATTCTGCCACATTTTGTGAACTTAAATTATATGTAACAATAATATTGCACTTTTGTAACTTACTAAACTATTCCAAAGTACAAAAATTCATCATCATCATCATCATATGCACTTTTGATTTAGGCATCCTTACCTTTCCTAATTTCAAGTAGAATGTAGCTGATCTTTCCATCTCTTCCTTTTCCCTTGAGGTGTATATTTCTATATTACTTTAGGTACTCTTTCTTATAATATCCTTTGAATGTATTCAAGCCACATCTTTCTGTAGTGTTCTATTTTATGAAGAGTGGTTTTGACACTCAATTCATTCCAATTCAATGCGTGCTTCACAATTTTTTATCCGTTTCCTGAGTTTGTAACCAGTTGTAGGACTTAGGAGTGTCATCTTTGCTGGCGGTTAGAATCCAGGTCTCTGACGCATGTATTAGAACTGGTACTGCCATCACATTAAGAAATGTTAGAGCTGTTTCATTTCTGACTGTTTTGAGCAGAGTGCGCTTTATAGCACCTATCAACGACGTCTTCCCAGTTTTTGTTCTTGATCTTTGTGATTATGAGGCCTCACATCGTAGTTATTTAGAAGTATTTATTTATTCTAGCGATTTACCATCAACTAATTTTTCTCTTTAGTGCACGTTTCTATGGAATCCAATTTCTCAGCACTATCTTTATATATTGCAATATCATAATCGCTGCTCTCCGTAATTCAACTTCTGAGGCCGCTAAGATTATTTGATCATCTGCAAACAGGAGTATACTTATACCTTTATTACTTAGCTTATAATGGGGCACTACATTATTGTGCCAAGTCTTTATGACTCTGTGTGTATACTAAATAATATGGGTGATAAAAAACACCTCTGTCTCGCTACTTGACAGGATTTTGTGGAGAATGAAATTCCTCTTTGTACTTTGACTTTGTTGTGAACGCACATATTTCAAATTACACTTATTAGATGTTGGGATATACCGTTCTTTTCTAAAATTTTCCATTAATTATCTGCGTTAACTTTATCAGAAGCTTCCTTGTAGTCAGTGAAGGTCGTGTATATGGGACGATTGTATTATCTGTGTTTCTGAATAATTCGGCAGATTGGAAAAGGTCTGTCTAAGCATAATCTTCCCACCCGAGACTTACTCTGTTCCTCTGAAAGAAACGATTCCGAAAGTATTTTTAGCCTATTTGCTATCAGTTTCGCATATATCTTGTATCCAGAATTCGGAAGACTAATATTTCGATAATTGTCCGATTCTGCGATCTCCTTTTTTTAAATAGAGGGATAGAAAACGTTGTTTGCCAATCTTCTGGTATGTTGCTGTATTTACTACAAATATTTACAAAATTCAACAGGTTTATGACAAATGATTCCGAATTAAATTTAAATAACTCTACACTGGGGTTATTTTCCCCTGTGAATTCTCTGTTTTTGGATTAGTTCTTCTTTTGATGTCATGTCAACATAATCATCACTAACTGGAGATTTCACATTTTCGTCATCACCTGTTTGCAGATTTTGGAAATAATTGAACCACTTTTTCATCTTTTGATGTCATGTCAACATAATCATCGCTAACTGGAGATTTCACATTTTCGTCATCACCTGTTTGTAGATTTTGGAAATAATCGAACCACTTTTTCATCTTGATGAACTTGTTTCAGCGTCCCATAAGCCTTGTGGTACATTTCATTTAGAGAATATTCCCAGCTTTGCTGTTTTATTTTTCTTGTCTCTATTCTGTGTGTCGCTCATACTCGATTTAGTCCTCTTGTTTCTTCGATTATACACTCCTGGAAATGGAAAAAAGAACACATTGACACCGGTGTGTCAGACCCACCATACTTGCTCCGGACACTGCGAGAGGGCTGTACAAGCAATGATCACACGCACGGCACAGCGGACACACCAGGAACCGCGCTGTTGGCCGTCGAATGGCGCTAGCTGCGTAGCATTTGTGCACCGCCGCCGTCAGTGTCAGCCAGTTTGCCGTGGCATACGGAGCTCCATCGCAGTCTTTAACACTGGTAGCATGCCGCGACAGCGTGGACGTGAACCGTATGTGCAGTTGACGGACTTTGAGCGAGGGCGTATAGTGGGCATGCGGGAGGCCGGGTGGACGTACCGCCGAATTGCTCAACACGTGGGGCGTGAGGTCTCCACAGTACATCGATGTTGTCGCCAGTGGTCGGCGGAAGGTGCACGTGCCCGTCGACCTGGGACCGGACCGCAGCGACGCACGGATGCACGCCAAGACCGTAGGATCCTACGCAGTGCCGTAGGGGACCGCACCGCCACTTCCCAGCAAATTAGGGACACTGTTGCTCCTGGGGTATCGGCGAGGACCATTCGCAACCGTCTCCACGAAGCTGGGCTACGGTCCTGCACACCGTTAGGCCGTCTTCCGCTCGCGCCCCAATATCGTGCAGCCCGCCTCCAGTGGTGTCGCGACAGGCGTGAATGGAGGGACGAATGGAGACGTGTCGTCTTCAGCGATGAGAGTCGCTTCTGCCTTGGTGCCAATGATGGTCGTATGCGTGTTTGGCGCCGTGCAGGTGAGCGCCACAATCAGGACTGCATACGACCGAGGCACACAGGGCCAACACCCGGCATCATGGTGTGGGGAGCGATCTCCTACACTGGCCGTACACCACTGGTGATCGTCGAGGGGACACTGAATAGTGCACGGCACATCCAAACCGTCATCGAACCCATCGTCCTAACATTTCTAGACCGGCAAGGGAACTTGCTGTTCCAACAGGACAATGCACGTCCGCATGTATCCCGTGCCACCCAACGTGCTCTAGAAGGTGTAAGTCAACTACCCTGGCCAGCAAGATCTCCGGATCTGTCCCCCATTGAGCATGTTTGGGACTGGATGAAGCGTCGTCTCACGCGGTCTGCACGTCCAGCACGAACGCTGGTCCAACTGAGGCGCCAGGTGGAAATGGCATGGCAAGCCGTTCCACAGGACTACATCCAGCATCTCTACGATCGTCTCCATGGGAGAATAGCAGCCTGCATTGCTGCGAAAGGTGGATATACACTGTATAGTGCCGACATTGTGCATGCTCTGTTGCCTGTGTCTATGTGCCTGTGGTTCTGTCAGTGTGATCATGTGATGTATCTGACCCCAGGAATGTGTCAATAAAGTTTCCCCTTCCTGGGACAATGAATTCACGGTGTTCTTATTTCAATTTCCAGGAGTGTAGATTCTTAAGGTAGGCTTGCTTCTTACATTTTATGTTGCCTGCTAGTTCTTGGTTCCAGACTGGAAGTCTCCATTTGTTTTTGTATATCATTCTTTTCCCTATTGCTTCATGAGCAGCTATGTGTATGATACTATATTGTTCTTACTATTTCTTTCAATAAAAACGTTTTCTTCAGGAGGAAATATTGACAACCTAACAAGTTAACAGTGAAAAAAATAAACTGTCATTGCGTTCAGCAGATCATGTAATTCTTCCTCACTTTCACTCACGACAGCAATGTCATCAGCGAATAGCATCATTGATATCTTTTCACTCGGATCTTAATTCCATTCCTGAATATATATATATATATATATACACTCCTGGAAATTGAAATAAGAACACCGTGAATTCATTGTCCCAGGAAGGGGAAACTTTATTGACACATTCCTGGGGTCAGATACATCACATGATCACACTGACAGAACCACAGGCACCTAGACACAGGCAACAGAGCATGCACAATGTCGGCACTAGTACAGTGTATATCCACCTTTCGCAGCAATGCAGGCTGCTATTCTCCCATGGAGACGATCGTAGAGATGCTGGATGTAGTCCTGTGGAATGGCTTGCTATGCCATTTCCACCTGGCGCCTCAGTTGGACCAGCGTTCGTGCTGGACGTGCAGACCGCGTGAGACGACGCTTCATCCAGTCCCAAACATGCTCAATGGGGGACAGATCCGGAGATCTTGCTGGCCAGGGTAGTTGACTTACACCTTCTAGAGCACGTTGGGTGGCACGGGATACATGCGGACGTGCATTGTCCTGTTGGAACAGCAAGTTCCCTTGCCGGTCTAGGAATGGTAGAACGATGGGTTCGATGACGGTTTGGATGTACCGTGCACTATTCAGTGTCCCCTCGACGATCACCAGTGGTGTACGGCCAGTGTAGGAAATCGCTCCCCACACCATGATGCCGGGTGTTGGCCCTGTGTGCCTCGGTCGTATGCAGTCCTGATTGTGGCGCTCACCTGCACGGCGCCAAACACGCATACGACCATCATTGGCACCAAGGCAGAAGCGACTCTCATCGCTGAAGACGACACGTCTCCATTCGTCCCTCCATTCACGCCTGTCGCGACACCACTGAAGGCGGGCTGCACGATGTTGGGGCGTGAGCGGAAGACGGCCTAACGGTGTGCGGGACCGTAGCCCAGCTTCATGGAGACGGTTGCGAATGGTCCTCGCCGATACCCCAGGAGCAACAGTGTCCCTAATTTGCTGGGAAGTGGCGGTGCGGTCCCCTACGGCACTGCGTAGGATCCTACGGTCTTGGCGTGCATCCGTGCGTCGCTGCGGTCCGGTCCCAGGTCGACGGGCACGTGCACCTTCCGCCGACCACTGGCGACAACATCGATGTAGTGTGGAGACCTCACGCCCCACGTGTTGAGCAATTCGGCGGTACGTCCACCCGGCCTCCCGCATGCGCACTATACGCCCTCGCACAAAGTCCGTCAACTGCACATACGGTTCACGTCCACGCTGTCGCGGCATGCTACCAGTGTTAAAGACTGCGATGGAGCTCCGTATGCCACGGCAAACTGGCTGACACTGACGGCGGCGGTGCAGAAATGCTGCGCAGCTAGCGTCATTCGACGGCCAACACCGCAGTTCCTGGTGTGTCCGCTGTGCCGTGCGTGTGATCATTGCTTGTACAGCCCTCTCGCAGTGTCCGGAGCAAGTATGGTGGGTCTGACACACCGGTGTCAATGTGTTCTTTTTTCCATTTCCAGGAGTGTATATATATATATATATTTCTGGAAATGGAAAAAAGATCTTATAGTCTTCGGAGTTGTGTGGATGATATTTTTCAGAAAGTCAGATGGTATGTTGCCAGGCTCATACATTCTACACACCAACTTACAGTCTTCAGAAATGTGTGGATGATACACTCCTGGAAATGGAAAAAAGAACACATTGACACCGGTGTGTCAGACCCACCATACTTGCTCCGGACACTGCGAGAGGGCTGTACAAGCAATGATCACACGCACGGCACAGCGGACACACCAGGAACCGCGGTGTTGGCCGTCGAATGGGGCTAGCTGCGCAGCATTTGTGCACCGCCGCCGTCAGTGTCAGCCAGTTTGCCGTGGCATACGGAGCTCCATCGCAGTCTTTAACACTGGTAGCATGCCGCGACAGCGTGGACGTGAACCGTATGTGCAGTTGACGGACTTTGAGCGAGGGCGTATAGTGGGCATGCGGGAGGCCGGGTGGACGTACCGCCGAATTGCTCAACACGTGGGGCGTGAGGTCTCCACAGTACATCGATGTTGTCGCCAGTGGTCGGCGGAAGGTGCACGTGCCCGTCGACCTGGGACCGGACCGCAGCGACGCACGGATGCACGCCAAGACCGTAGGATCCTACGCAGTGCCGTAGGGGACCGCACCGCCACTTCCCAGCAAATTAGGGACGCTGTTGCTCCTGGGGTATCGGCGAGGACCATTCGCAACCGTCTCCATGAAGCTGGGCTACGGTCCTGCACACCGTTAGGCCGTCTTCCGCTCACGCCCCAACATCGTGCAGTCCGCCTCCAGTGGTGTCGCGACAGGCGTGAATGGAGGGACGAATGGAGACGTGTCGTCTTCAGCGATGAGAGTCGCTTCTGCCTTGGTGCCAATGATGGTCGTATGCGTGTTTGGCGCCGTGCAGGTGAGCGCCACAATCAGGACTGCATACGACCGAGGCACACAGGGCCAACACCCGGCATCATGGTGTGGGGAGCGATCTCCTACACTGGCCATACACCACTGGTGATCGTCGAGGGGACACTGAATAGTGCACGGTACATCCAAACCGTCATCGAACCGATCGTTCTACCATTCCTAGATCGGCAAGGGAACTTGCTGTTGCAACAGGAAAATGCACGTCCGCATGTATTCCGTGCCACCCAACGTGCTCTAGAAGGTGTAAGTCAACTACCCTGGCCAGCAAGATCTCCGGATCTATCCCCCATTGAGCATGTTGGGGACTGGATGAAGCGTCGTCTCACGCGGTCTGCACGTCCAGCACGAACGCTGGTCCAACTGAGGCGCCAGGTGGAAATGGCATGGCAAGCCGTTCCACAGGACTACATCCAGCATCTCTACGATCGTCTCCATGGGAGAATAGCAGCCTGCATTGCTGCGAAAGGTGGATATACACTGTACTAGTGCCGACATTGTGCATGCTCTGTTGCCTGTGTCTAGGTGCCTGTGGTTCTGTCAGTGTGATCATGTGATGTATCTGACCCCAGGAATGTGTCAATAAAGTTTCCCCTTCCTGGGACAATGAATTCACGGTGTTCTTATTTCAATTTCCAGGAGTGTATTTTTCCGAAAGTTAGATAGTATGTCGCCAGACTCATACATTGTACACACCAACTTGAACAGCTGTTTTGTTGCCACATCCCCCAATGATTTTAGAAATTCTGATGGAATCTTCTGCCTTATTTAATCGTAAGTCCTCCAAAGCTCTCTTAAACTCTGATTCTATTACTGTATCCCCTATCTCTTCTATAGCGACTATTGTTTCTTCTACTGTCACATCAGACCAAATCTTTTCCCTCGTAAAGGCCTTAAGCACTCTTTCCTCCTATTCACTCTTTCCTCTGCATATATCAGTGGAATGCCCGTTACGCTCTTAATGTTACCAGCCTTGCTTTTATTTTCACCGGATGTTGTTTCGACTTTCCTATTTGCTGAGTCAGTCCACCCAACAATCATTTCTTTTTCGATTTCTTCGCATTTCTCATGGAGCCATTTCGTCTTAGCTTCTCTGTACTTCCTATTTTTTTCATTCATCACCGACTTGTATTTCTATATTCCTGAATTTCCCTGAGCGTATTTGTACGTCCTACTTTCAACTGTACTGCCTACTGAGCTATTCCTTGTTGCTGTATCTATATCCTTAGAGAACTTCCAGCGTGTCTCATCTTTCCTTAGTACCTCCGTACACTGCTTCCTTGCGTGTTGATTCTTCCTTGCTAATCTCTTGGACTTCAGCGTACTCTTCATCACTACTACATTGGGATCTGAGTCTGCATCTGCTCCTGGGTACGCCTTAAAATCCAGTAACAGATTTCGGATTCTCTGCCTCACCATGATGTTATCTAACTGAAATCGTCCCGTATCAACCGGCCCTTTTCTAGTATACCTTCTCCTCTTGTGATTCCTGAACAGAGTATTCGCTATTACCAGCTAAAATTTATTGCAGAGCTCAATTAGTCTGTCTCCTCTGTCATTTCTTGCCTCAAGCTCATATTCACCTGTAACCTTTTCTTCTACTCCTCCCCCTACAACTGCATTCCAGTCCCCCATGACTATTAGATTTTCATCTCAATTTACGTACTGTATTACCCTTACAATATCCTCGTACACCATCTCTATCTCTTCATCGTCGGCATGTATACCTGAACCATCGTTGTCACTGTCAGTTTGCCATCGATTCTGATAAGAACTACCCTATCACTGAACTGTTCACGGGGACCCACTCTTCTGTACATAAAGAATCCTGCTCCCAGAATCCCATTTTCTGCTGCTGTTGGTATTCCCCTATACTCGTCTGATCAGGAATTTTTGTCTTCTTTCTCTTTCACTCCACTGACACCCAATATATCTAGATTGAGACTTTGCATCTCCCTTTCCAGGTTTTCTAGCTTCCCTACCACATTCAAGCTTCTGAGATTCCACACCCCGACTCGTAGAACGTATTCGTTTCGTTGGCTATTTAGTGATTTCCCCATGATCACCTCCAGGATGGCAGGCCCTCTCCTGGATGGGAGACTATTACGGAATTGATGTCCAATGAAGAGATCATCATGACACTTTTTCAATTATAAGCTACATGTCCTGTCGATGCACATTATGTGTCTTTCATGCACTGTTTGTTTCCGTTGCCTTTTGAATCCTCATGCCGTTGATCATTGCTGATTCTTCTGCGTTTATGGGCAGTTTCGCGTCCCAAGGACTACAGAGTGCGCTGATCCTTTATCCGATCCTCCGCCCTCTTTGACAATTTCGTTGGCATAATAAGTTTGACTTCTTATACCGGCAGTCTTCGGTCGAAAATGTTATTAATCAAAATTTAAGCAGTGGAGGGTTTCGAACCCGGGACCGAGGACGTTTTGGTTACGAACAAAAAACGCGCTTTCCCATTTTGTTCATTATGGTTCATTGCATTTGTTTGGGGCGGAAATCCCGTGACATCCATTCACGTTCAGAGGGCAGCTAACCCTCTGACCGAACACGCGGAACAACCGTGCCGGCTACCCACAGACCACGGGTGCGTATGTAATATGAATAAAAATAATATTGGTTCTTGATATTGTCTTTTTGGTACCGGAGAAGAAATCACGCCGATATATATCGATGCTATTTGGTAAAAATATCGATATATCAACGTGATGCTATTTCATCAATAGCCCTATGGCCTTGTACTGAAGAGAAACGGTGATAAATAGTTGAGACGAGAAGAGAATACAAGCTTCAGAATGCAGACGATGATCGAGTGGCTAACGACGACGTACTGGATCGAATGGGGGATAAAACATTATACGGCACTACTTATGTAAGAAGGTAACAGTTGACAGGAGACATCCTGATGCGTCAAAGACGTATTGGGGTAAAAACTGTAGAGGGAGACGAAGGCCTGACTTCTTCAAGTGGGCTCAAAATGATGGTTACAGTGGATTGCACTACATATGGTAATGTCCAAATGTTTCAAACTCGAGTAGTTATCGTATAGTACGTAAACAGCCTTAATTTCTCATACTGTGACTGATAAATCTTTCCACATCTTATGAAATGGGTTACACTTCATCGTTTTTTAGAAACTAAAGAGTTAGAAAAATCACTTCTCGACTTGTTGTAATTCTGTCCTGCACACAAAGCTGAAACCTAATCCAAGACAGCAAAAGAAATACATACAACAGCCTATCATCTTCTGAGGAAACCACATTCTACTTATTATCGGTATGGAGCTGAACCATGAGACTGTCGAAGAAGTATTTTCTACAAGTTAATTCCGAAGTTTACGTTACACTAGCATGCACGGTGCGCTAACCCCTCGTCCTTGTGTCGTTGCCATTAACCTAGCAGTTACAGACTTTTTGACACTTGACAACACAATCTGAGGAAGACTGTCTCTTATTCCAGATAATTAAGTAGCTTTTCCCTGAAGATTAACACCGTGCACATGGCTAAGGACCCAGCTATGAGGCACTGTGAGGCGGGCAACCACTTGTATTAACTTTAGTAGTACCACAAGCGTTTCCCAGATGATGGCACCTGTGAACGCCCACAGGAGTTGTTCACTTTCCTGTAGTCATTGTACAGTGCCTGACATTAAGCACACAGATTGGCAGGAGGAAACGAAATGAAACTTCACCTACTGACAGGGTATGGGACAGCTGTTGTAGAGCAGTTGTAACCTACGGCAAGCCGGCTGACGACTGAAGTAACTGTTCCTTCATATCCTAGATACTGATACTGGAACGGAGTTGATGTCCGAGCTGGTCCGACACACGTACTATTTGGAACACATTTGGCAATATTACTGGCCATGGGAGAATCTCAGTATCAGGCAGACAGTTCATTGAGACGCGTGCCATGTGTTGACGGGCATTGTCCTGTTGAAAAATGGTACCACAATATTGAGCATAAGAGGCAACACATAAGGACGCAGGATATCCGTGATGTACCGTTGTGTCGTCTGAGTTCGCTCAATCACTATTATCCGTGAGCCTGAAGGTATAACTGACGACTCATCACACGATGTCGCCAGAAGAAACATTACTCTGACTCTGCAAGACATTGAAAATATTAGATCTCTCCTTAGGTCGCTCCCATCTCATCGAGGATATCGCAGAACTGCGGTTCATCGCTGAGCCCATTGTGACATCATTCATCAGCAGTCCATGCTTCTTGGACACTACAGCATTCTGAACGGCATTTTTGTTCTGGTTTTAGCGGAAGCCTATACACTGGCTGGTAATTCCCCAGTCTGGCTGATGCTAGACTCCGATCATTGGTGCGGGATAACAAAGGATGTTTCAGGAAATTCCTTACTGGTCAACGTGTATCTCTGCCCTCACATTTCCATAGAGTGCAACATCGGGCCTTTCCCAAAGCTGAATGTCTCAGATATCTATATATTGCATGATTCGACCAGCGAGCCAAACGTAGACCTATAATGAAGCAACCATTCAGGCTTTACCAATTGCTGATAACGCATGTTTGTGTCCACGGTGATCACTCTACATCTGATGTTCACATGCCCCTTATACTGTCTAGGAAGGCACAAAACACGAATAACACTAATTCCACTCTGTTGGAATTTCTAGCAGTCACAGAGAACTGTAACTCTAGTCATTTACACAGTCTCTGATGCTATTTACATGTATATAGCCAGTCGACAATTTCTTCTGGGTACTTCAGTTTTTTGTCAGGCATTGTACCTACATTGCATACTGTCGCTTCGTAACCAGAATCAAGACCAGTTCCGAAAGCATGGTCGTCAATGAAGTACGCTTAACACTGAAATCATGTTTCTTCGCGAACACAAACGTGCAGTCGCAAAGGAACAGAAGTGACCTCCTGGCCGGAAAATGCTGCTACTCATACAAGCATCAAATAGTCCAGAATATACAAATACTAGCTTAGAGCCCGCTGCTTCGCTCGCGTATACTGTGTGGCCTGCAGAGACTTTTTCATTTTTATTTAATCGAAGTTTTATGTTCACAAAGTGCAACCCTTCTAAGCTTTTCACGCAAATTAAGGCCGTATAAGCATGGTATTTACCGAATGGAATTATGACCAAAAAGCGATTCTGGTAGCTGGAGTCCAAAGTTTTTGTTAGTCACGTCTTTTACGTTCTTGTGGAGATATTTACATAGCAACTTTCACACGCTAACAAGTATTCCCTCATATCTTACCGGGAATACCAAGTGTCATAAATGTAGCTTTAAAATTTTTTTAATGTAACGAGACAATTTCTTAGAAATTTTCGTTTACTATTGCGCTTCCTTAGAGGCCGAATGTTCAGAAATGCTGAAACACGTAATTGGGTTCAAATGGCTCTGAGCACTACGGGACTTAACATCTACGGTCATCAGTTCAAATGGCTCTGAGCACTATGGGACTCAACTGCTGAGATCATAAGTCCACTAGAACTTAGAACTACTTAAACCAAACTAACCTAAGGACAACACACACATCCATGCCCGAGGCAGGATTCGAACCTGCGACCGTAGCGGTCGCGCGGTTCTAGACTGTAGCGCCAGAACCGCTCGGCCACCAGCGGCCGGCTATGGTCATCAGTCCCTCCGGGAATCGAACCCGGGAACCCGGGCGTGGGTGACACACGTAATGTTTCTATTTCTAACCGAGAAGTCAAATAACAGTGGTCACAGATGTAGCCCGAAAAATCCTGTAGTAGTTCTTTAATAATTATTTATTTTCAAAAAGACTTTCACCTACTATTTTACACCCTTAGTGGTTGAATTTCCAAAAATGTACTTTTCATTTTTTAACTGAGAAACCAAATACCAGTCTTCGTAGTTCTAGCTTCAAAATTCCCCCTTAATAGCGATGTACTTTCAAAACCCCTTTCATCCCCTATGTCACCCCCCTTCGAAGTGGAATTTCGGACAACCCCTTCTTAAGAGACGCCTTCAGTATGAGCCACGTTCTCTCCAAATTTCAAGTTTCTCTCATTAGCGGTTTGGGCTGAGCGATAATGAGTCACTCCTTTTATATGTAGAGATAAGAAATTTCTATTACCTTCCAGAAATGATAAATAAAAATTGGCCAAGTGCGAGAAGGACTGGCGCACTGAGGGTTTCAAACAAACTTAATTATAAATATATGAGGGTTATACAATAATTAAAGAGACAAATTGGTCTGGAGAAGAAACAGTTAGTAAGAAGAGTTTGGTACATTTATGGCTTTATGTTGGTATCCCTGGGATGAGCTCTGATCAGCTCATGTATCAACATTGTTTTGTCTATAATCACAAAAATATATTTCAAGACGGCTAGTCCGCTTGAAACGCCCACATTAGTTGAACGACGTTCTGTTATTCGTTTTTTACTTGCTGAAGGCGAGAAACAAGTGAATATGTACTGTAGAATGTCCAAAGTTTATAGAGAAAGTTGCATGAATCGCGAAAATTTTTATAAGTGGGTAGAGCAGTTCCAAAATTGTTACGACTCAGTGACTGACGAACACCGTTCTGGCCGACCAGTTGCAGTTTCAATTCACTCAGTTGAAAGTCGAAATGGTAACGTTATTCGTGCCGACCGCAGTGTGACTGTGGAAATAATAGTTGATAAGGTTATAGTTAGTACTGTTACAGTTCATAACATTATCTTTGACAAGTTGAAGAACCTTAAAACATGTGCAAGATGGGTACCAAAGGAGTTGACGCGGCTACACAAGGAAACAAGGTTGAGAGTGTGCAAGTTATGAAGGAGAAGGTGAGCGCTTCCTCAACAAAATATTAACTTGTGATGAATCTTGTGTTCAATGTTATGAACCATAATCAACAACACAAAGCATGGAGTAGAAGCACACCAACTCACCTGTGAAGAAAAAATTCAAAACCCAAACATCAGTAGGAAAAGTGAAATGGCTCTGAGCACTATGGGACTTAACAGCTATGGTCATCAGTCCCCTAGAACTTAGAACTACTTAAA
Organism: Schistocerca americana; assembly: GCF_021461395.2. NCBI lineage: Eukaryota > Metazoa > Arthropoda > Insecta > Orthoptera > Acrididae > Schistocerca > Schistocerca americana. The sequence goes on from NC_060119.1 coordinate 961,802,003, forward strand.
CCTGATTAACTTAAGGACATCACACAACACCCAGTCATCACCAGGTACAGAAAATCCCCGACCCCACCGGGAATGGAACCCGGAAACCCGGGCGCGGGAAACAAGAACGCTACCGCACGACCACGAGCTGCGGAAAATCATGTTGACGATGTTTTGTGATGCTGAAGGTCCAGTTTTTTGTGATTATATTTGGCCAGTAGTCTAGGGATAGCGTCTTTGATTCGTAACCAAATCGTCTTCGGTCCCGGGTTCGATCCCCGCCACTGCCTAAATTTTGATAAATAATCAGCATTGGCAGCCGAAGACTTCCGGCATAAGAAGTCAGCCTCATTCTGCCAACGGCCTTGTCAAAGAGGGCGGAGGAGTGGATAGAGGTTCAGGGCACACTCTTGTCCTAGGGGTGGGAAATTGCCCCTAAAGGCGGAAGAATCAGCAATGATCAACGACATGAAGATGCAGAAGACAATGGAAACCACTGCAATAAAGACACGTAACGTGTATCCACAGGACATGTGGCCTGTATTTGAAGAAGTGTCATGATGATCTCTCCATTGGCAAAAGATTCAGGAATAGTCCCCCATTCGGACCTCCGGGAGGGGACTGCCAAGGGGGAGGTTACCATGAGAAAAAGATTGAATAATCAACGAAAGGATAACGTTCTACGAGTCGGGGCGTGGAATGTCAGAGGCTTGAACGTGGTAGGGAAACTAGAAAATCTGAAAAGGGAAATGCAAAGGCTCAATCTAGATATGTAGGTGTCAGTGAAGTGAAGTGGAAGGAAGACAAGAATTTCTGGTCAGATGAGTATCGGGTAATATCAACAGCAGCAGAAAATGGTATAACAGGTGTAGGATTCGTTACGAATAGGAAGGTAGGGCAGAGGGTGTGTTACTGTGAACAGTTCAGTGACCGGGTTGTTCTAATCAGCAGACCAACACCGACAACGATAGTTCAAGTATACATGCCGACGTCGCAAGCCGAAGATCAACAGATAGAGAAAGTGTATGAGGCTATTGAAAGGGTTATGCAGTATGTAAAGGGGGACGAAAATCTAATAGTCATGGGCGACTGGAATGCAGTTGATGGGGAAGGAGTAGAAGAAAAGGTTACAGGAGAATATGGGCTTGGGACAAGGAATGAAAGAGGAGAAAGACTAATTGAGTTCTGTAACAAGTTTCAGCTAGTAATAGCGAATACCCTGTTCAAGAATCACAAGAGGAGGAGGTATACTTGGAAAAGGCCGGGAGATACGGGAAGATTTCAATTAGATTACATCATGGTCAGACAGAGATTCCGAAATCAGATACTGGATTGTAAGGCGTACCCAGGAGCAGATATAGACTCAGATCACAATATAGTAGTGATGAAAAGTAGGCTGAAGTTCAAGACATTAGTCAGGAAGAATCAATACGCAAAGAATTGGGATACGGAAGTACTAAGGAATGACGAGATACGTTTGAAGTTATCTAACGCTATATATACAGCAATAAGGAATAGCGCAGTATGCAGTACAGTTGAAGAGGAATGGACATCTCTAAAAAGGGCCATCACAGAAGTTGGGAAGGAAAATATAGGTACAAAGAAGGTAGCTGCGAAGAAACCATGGGGGAACACAAGAAATACTTCAGTTGATTGATGAAAGGAGGAAGTACAAACATGTTCCGGGAAAATCAGGAATACAGAAATACAAGTCGCTGAGGAATGAAATAAATAGGGAGTGCAGGGAAGCTAAGACGAAATGGCTGCAGGAAAAATGTGAAGACATCGAAAAAGATATGATTGTCGGAAGGAGAGACTCAGCATACAGGAAAGTCAAAACAACCTTTGGTGACATTAAAAGCAACTGTGGTAACATTAAGAGTGCAACGGGAATTTCGCTGTTAAATGCAGAGGAGAGAGCAGATAGGTGGAAAGAATACACTGAAAGCCTCTATCAGGGTGAAGATTTGTCTGATGTGATAGAGGAAGAAACAGGAGTCGATTTAGAAGAGTTAGGGGATCCAGCATTAGAATCGGAATTTAAAAGAGCTTTGGAGGACTTACGGTCAAATAAGGCAGAGGAATAGATAACATTCCATCAGAATTTCTAAAATCATTGGGGGAAGTGGCAACAAAACGACTATTCATGTTGGTGTTTAGAATATATGAGTCTGGCGATATACCATCTGACTTTCGGAAGAGCATCATCCACACAATTCCGAAGACGGCAAGAGCTGACAAGTGCAAGAATTATCGCACAATCAGCTTAACAGCTCATGCATCGAAGCTGCTTACAAGAATAATATACAGAAGAATGGAAAAGAAAATTGAGAATGCGCTAGGTGACGATCAGTTTGGCTTTAGGAAAAGTAAAGGGACGAGAGAGGCAATTCTGACGTAACGGCTAATAAAGTAAGCAAGGCTAAAGAAAAATCAAAACACTTTCATAGGATTTGTCGACCTGGAAAAAGCGTTCGACAATATAAAATGGTGCAAGCTGTTCGAGATTCTGAAAAAAGTAGGGGTAATCTATAGGGAGAGACGGGTCATATACAATATGTACAACAACCAAGGGGGAATAATAAGAGTGGACGATCAAGAACGAAGTGCTCGTATTAAGAAGGGTGTAAGACAAGGCTGTAGCCTTTCGCCCCTATTCTTCAATCTGTACATCGAGGAAGCAATGATGGAAATGAAAGAAAGGGTCAGGAGTGGAATTAAAATACAAGGTGAAAGGGTATCAATGATACGATTCGCTGATGACATTGCTATGCTGAGTGAAAGTGAAGAAGAATTAAATGATCTGCTGAACGGAATGAACAGTCTAATGAGTACACAGTATGGTTTGAGAGTAAATCGTAGAAAGACGAAGGTAATGAGAAGTAGTAGAAATGAGAACAGAGAGAAACTTAACATCAGGATTGATGGTCACGAAGTCAATGAAATTAAGGAATTCTGCTACCTAGGCAGTAAAATAACCAATGACGGACGGAGCAAGGAGGACATCAAAAGCAGACTCGCTATGGCAAAAAAGGCATTTCTGGCCAAGAGAAGTCTACTAATATCAAATACCGGCCTTAATTTGAGGAAGAAATTTCTGAGGATGTACGTCTGGAGTACAGCATTGTATGGTAGTGAAACATGGACTGTGGACAAACCGGAACAGAAGAGAATCGAAGCATTTGAGATGTGGTGCTATAGACGAATGTTGAAAATTAGGTGGACTGATAAGGTAAGGAATGAGGAGGCTCTACGCAGAATCGGAGAGGAAAGGAATATGTGGAAAACACTGATAAGGACAAGGGACAGGATGATAGAAGATCTGCTAAGACATGAGGGAATGACTTCCATGGTACTAGAGGGAGCTGTAGAGGGCAAAAACTGTAGAGGAAGACAGAGATTGGAATACGTCAAGCAAATAATTGAGGACGTAGGTTGCAAGTGCTACTCTGAGATGAACAGGTTAGCACAGGAAAGGAATTCGTGGCGGGCCACATCAAACCAGTTAGTAGACTGATGACCAAAAAAAAAAAAAAAAAAAAAAAAAAAAAAAAAAATAATCTCGAAGAACAGCGTGCAATGAACAGCAAATACTACTCGGATTTGCTATTAAACAAGGTGAACTCAGCCATGAGAGACAAACGTTATGGCTGTGAGGAGAGATGTGATACTCCAGCAAGGCAACACACGTCCTCATATTGCTCAAATAACCCGTGAAACCATCGACAAAACGGGCTGGGAAGTACTGCGTTATCCCCCGTACAGTCCTGATTTAGATTTCCATTTGTTTGGTGCACTGAAAGAGGGAAGAGGTTCCAGGACAACGAGGACGTGAAAATGTTTGTGGGAAATTAGTTCAAACATCAAGACAAAGAGATCCTTGCAGCCGAAATAAAAGAAAGCTTGTAGCCCCTTGGAGAAAGTGCATAAATGTTCAAGGGGTTTATGTTGAAAAGTAGAAAAAATATATTTTTCTAAAAATAAACGCTTTTATCTCCAGACCAATTTGTCTCTTTAATTATGGAAAGCCCGTCGTATGTATCCTGGGAATAGAGAATCTCAACGATTATTGTTTCTTGCCCAGTACCGACAATGATGCTGTGAAGGTATTGGTTGAGCGTGTTCCAAGGCCGCATCAAAATCTCTAAAGTAGTTCCTCAGCCTAGTCCTTTAAACTCAAGAAGATAGACGTTGACTATGGATATTGTATCAGAGACGCAGTCCTTTTGACTGTTCAGAGACATCACTAAACTCGCCCAAAGATGTAAACAACCACGCATGAGCAACGCCTATTAGACGAGGGAGTCCGACAGCCGATCAGAACCAGTCATTCTACCAGGAAGGAGGTAGACGGCCCGTGATGTCTGTTGTTCAACCATGCCTAGACGGTCAATAACATGGTTCGATCACGTCCGAAGGGCTCTCAATAGGGGAAGTGTCCAGGCGTCTCGGAGTGAACCAAAGTGATGTTGTTCACACCTGGAGGGGATACAGAGAGACAGGAACTGTCTATTACATGCATCGCTGAGGGCGCCAAAGGGCTACTACTGCAGTTGGTGACTGCTACCTACGGATTATGGCTTGGAGGAATCCTGACAGCTACGCCACCATGTTGAATAATGCTTTTCGTGCAGCCACAGAACGTTGTGTTACAACTCAGACTGTGCGCAAGCGGCTGCAAGATGCACTCCCGGCGTCCATGGCGAGGTCCATCTTTGAAACCTCGACACCATGTAGCATGGTACAGATAGGCCCAACGACATACCAAATGGACCGCAAAGAATTGGCATCACGTTCTCTTCACCGATGAGTTTCGTATTTGCCTTCAACCACACAATCGTCGAGGACGTGTTTGGAGACAAACCGGTCAGGCTGAACACCCTAGACAAACTGTCCAGCGAGTGCAGCAAGGTGCAGGTTGTCTGATGTTTTGGGGTATCATTATGTGGGGCCGAGGTACGTCGCTGGTGGTCATGAAAGGGGCCGCAACGGCTGCACATACGTGAATGCCATCCTCCAACCGATAGTGCAATCATATCGACAGCATATTGGCGAGGCATTCGTCTTCACGGATGACAGTTACACCCCCATCGTGCACATCTTGGGAATGACTTCCTTCAGGATAACGACATCGCTCGACTTGAATGGCCAGCATGTTGTCCAGACATGATCCCTATCGATCATGACTGGGACAGAATGAAAAGTGCTGTTTATGGACGACGAGACCCAGCAACCACTCTGAGGGATCTACGCCGAATCACCATTGAGGAGTGGGACAATCTGGACCAACAGTGCCTTGATGAACTTGTGGATATTATAGCAATTCCAATACAGGCATGCATCAAATCAAGAGGATGTGCTATTGGGTATTAGAGGTACCGGCGTGTACAGCAGTCTGGAGCACTAACTCTGAAGGTCTCGCTGTATGGTGGTACGACACGCAATGTGTGGCTTTTATGAGCAATAGAAAGGGTGGAAATGATGTTTATGTTGATCTTTATTCGAATTTTCTGTACAGTTTCCTGAACTCTCGGAGCAGCCGTGATACAAATCAGCTACGCCACAATTCTTGCGGCACTCTTATGGCATTGTAGAAAAATTGGACTACAATTTTTGCGATAGCTTCTAATCTTTACGTTCTTATTTTGGTGGTACATCTCATATACAGTGCCTAGCAAAACATGGGAATCACCCAAATCCACTGTCTAATGTTAATGAAACTGTTTAGAATTGTATTTCTTTGTGACAGAGCGGCCACCACAGTGCATTAGTGATGTTTGTGTTTGGTGGTTTAGCAAACCTGTGAGGGTAAATAAAGAGCGTGTGTAGCGTCATATATTGTTTAGTGATCACTTTGAAGGACATTGAAATGCAACGTACTCGTGTCAGACAGCTTTATCAGCACTTAACAGAGTTTGAAAGCAACCGTTTGGTTGAATCAGGAAATACGTGGATTTGTGGGACATTTGTTTGCGACTGTAGGCCGATATTGGTCTGCATGCGATTATGAGTGCAATCATTGTCGTCTTCAAACATTCTGTCGACTACGTCTTACCACGAAAGAAGAATCGCCGTACTGTGATCGAAGCACATCGTAAGTCCTATATATCTGCGCCTGCCATGCAAGAACATGTAACGGGTTCTCTGCACCTTTCTGTATCACCCCGCAAAATTAGTCGCAGACTAGCAGCAGCGGCACTAGGAAGTTACGGACTTGTTTGTGAGATGCCGACACCAACACCCACGGCTGCGTCTGGAGTGGTGCCGTGACCAGGAAGCATGAACTGCTGAAGAATGGCGTCGCATTGTGTTTCGAGTTGTATCGCAGTTCCACGCTACGGAAGAACACTGTCACCGAGTATTGCAGCTACCTGGTGAGAGTTCATATTCTTCCAGTGCCTTGGACAGGTACAGCGGTCTTACACCTGACGCATGGTGTGGGGAGTCGTCTAGTACAACCACAGATCCGTGGCTGATAGTGACTGAGGGGTGACAGTCCCCTACTACGTTAGCTACTGTAAGGACAGGCGAAACCAAGGCGGAGGTGTGGCCATTTGTAACGCCGGAAATGCATAGCCTCCTGTTTCCATCTATTGTACTATAAATTCTTTCCTTATTTTGTTACCTGAAGATATGACACTTCTGTGTCTTTATATATTGTAATTGTGTCGATGCATAGTTGGTTTGTTTTGTAAATACTATTTGTGTTTTTACACTGGGTCTTGCCTAGGGAAAACTATGCTATCGAACGATTACATCGATAGGCCGTGTGGAGAACCAAAGTGTTTAGGATCTTTGGTAGTGTTAACTCTGCCGCGTGGAGCGCGGGCAGAGCGCATGGTCTGGCTGGAGTAGGATGGTGGAGCAGGTGTGTTGAGTGACGCTCCCGCGAGTTGCTGCGCTTCGCGGTTTGGCAGCATGTAATTGCGCTCAACTTGCTAGGATAGTTTCTGATTCGGTGTCGCAGACGGGAAGCATTAGCTGCCGCACATCAAGAGCCCATTTCGCCCGGTGACCGTGTCGATAAGAAGGCGCGCCAACATCCAGCTTCTGCAACAGCGACGGCCAACAATGACTGACTGTCGCCACCTCTTCGACCGACGACTTCAAACCTTCAGTCAACCAACAACGAAGACTGGATGCACGTACAGTTTTAGAACTGTATGGCAGACCTCAGCTTTTCAAACTGTTCCATTTGCCTCACAAAATTACAGCAACTTAGCATGAGCCTTTGTTGCTCATTGTCCCAATTGCATTACCAAGCAGGGTCCCTTCCTTTTCCGGAATGAAACCAAGTGTCGTTGAAATTCAAACTCGAGTGTTAAAGTGATATCATTCGATTTCACTGCTTTAATTTCAAAGTTCAGTTAAGGTATTCATAGCTGGCTACAATATTTAGATTACACAAGCGCAAATTAAGAGTGCGAGTTTTGTTACCATATTTTATCTTACCTGTGACTGCAGCTCAGCTTGGTACGTTCTAAATTTTACTATTGTTAATTGTTCAGAATCATTTAATTCAAGTTCAAAGTTAAATCTCTAATTTCTAAATTGCGTAGATTCAAGTAGCTTTTGAAATGATTGTTGAGGTAGCCCAAGGCTAATCTTATTTTATTGAATTTCGTAGTGCTTCAGAAACAAGGTTCACTATTAATTTCAGTCACTAAATTAACTTACAATTTTCCTGTTGTATTAATCCTTTTGCTAAATAAAGTCAGAGTGTAGCCAATTTTATTACTTCCCACAAACATTCAGTTTTCACACAACACGTGTCAACCTTCAGTTGCCACGCTTTTGGTGCTAATTATATGTGCAATAACCTTTCTTTTTCAGTTATTATTGTAGTTGTCCATAGGGCTGGCGACCGTAATTTTCCCCAAATCTCAAGTATGTAATTAGTGCCAGTTAATTGTTAGCGTAAAGACCGCACATTTACTTTCCTTTTAACTTTACCCCTTTTCAAAATTAATTTCCACCAGTTTCATTTGCATTTTTCCTTTCATTTAGATGTAACCCTTTCCTCCCTCATTACCGACAGATTAACTTCGGTGACGATTGCTTTTCCCAAATTTCCGTTAGGTACACGTGGTTTAATTTTTACTGTCATTAAGGTCGATAAGTGAGGGGGAGGTTACACATTTACGTAAAAAGAGCGATATCCCACCACCAGGTATTCTTACCAGCTACCAATAAAATCGAAGCTGTGGTGGTGGAGGTAACTACTGCCACCAGACCCCTAACAATTGTTGCAATCTATCCGACCCCCACAAGATGACATAGACAAGGGAGACATAGCTGCTCTGGGGAAAATTGAAGGCAAACTCATAATAGGAGGTGACTTCAATGCCAAACACCGAGATTGGAACTCTAGAGTAACCTCCAGAGCAGGCGCCAAAATCCAACGACTAACGCGCGACCACCACTTCGAAACATGGGGTCCGCTGGAGCCCACACACTTTCCAAAAAATGGAAGTAGGCCCGACGTGCTAGACATAGCCCTCAGTAGGAGAATTGTGGGGTTTGTGGCCGCAAGGGCAATCAACAGAATGTCCTCCGACCAGAACCCAGTGATTCTAGAGATCGATGTGCGAGAATGGGTAGCACTCCCACGGTACCAGACGTCTTACAAACGTACAGACTAGGAACGATACCGAGATACTGTCGCCTCTGACATCGCTCGCGCTCCGCCACCTACTGCCGAAACAGTAGAACAAGCGCTACAACAAGATCTAACAGGTTCCATCTTGCAAGCAGTGGAAGAGCCCCCCCCCCCCCCGCCCCCCCCCCCCCCCCCCGGCAAAGGGACGGGCCACACCCGCAAATACAGCTCCTGGAACATTTGCTTGCTCATATTCGACATAACAACAGAATGGCAAAAGAGAGGTAGATCACCAGAGATCAGGCCACCATGAGGCAGCTCAATCGTCTACAGAAAGAGCTGAAGGTCGTGCTCAGTGAGCACAGAAACCAGCAATGGCAAAACCGCCTCACAGTTCTCAAAGCAGACGATCACACACTATGGCAATCAACCAAGCAATTCACAAAAAGACACGCTAGGATGCCACCACTGCATGGCGACAGGGGTCTGGCCTACAGCCATGTTGAAAAGGCCAAGCGCCCCGCCGACTCCTTCGTGAAGCACTTTCAAGCAGCAGAACCCCAAGATGAAGAGCATGAAATGAAGAGGTAGTCCGTTATCAGCTAGCCGTCTTACTCAATGATGGGGAGAACCCAGAGGACGAACCCACACTTTTCGCCCTCGAGGACTTGTCAAAAGTTATTAGGTCCCTCTCCACAAAAAAGCCGCCAGGACACGACAGTGTCACCAATCAGTTAGTTAAAAACCTCCCACCCTCGTCTTCAACGAGATTAATCGTTCCCGCGAGTTCCCAGCTTGCTGGAAACACGCGGAAGTGGTCGCGATATACAAACCAGGGAAAGACCTTCTATTCCCGCAACACTACAGGCCGATTCGCCTCTTGCCAACTCTCAGCAAGATCTATGAGCACCTCCTGCTAAAACTCATACAGAAACATATTATCAGATAGCAACTTCTGCCGGATTTCCAATTCGGATTCCGGCAGAACCACTCTGCCCCACATGAGAGTGGTTGAGGCAGTCACAGAAGGCTTCAACCAAAGACGCTACTGCGGGATAGTGCTATTAGACGTAGCCAAAGCCTTCGACTAAATATGGCATAGAGGGCCACCAAGTTATATACACAAGGGGTCCCTGGGAGCATTGTTAAGCAGATCAAAAGATATCTCACGAAGAAGACTTTCTCTGTCAAAGCAGAAACCGCCACCTCCACCAAAGGGCGTATTCGTGCTGGGGTGCCACAGGGATCGGTCTTGGGGCCCATTTTGTACAGTCTGTACACTGCGGACACACTGACGGCCCCCCTGGTGCACACATCGCAGTATGCAGATGACACAGCCGTCTACACACGAAAAGCTAACAAGGACCTGGTCATCCGTAGGCTACAAAGGGTTTTAGATGACACAGGAACTTGGGCCCATCGCTGCTCATTACCATCAATTCTGAAAAGACGCAGGCTATGTAGGTCACCTGGAGGCTCGGAAGGCGCAGACCTCCTCAAGCCCCCTTCCCCCCTCCCCCTCCACCATCAGCTAAACGGAACCCAACTCCCCTGCCGCAGAGCTGCCAAGTACCTTGGCGTAAGCTTGGACTCTCGTCTTACGTGGAAATCCCACACTGACGAGGTCCACAGAAAGGTCTGTGCCAGAATGTCCATCCTATACCCAATCCTCAATTCAACCAGCTCCCTTCCCTGCTCTGTGGGTGTGAACGTATATCAGGCCCTGATATGGCCAGTAATGAAGTATGCATGCCCTGTCTGGGGATACGCAGCGAAGCAGCACCTGGACAAACTCCAGAGGCTGCAGAACCGTGCCCTCAGGAGGGCACTGAGTCTACCCTCGGATTCCCTATTGACGATCCGCACACCGCAGCGGAAATCCCACTCCTAAAAGAACGCTTCCAAGATCTGGCAAGGGCCTTCTATGAAGGGTCTTCCAGGTCAGGAAACTTCCTCATCCACTTCCTAGGTCGGTATGACATGTCCCGCGACACGCACAAACGCCCAATGAAGGTCTTCCTATATCCCTATATCCAATTCCTGATTCTCCTCCCTCTCCTACAATATCAATCATCTCCCCAACCCCAGGCAAGTACCAGACACACACAAAACAATTATCACATCACACAGACAACCAAAAACTCACAGAAGTAAACACACACACAAGTACAAAGTGGAGTAAAAGCCGCCAGGCTACAAACTCCCCCATACACTTCCCCAAAGAGGTGAAAGTATGAATGAGAGAGAGTGACTGGGGCAACACTGAAGGCAGATCGATAAGTCACGGATATCCTGCGTCCTCGTGCTATACCTCTCAGGTGCAAGTATAGTGAAACCATTTTTCAATAGGAAAATTTTCGTCTGCACATGATATGTGTCTGCGTGATGTTGAAGTATTACAGAGGCCAACAAAATCCCCATATCTGTCAGTATCTGGGATTACAGGTACCAGTTATGATAGTCGTCAGCGAGCCTGATACATGGGTTGTTTGCCAAGTTGTTTCCAAATATGACTACATTTTGTAATTACTGAAATAACATCATATACCCGCTCAATGAGTGAAGTTTAATTTCATTTTCTCCTCCCCTTCTTGGACGAACACCTTTCATTTGTCTTACGTTTGGCGTTACCTTATTAATCCTGCTTTTGGGTCACACGAATTATTTTATGGTAACATAACGTCTCAGTTCTCTGCAGGAGAACTATCGCTTACAGAGTGATTTACGTTGAACATGATATGTATTCGTAGTTGCGAATATGGACAGCCATTAGCTGTATAATGGAATGCTGACAATGAAAATTTGTGCTGGACAGGCATGCATGACCGAAGGAGCATTGTTTCGTAATTTGGAGTAGCACAAACACTGCAATATCGGATTTACACTATCATCTACAAAAGTATCGTGTCGTAGTCCAATGGAAACTTGGTATTTAGTGCCGTAATTGTCATAAACAACAACACACATCAAAACAGAGTTCCGGAACGAATTCCTGGACGAAAAAGCAACATAGCAATTTGAATTCAAGAACCGAGGTAATGAAAGCTTCAAAGAGATGCGTACACACCCTCCGGACTGGGTATGCACAGCATATTCATTAGAGTGACAATGGGAATCCTTACGTGACGTACTTGAAGAAATAGTATGGGCAGCATTCAAAAGGGTCTTTGGATGGCTGAATACTTGAAAACTAAAGTAAATTGCCCATGCACCATATACCTTTTTTGGTGATGTAATACTCCGTAACTTGGATAACACATCAGCTTCCTATGTACCTTCCGATTCACTAATTTGAAATGCGAAAAGAACTTTCTTTATTTACCTCTACAAATCTAATTTCTGCTACTTCTTATTAATTTATTCTTTCTTATTTACTGTAAATCCATATCTTATACATTTTAAGCTATACGTCCTGTTCAACACGTTCTGAAATTGATAATTTCACTGAGGATATCAGTCTCATCCGGTAATCTTGCGATCAATATCCCTTCCACCCCGAAATTTAATCTTACTCCTGGACTCTTTGCTTTATTTCTGTCATTGCTTCTTTGATGTGTAAACTGAACAGTAGGGACGAAAAACTGCGTCACCATTACTCCTTTTCTAATCACAGGATTTTGTTCTTGGTTTCACTGTTCACTCTTAGTTCTTGTACATATTGTATATTACCCTTTTATCCTAACTTCTTACATCTGTTTTTCCAATCATTTTACGTGGTCGAAAGATGTGACTGTTCTTATGTCTGGTCTCGATGATCAAACGCTATATCAGAACTGCCTCTCTTGTGTCGTTACCTCCCTTAAAGCCGGAGAGATTGTTATCAAACAGAAAACTGGTGGTTCTTTTACTTTTTTATTCAGCTGTGTATTATGCCTACCAGCAACTTGGATGCATGAAATGTTAAACTGATTTTGCGACAGTAAAGTGTATTTACACTATGTGATCAAAAATTTCCGGACACCTGCCTGAAAATGACTTAACGTTCGTGGTGCCCTCCATCGGTAATGCTGGAATTCGATATGATCTTGGCCCACCCTTAGCCTTGATGACAGCTTTCTCTCTCGCAGGCACACGTTCAATCAAGTGCTGAAAGGTTTCTTGGGAAATGGCAGCCCATTCTTCACGGAGTGCTGCACTGAGGAGAGGTATCGATGTCGGTTGGTGAGGCTTGGCACGAAACGCCGTTCCAAAACATCCCAAAGGTGTTCTGTAGAATTCAGGTCAGGACTCTGTGCAGGAGAGTCCATTACAGGGATGTTATTGTCGTGTAACCACTCCGCCACAGGCCGTGCATTATGAACAGGTCCTCGATCGTGTTGAAAGATGCAATCGCCATCCCCGAGATGCTCTTCAACAGTAAGAAACAAGAAAGTGCTTAAAACATCAGTGTAGGCTTGTGCTGTGATAGTGCCATGCAAAATGACAAGGGGTGCAAGCCCCATCCACGAAAAACTCGACCACACCATAACATCGCCTCCGAATTTTACTATCGGCACTACACACACTGGCAGGTGACGTTCAACGGGCATTCGTCATACCCACACCCTGCCATCGAATCGCTACATTGTGCACCGTGATTCCTCATTCCACACAACGTTTTTCCACTGTTCAATCGTCCAATGCTTCCGCTCCTTACACCAAGCGAGGCGTCTTTTGGCGTTTACCGGCTTATGAGCGGCCGCTCGACCATGAAATCCAAGTTCTCTCACCTCTCGCCCAACTGTCATAGTACTTACAGTGGATCCTGATGCAGTTTGGAATTCCTAGGGATGTTTAGGAGTCTGGAAATCTCGCGTACAAAAGTATGACACAAGTGACACCCAATCACCTGATCACGTTCGAAGTCCGTGAGTTCCGCGGAGCTCCCCATTCTGCTCTCTCAAGTAGTCTAATGACTGCAAAGGTTTCTGATATGGAGTACTTGGCAGTAAGCGACAGTACAATGCACCTAATACGAAAAACGTACGTTTTTGGTGGTATCCGGATACTTTTGATCACATAGTGTACGTTCTTGCTTCATTCCTGGTTCTATGGATTTTCTCTGTAAGACAAGAATTTTATTTTAACGGAAGTCACCGATACGACCATGCACTCTTGTGATTTATAGAAGAGATTTAAAAGAATATTGGCTGATTATAAGCACCGCAGTTATACATGCTTCGTAATTTGTCTTCACTGAAGTAAATCACAAGCGCTATGCTTGAAATGAGTTACTGGCCGTGTCGTCGTGCCTTTTCGTGGTATATGGACAGGTATTGTCTGTGCCCGACATGTGCAGAATCGTAAAAAGCCTATGGTACTGCCTGAGATTTCCCCGATCGATCACCTGGAGAACTTACACTGAAACAGACAATTATTCCATCTACTTTCTAAATGATACAGAATATAACTAATTTAATTACACTTCGTTCAATGGAAAAGCACCAAGTGAATGTCTTTTCTCCTGCTACATGCTCGTCGCGCCGATCTGGCGATTATTGAAGGCTGTTCCCCCCGCGCGGCACGGTATTACTGCGTCACCGGATTCGGTACTCCCTGATAGAAGGCCGTTCACAGAATGAAGAATTCACAAGCTGTACCGCATCTTCTGCTCCAGTCACGCTTATATAACGAAATAAATGACTCATAATGAATGTAATGGAAGTCGTTAATATTGTATCCAGTCTCTTTTTGGCCACGCTAGTCTTATTACCCGAGATGGCATAATATATCTCTGCTGGCAAATAAACCTGTGACAATAAGCATCTCTCAAAGTGAAGTATGCTGTATAGTTTTTGTAGCGTGCGAACTGTAAATTATAACTGTTCCTTGAGTTAGTAGTTGTTCTGAGTTGCTTTCTCTTTCAGTAATGTTGAGAATTATTTTATTTTTGGGGATCGTAATTAGCCTTCGAACCAACTTTACATGAATGTGGAAGAAATTCATAATCATCACGTTATCCATCCATATTTTCTGAAGAGCACATGAAATTTATTTTTCAAATGTTTGTCAAATCTATCAACTGAAGATATCTGCATCTACATCTACATGTATACTCAGCAAATTCAGTTCTGGCAGTTGAAAAAATTATTTCAACTGCGAGAAGTGCTAAAAATGCGTTGTGATATAATAGCAACAATATTTGCTAGTATCCAACAATATATTTGCATATTTTAGTCACACTACAAGTCACAAAAAGTTTTTTCTACATCGAATAATTCATTTCGATTTGTAACAACCATCCTCACACAGAGTATACAGTTTTTTTAGTAATATCTGCAGACTCTGTATGATTAACAAACCGTGTAAGCTTTTCTGAAGATGGTTATTACGAAACGAAACTAATTACTTGATCTATCAAAATATCTTTTGTTATCCTTGAATGGAACATTTACTGAGAATCTCTGTTCATTAAATTTTTCGCCGTGATTCACTTACAAAGAAAGAAATGAACTCTTAACTGAAAGTGGATTACCGATACTTATTCCAAAAACCTGAAAAGAACCAGAGAGTACATTAATGTGGAAAAATTTTAATTTCAACAGTAGCTGATAGTGTAAATACTAGTATTCATAGTCAGCTCGGCGCTGGGTTAAATATCATCGTTGTTTGTCGAAGCAACGAAATGAATAAACAACAAAATTACCACGACCTTTGGTAAAGACTACGGAGAACAATTGTTTTCGTCATGTTATTGTCCCTCGACTGAGGCGACCGTTTAAAGAATTAAAAATAAGCAATCGGAAAGAAGCAAATGTCAGAATGTATGATGGAGAATGGACTGCACACGGTTATTCCATAACCTAATTACGTTTAAGAGGAGACAGTTTCATTGCATTCTGTGAAGAAACTGTGAAACGATTGAATCCAAGAGTTCGACATTACTAAAACTATAATCCAGCTCTCTTATAGGTCCAATGTTTGCTGCCATGTCATTTGTTGCTGAACATGTTAAGACACGGTTTCAGTACTTCTGAATAAAGTTGGGAACCCAGTTCTCTTTCGACTAATGGGAACACCGTCGAAAAAAATACATTCGAAGCAGAAAATGTCTTGTTTGTTTCAAGTTGTAAATTGTCAGCGTGTTAACAACACTCAAGTAAATGCTCTAGACAAAATGTATGAAAACCTACTCATACGCTTTCAGCACCTGTTTAGAATACAAGCAGTATACTGTGTGTGTGTGTGTGTGTGTGTGTGTGTGTGTGTGTGTGCGCGCGCGCGAGAGAGAGAGAGAGAGAGAGAGAGAGACTGTGTGTATGTGTGTGCGCATGTGTTTGTGCCATTCCTTTTTTACCGTTCCACCTGGGCGCGCTTTTGCCAACTCCTGTTTCAGAAACAGCTTTGATGCAATTTTCACAGCTGGCAATAAACGGTGTAAAGTGCTAATACTGTGGTTCGTGTCTCATATACTGTGCAATAAATAGGTTTTTCCATGAAAACTTCACTCACCACTACGATGACTGTTCAGTAATTCATGAGAAATTCGCAGAGCAGTTACTACGTGTGAATATTTGATAGTTTTGTTGTGGGTTTACGCCATGCGCAAAGAAAACTTGAACTTTATTCACAGAAATGATCTCCAGAAACAAGCGCTTACGTTATAACGAGGGCATCTATTTCTCCTCTTGCATAAGCTGAACATGTACCCAGAAATAACTAATGCTCCTTCTTCGTTGGTGTATACTTTTCCAGGTGTTAACGATGCTAGAAATATCTCCTTTCGCTCATTTAAAGTAATTTTTACCGCTGTAAGATTCTGTTGTAAGCCTCTTAAATAATATTAACATTCTCTGTTACGAGAGAAAGGCCAAAACACTTTTTATTGCGTATTATGCACAGAGTATATTGGTACAGAATGCTGTACTTAGTTAATATTCAACTTGTTAACAGTCAACTTGCGATTTCTACCAAAATAAAATTTCTGCGATGTTTTTGAAAGTATTTCGATGAGCGCTCCCTACGTTCTTCAATACTGGGCACTAGAGTGGCCATCGCGAAATGAAACACCTCAAGGCCAAATCCGCTTTCTGCAGTCATCAGGCGTTACGCTCTGTGATTCTCTCGCCTCGTGGCTTTGTTACCCAAGTGCAGCAGGTCAGCGCCAGCTGAATGTTCAGCGCTTCCGGCCTATATCGTGTGTTTAGGTGTGGTTTCAGTCTTGTGTTAGACAGTGAGCGAAATGCAGAAGGGATGGACTGCGAAAAGGCGGAAAGATATTCAAAAGTAATTTAAAATTGTCGTATGGAATGTACTGAAGCTGTTTACTGATCCCGGCTAACAGTGATGAAACCAGGGATAATATAAATTTGGCGCAAGTTCATAAAATGGCGAGAAAACCTTGTGGTGTTTCGGAATCGACTACATTCCATGTTAACATTGCACTAACGGCGCAGAATCTCTAAATGTGAGCATGTGCTTTGATTCTTCAGGAAAGGGAAATTCACAACTGAAATCTACTGGACTCTTAACGATTTTGATAAAGATTAAATGACAGCTTCCGACTGTTGGAAAATTCCGCGGTGACCTCCTTGTGAAACAAAAATCGTACCTAGAGACATGAGTTTTTTGTCATCCGAATACACTTCGTTTCGTCAGAAGACGTAATTTTAAAGGATGAAAGTTATCTAATTAAACATAGAGAAAGCTACGAAAACAAATAAAAATATAGACTGAAGTACTCTGTGCTTCTGATTGCAAGCCAGAGCTGCGATAGTAAATCAGCTGCCATAAAGTGAAAGCAATATTGATGATGCTACATATTGTAGGAGTTAGCAATCTGACTGCAAGAATTTTCAACAGTATAAACTGCCTGAATAACTTTGACATGAAACCGAGAGTCATTGGTTTTACAAAATTTAATCACGAAAACTGTCACTGAATAACACAAGTTTGCCCTGATTGAATAAATAATCAATCAAAATATTTTCTCCTTACCTCCAATCTGCGCAAATCTGAATAACGCCTTGCAGTACTGCTCTGTCTTGCGCGCCGTTATGCTAAAGCTGCAAGTTACTGTGTCTTCACAGAGAGACTCTAGAGGTGCAATGAGTCCTCTGTTAATTGCAGATTGAACATAGTAGGTTGAATCATCCATTAAAAAGAATAGTAAGACAAAGGTTCGCAAGAAAATGAAATATGTGCATAAATGACAACACTCTGTTTTCTTCTGTGTAATGAGAAAAATTGCTCAAAGCAGATTTTAAATTTAATGAACTTCTCGAGATCCAAACAATAGACTCTCCTATCTCTCAAATCTAACAACTATCAGTACAATAACCAAGTTCGTTCGATGGCGCAGCAATAGTAAAAAATAATATCATTACTGTATTTATCTGACATTCCATTAGATTTCTTCCTTCACAAATCGCTTTCGTAACCATGTTGATTGCACAAATAAATAAATTTTAATTTTAATCATAATATTGCCATAGCTTCCTCACTAACACTGCTTAAAACTGTCGGCTTAACTCTAACACAGTTGTGCTTCGACTCCACTCGCTACCAGAGCTAAACATTGTCTGCTTTACTCAAACACAGTTTAACTTCTACTGCTGCCCTGCGTCCTCGCGCAGCTCGAAGATGTTAGCTTAACTTCTGCGATACAGCTTACCACATCACTGCTCTCATACAATCGATTCAGATACCAAATAATTCACATATCAAAATTGTACATAACACCTGTCAAGGAGTGCAGAGACATTGCAGGTGCAAGAACGAAGTTTTGTGTACAATGCATTCATTGCTCGCTGAGGACAAAAATCTTGTAGTACACTTCGACAAACTTGGCTGTCGCAAAACCATGGCCACAAATGAATTTTGCGCGACTTCAGCTGAAGTTGTGGTCTGAAATTACACTACTGGCCATTAAAATTGCCACACCAAGAAGAAATGCGGTTGATAAACGGGTATTCATTGGACAGATGTATTACACTAGAACAGACATGTGATTACATTTTCACGCAGTTTGGGTGCACAGATCCTGAGAAATTAGTACCCAGAACAACCACCTCTTGCCGTAATAACGGCATGGTACGCCTGGGCATTGAGTCAAACAAAGCTTGGACGGCGTGTACAGGTACAGCTGTCCATGCGACTTCAACACGATACCACAGTTCATCAAGAGTAGTGACTGGCGTATTGTGACGAGCCAGCTGATCGGCCACCGTTAACCAGAAGTTTTCGGTTGGTGAGAGATCTGGAGAATGTGCTGGCCAGGGCAGCAGTCGAACATTTTCTGTATCCAGAAAGGCCCGTACAGGACCTGGAACATGCGGTCGTGCATTATCCTGCTGAAATGTAGGTTTTCGCAGGGATCTAATGAATGGTAGAGCCACGGGCCGTAACACATCAAAAACTATTCAATATGCCGTCAATGCGAACAAGAGATGACCGAAACGTGTAACCAGTGGCACCCCATACCATCACGCCGGGTGATACGCCAGTATGGCGATGATGAATACACGCTTCCAATGTGCGTTCACCGCGATGTCGCCAAACACGGATGCGACCATCATGATGCTGTAAACAGAACCTGGATTCATCCAAAAAATTGACGTTTTGCCATTCGTGCACTCAGGTTCGTCGTTGAGTACACGATCGCAGGCACTCCTGTCTGTGATGCAGCGTCAAGAGTAACCGCAGCCATGGTCTCCGAGCTGTTAGTCCATCCTGCTGCAAACGTTGTCGAGCTGTTCGTGCAGATGGTTGTTGTCTTGCAGACGTCCCCATCTGTTGACTCAGGGGTCGAGACGTGGCTGTACGATCCATTACAGCCATGCGGAAAAGATGCCTGTCATCTCGACTGCTAGTGATACGAGGTCGTTGGGATCCAGAACGGCTTTCCGTATTACCCTCCTGAACCCACCGATTCCATATTCTGCTAACAGTCATTGGATCTCGACCAACGCGAGCGGCAATATCGCTATACGATAAACCGCAATCGCGATAGGCAACAATCTGACCTTTATCAAAGTGGAAAATGTGAAGGTACGAATTTCTCCTCCTTACACGAGGCATCACAACAACGTTTCACCAGGCAACGCCGGTCAACTGCTGTTTGTGTATGAGAAATCGGTTGGAAACATTCTTCGTGTCAGCACGTTGTAGGTGTCACCACCGGAGCCAACCTTGTGTGAATGCTCTGAGAAGCTAGTCATTTGCATATCACAACATCTTCTTCCTGTCGGTTAAATTTCACGTCTGTAGCACGTCATCTTCGTGGTGTAGCAATTTTAATGGCCAGTAGTGTACCTATAGTTACTTTTCTATAGTGTGAACCGGTGATCTGCCCAATGTATGCAGTGACGAAGGGTCAGTAAGAGCTGCATATAATAATTTTCCGGGAGGTAGGGAATATTCTCGGTTGTAGTAATGCCAACCATCGGCAATAAAATCGTGGGGCGGGACGCCATGATGTACTCGCACCCTGCCGCACACGGAGTCTCTCGCAAATAAAACATGTTCGTAGCTGACACGATACAATAATGATGTCTCAGATGTCAGCAAAATTAATTTTACAGTTTTCTTTACAACTTATTCGCTGCAAGTATGTAAAAGGTCCAACAGAACGCAGATTCTTTGGCAACGGCATTTTTCGTTACACAGGCGGAACTGTTACACTCTTCTCATAGTATTTAATTTTTTATCTCATAGTACTTTCATATTTTCAGGATAAAATGTGTATTACATACATGTATGAATTTCAAAATGTTCATTCACTTTTTCTGTCAAAATATGTCAGTGGTCGGGTTTTATCAACAGTTTTAAGTAAAAAGTTATTTTCCTTCAAAATTCCTTGTAGCGTTGATGAGATGACCTCGAGGTATCTATTTTCGTGACGGCCGTTTTGGTATATTGTTATCGTTCGGAGGACTTTATTTCATGTTTGTCAAAATACATACGTAGTTTATTTCTATCTTCATAGTCATTAAATCGAGATTCTTTAAACGTCTTTAGTCAACACATTTCCCCACAGTCCACTTGGAGTGGTTTTCCTGACTCACTGATACAGATAGCTATACCGTAGGTGAAACCACAACAGAAGGGTAGCTGTGGAAAGAACATTACAGTAATTTTAGAGGCATAAGTCTGGGCGACTTACTAATCTGGCCTTGTAACGTAGCCAACGTGACCTTGCTGTGCTAGTACTGTGGTGGGCTGAAAGCAAGCTGAAACCACAGCAACTACTTTTTCAGAGGCCATGCTGCTTTACTGTGTGGTTAAACGATGGCTTCATCTTCTTATGTTAAATATGCTGAAAGTAAAATAGTCCCCATTCAGATCTCTGGGCAGGGCCTGAAACGTATGTAAGCATGCTCTGTATGTCATAATTGTGCCCATACTGATAGACTATTGTTCACCCACACACGGTCTTCGTATTTAATCTGTTCGTATTCCACACTGCTGTTACACAGCCTTTAGTGTTGACTGCGATATTACTTCTGCGCAGACGCTACTTTAATGTCTATTCTGTACCACAAGTGCTGTCAACAAAAATGTCGTTACCACTCGGCTTTCGTAAAAGTAGTCGACCCAGAGTAAAAATCGATAAACAAACCTGCTTTAAAAAACACTGCATCGGAGTCGAACACACACACACACACACACACACACACACACACACACACACACACACACACGGGCGCGCACGCTTTCGCTCACCCTATGTCATACACGCTTGTAAAATAAACAGCACTGAAGTACTATAATGACTAACTATTTAACCTAGTAGATGTCTATATATGTCCTTGCTATGATACACTGAATGTAGTTGATGTTCTATTGTCGTTAAATCTTAAAATATGCTGATATCAATACGTAGAACTAAATATTACACGGCAGAAGACCTGCTGAATGTAATGCCAGCTAAATTTAATGCTTTTCTCTTTTTATTTTATTTCTTTGTTTCTTTTTTTTTTTTTCATTGTATCTAAAAGGGAGATGGCGCTCTGCAGGAAGACACAATGCTTTATAATGGATTATACTGTAAATGATGAAAGTATGTGAATGCAGCTTGCCACTAACTTGGTGTAATGTCTCTCACACATAAACCTGTACAGTAAAGTAAGGGCCTCCTGTTTTATCTTTAGTCTGACCCGTGATAAGACAGGCAAACAATTATACCAATGGAGGATTCTGCGTATTTTCTCTAATTTCATTCGCTCTCTCGCTCTCTCTCTGTCCTTTATCTGTATACAGTTTTAAATATAATATTTCATTACGTGAACTCAGCCCAATAGAATCTCTGGTGGAGCCCTTCGTCTTAATATTCAGCGGCTGGCTTTCTGTAAAAGATCTTTATATCTATTATTATTGTTAAGCGCTGCATTCAGTTGGGAAAATCGATCGTTTGAACAATTCGTTCATTTTACGACAGATTTAGAATTTCAGACGTGTCCGAAGCCTTTTTGGACGATTTTATAAAATCTCGGTGATTGCAGGCTCTCTTCGTCACAACTGAAACTTCCCCACTAATTTCAGGGCCAAGACAATCATCAATGATTCAGACAGAGAACTCATTCGTCATTCACTCTAGAATAAAAGGGTCACAAACCTTATTTCTGAGGAAAATTGTATATTCAATCCATCTCCATTACATGTTCCGTTTTCTGTTGATTCCAAGTCTTACTTAATTTGCGTTTACAGTTTTTCTCTCTCTTCAAATAACCCGCTACTGGCACAAACGTTAATAGCTCGCTTTAGCGAGAAGAAGAGCAAATATGTGTCTTTTAGCAACCCGACAATCTTCCAACAGATACTTCCGAAGCTGTCCTAGTTATCCCTCTATAATAACCATGGAGAATACATATATGTATCTCTGTTATTCCAAAGAATAAACGTACTAGAAAAATACCTTGGCGTCGACGAGCTGTCGGCGCATATATTACTAGAAAATCCGATCAGATACTTTTCAAAAGTGAATAAATGTGGATGATTTGATTGACCATTATTAATTATTGCGTGGTAGAGGGTAATTTTCCGTGGGGATATTACAATGCCCCTCGCAGCGAGCGAAGTTTGTGAGCTCAATTTTTATTTGCCGAACACACTTCGCGAGCTATCTATTATTGTGGATAACCCGGAAGTGATAATTGTCAGTCCTCCGACCATAAAAGAATATTATGTTTAAGACAGACGAAGAAAAGAAATATTGAAAACAGAAGAAATGAAGAGACAGGTACCGCGGCTGTATTGCTTTTACGTGCATCAAGGTGTTATGTCTGCTGTGCACAACCAAGGAAGATGATCTTTCATGAAACTGTTATCAGGGTCTACCCATTCGGGAGCTTTCTTAAGCAGGGAAACCTTGGAAAACCTCTTAAGCCTAGACCCCCAGCTTACGGTACATAGAAGATAGGAAAGCCTATAGAAGGAAAAAAAATAATTGTGGAAATAGATCTCTAAAGGAATGATAGGGATCGATTTATATAACGCTTTGGAGACGAGTGATTTGTGCCTCTAGCGAATAAAAACATTTTACAATAAATAACGTAAGTTTTCGTTTTACAATCTTGTTCCTAGGACAATCTCCTGCGGTGGTAAAACTCCCCCGGGTCTTGCATGTCCCCGACGTCCACATTTGTAGTCGGTCTTCTACGCGGCCCACTTTGTAGTCGGTCTTCTACGCGGCCCACTTTGTAGTCGGTCTTCTACGCGGCCCACAATGGGAAGAGTAGAAGGGACAGGGATACTCGAATTCACATGCAACATTCATTCCAAAAGAATTAGCAATGACCAAAAGGGAAACTCTTCCTGTAAGAGAACTGGTTAGGTTGCACTGTCCAAGATTCTCCGTTTTGAAAGCAAAATCCTTATGGCTTCATGCATCCTTTTTGTTACGACGTACTTCAAGGAATTCAGCCATTAACTAATGATGTTGCCAAAAGCATCATCATATTTACTCTCGTTTGAATACTCTTTTTGACTTTGCATCCCCACTTGTGCTTATAAGTCCAAAAGTTCTGACACATTTTCTATCACTGATTTGTTCTTCGTAATTTAAAGGATTCATGCAACTTACAATAGATTTTGGATTCAAATCATCGAATAATGGAAAGTGTAGTTCATTTTATACAAAGACATAATCCATCATTTCCTTGAAAAGTCATATAATTTATCTATACTCAAAAACTTTTTATTCTAAATACATATATTTGTCCGCTTGATTGCTGTAATGTAAAAGTTATTAGCATTGAGGAATGAACACGAACCATTAAATAACTACTAATTCTATGAATATTACTTTCTTTAAACATTCATTAATAAATTAAAAACTCTTAATTTCTAATTATAACACCTTTGCCTTTTAAAGTTCAACATGAATCAGTTGACCCTCGCGTTTGATGCGAGTCTCTTACAAAGCATATCTGTGTCGTCTATATCGATTCTAACTCTCGCGCCGACGTCAACTGTTTTGCGCGGGAAATTATCTTTGTGGCGTTAACCGTCACTCACGATTTACTGCCACAACACATCCCTTCACACGTTTACACATCTAAGCATGCACTTGAAACTATATAAGAACATTCACTTGGAACCTCTTTTGATTATTCAGTGTCATTTACGGGAAACATTTCATTGTTCTTGAAGGTCAGTTAGATCCTTTATAAATCTTTATGACATTAGCAATGCTAAAGTTCCATGTTCACCCAAACACAGGTGAAGCCTGTCTCCACTATCTTCTTTGCAACACTTGATAGTAATATTTAGTCACTATTTCTATAGTCTATGTCACTGATTAATTATTTCAATTTAAAGTATTCTAACACTACACACACAGTTTATTGTTATGTTTTTTACGGGCGTTCATCTCTGTCACTCGCAACACCATTCCTCCCTACCTTCTAATCTTCATTAAATTTCTTCAAGTCGTTATGGGAAAATAACCCTTTTATTTTGTTCGATCCCGGGTATGCTAATAGATAAGCCCCAGGATTCGGAATTTGTAGGATAATGTATGGGCCAGTATATAGTAACTCCCATTTCTTTATACTTTTCTTTATTAAGGATGATTTGGTATGTGTTTTGACTAGTACCTTTTCTCCGACCCGGTATGTCTGTACCCTCTTGATTAATTTGTCAAACTGTTGTTTTCTCTGATCAGCTTTTTTCGTCACATTTATGATAGCTTGTCTTATTTTTTCTTCCCAAGGCATCTCAGTTTCCTGAGTTTTGGGCATATGGTCAGTCCAGAAGTTTTCCTCTTTTGCTTCGAACATCAATTCACGAGGTGTATATCCAGTTGAGGAGTGGGGCATGTTATTGTATATCTGCTCAACCTCTTCCACATAATTTGCCCACGCAGTCTGCTTATTATGGCAATACGTCCTCATTAATCGATTGAATTCTCTAAAAATTCTCTCAACCAAATTGCCTTGTGGGTGGTAAAATGATGTTAGTATGTGTTTCACACCGACTTAAGACAAAGTCTGTTTCCATCGGAGTCCCGTGAATATTTTAGCATTGTCTGTAATGATCGCCTTAGGTGTACCAACATGTGGAAGATAATCCCTTATCAATCTTAATACAATTACTTTGGCTGTAGCCGCCTTTATCGGGTATAGCTTTATGTATTTCGTACACACATCGAGAAATGCCAACACATATTTAACACCACCTCTTGAAGTAGGTAACGGTCCACACAGATCGCACGAAATTAATTCTTTTGGTTCTTGGACTAATATTGAGCATAATGGGTGCTTAGTCCCTTTTGAATCCGGCTTTGTTTTTTGACAGATTATGCATCTCTTTAAGACCTCATGCACCCTGCGCTTTATGTTGGGAAAATAACAGTACCCACTTATCTTGTCTGCACATTTCGTCGCACCGAAATGTCCCCAGGTTAAATGAGTGAACCATACAAGTTTCTTTATTTGCGCCTCAGGTATACAGACACACCAACGGACTTTGTTTGGCCTTCCACAGCGGAAAAATAATACGCCATTTACCAGCTTGAAATAATTTGCCATCTGATCCGAAGGTTGCTGTTGTAACCTTTGAATGACACTTCCCCATTGAGCATCTCTTTTCTGTAACTGTGCCATATGCGCACACAAATTGACGTAGTACGTCTTAAATGGATTTTCCTGCAGCAGCAGTACAGGGAATTCAGAGTTATTATTTACTTCAATCTCTTTAGTCGAACCCTGCGGTGACCTTGATAGAGCGTCAGCAATAATGTTTTGCTGTCCTGAGACATGCACGATCTTAAATTGGTATTGTTGCAGAGCGAGAGTCCATCTAGCCAGTCTGGGGTGTAACAGTTTACACGTTTGTAAAACCGTTAATGATTGATGATCGCAATATACTATAGTCTTTGACCCATATAGATAATAATGAAATTTTTTAAATCCCCAAACGACCGCAAGAGCCTCTAATTCTGTCGTCGTATAAGTTCGTTCACAGTTGGACAAAACACGACTGGCAAACGCAATAGGACAGAAGGTGAGTTGTCCATTTATCTTGCGTACTTGGAAAAGGCAAGCTCCAAGACCCACATTCGACGAATCTGTTGACAAGTAAAATTCTTCTTGCATGTCCGGATGGTACAAAAGCGGTGCATTTACTAATTGCTTCTTTATCTCCTCGAATGCTTCTTGACACTCTAATGTCCAGAGCCAGGGCACATCCTTCTTCAGCAAACTATTTAGAGCTGCTGCATTCATGGCCTGATTTGTTATAAACCTTCTAAAAAATGAGGCAAGACCCATAAACCCTTTTAATTGCCTCCTATTTCTGGGTGTTGGAAACTTACTAATCGCAATTAGCTTCTCCTTGGTTGGTAAAATTCCCTTTGCGTCAATTATATGCCCCAGGAACTTGATTCTGTTTACTGCAAAATGGGATTTCTGTAGGTTAGCAGTTATTCCCATGGTTTTGAACACGTCCAACACCCGGCTCAGTAATGTAATATGCTCCTCCCAAGTCTTCCATGCAATAAGCAAATCATCAACAAACACTGTTATCCTGCTTCTTAGTTCTGGGCCTAGTGCATAATCTAGAGCTGCTATAAAGATACCAGCACTAATGTTGAGTCCGAAAGGAACTACAGTAAATTGGTAACTTCTTCCGGAATAAATGAAAGCCGTATATTTCCTTGATAACTCATCCAGCTTGACTTGCCAATAAGAACTCCGCAAATCAATGCTCGTCAAATATTGGACATCCTGGAACCGTTGTATAAGTTCGTCTATGTTTTCCGGATGTGTTCTCACTGGAATTATGATTTTATTTATTTCTCTGGCGTCGAGTACCAGTCTCACAGTCCCATTTGCTTTTGGCACGACCAACAATGGGGAGCAGTATGGGCTTGTAGAGGGTTCGATCAAACCCCATTTCAACATGTGATCTATTTCTTTTTGAACTTGAGCCTTTAACCTCCAGGGAACCGGATAGAAAGTTCTACAATACGTTTCGTGCGGCTTAACGTAGAGATGGCATATGTATCCCTTAATAACTCCTGGCCTTTCATCAAACACGTTTTCATACGCTAATAATAATTCTTTGAGCTGCTTCTTCTGATCTTCAATAATGCAGTCGGATTCATTTAACTTCTCATACACTAATTGACCGAAATTTCCTTTGACTTGGAACTCATTAATTACGTACTGTTTAGAATTTTGTGCCGTCCTGATTACTTGCACACTGATCCCACTATTATATTTTCTGGTAAGGCTTTCTTTTTTCAACAAGTCCAACTCAATTTCTTGTTTATTTACATTTAACCAAATTTTTCCTGTTTTAAAATCTATTCTGCATCCGTATTGACGTAGGCTGTCGACTCCGATAATGCAGTCTACCACCAAATTTTTCACAACAAGGAATGTGCTTAATATTGCTACATTTCCGACTTCTACACTAAGTAGTGACTGCACTTTTACATTAACCGATCTAGCCCCAACGGCGTTATTATTCTACAATTTTGAACTGGAAAAATTGGTACTCGTCTTATATTTCTGATCTTGTTGAATAGTGCCTCCGAAATAACATTTGTGGTTGCAGCTGTGTCTAAAACCGCCACTATAGGTACAGTCTCCAAAATGACTTGCACTTCGGCTACTGCCACCTGTTCCTTATCCTCCTCCTGTGGTTCTAAGTCCTCGGTCAGTTCATCTGCCAGTAATCGTCCATCATTATACGTTAGCATGCGTACACATATCCTGTTGCCCCTCAACCAATTGTTGACCGCTCCTCCGGGGCACGAGTGGGTCCTTACAAGTTTGTTGGATTTTGATTCGCCTGGTGGTTGACATCGTCTGTCACTTCGGTAATTACCGGTTGATTCGCAGATGTCCGTCCCCACTGATGTTGGTTATTTGAGTTCATTCCCCCCGGTTGATTCCACTTTCTATTACTGTTATTGTTCCAGGCTTGAGGTCTGAAATTCCTTTCGTTCCCCCACACGGGATTGTATCTTTTCCCATTCCTGTTGTTCCTTGGATAGCCCCTCGCAAGACTATTGCCGGTATTACTATTGAGATTTTGAGGGGTTTCTCCGCTATTTAACGATCTCTGTCCATTCCCTTGCCTACCGTTTGGCGGAGGTTCTATCTCCCTATATTGGAATCTGTTATTACGGGCTTTCTGGTTGTTCTCTTCAATAATATCTATATGGTCTAGCGTCGTGAGGAACGACTCCAAGTCTTTATCATTGCCGTAAATCAATTGATTCCGGATGCTAATTGGTAGTCTTGCCTTAAGTATGTTTATTATGTCTGGAAAGGGCATAGGTCTGTCCCAGTATCTAGTTTTATTTATATATTTTTCAAAATACTTCCTAAGGCTTCCTTTTGACAAGGAGAAAGGCTCTGGGTAGAGCACCTCCTGCCTTAGGCGTTCCTGTACCCCTTCTGACCAGAACTTTGCTAGAAACGCCTTCTCAAAATCGTCATATGTCGAGCAAACAGAAGTCATGTCCGAGGCCCAAATCGCCCCCGAACCTTGTATATATCCTGTAACGAAACTGATCTTCTGCCACTCCGACCAATTTCTGGGTAGCACTCCTCTGAAACTTCGAATAAAAACAATTGGATGGACCCCCCTTTCGTCAGTGTTAAAAATCTGGAATTGCCGATGCTTTATCATTTTTTCTTCGGCATGGCAAAGGCTTTCGTAATCTCCGTTAGATAAGACTTCACGCGAACAACTAGCTCGAGGCAATTTAATGTTTGAGTTACACAAGTCGGTATCGTGTGCGAATGTGCAGTAACTGGCTCTATAGTCGCTGCCAACTTCTGCTGCTGGCCTGTATTCATTTGTTCTGAGCCTTGTTGTGAAACGCGTATCGACTCTTCTATCGTTTGTTTCCAATGCTCGAAATCAGCACCTAACTGCTGTCGCACTTCCTCAAGTCCTTTCGCAAACAAATTCTCTTCCTGTTTGCCAAATAGACTCTGGAATGCTGCTTTAACATTTTGCTCAACGTTTTCACACATTAGCCTTTTCTAATGTGATTTCGGATAATTTACCCGTTAATACATTAATTTGGTGGTCAATAACATCTTGACGCTCTGTCAGATGTTCATCACTTTCCTTTAGGTTAGTCTGCGTACGTGCCAATTCAGGAAGTTGCGCAATTGCACATGACATGGCATCTTGCTTTTGTACTAATTGCGGAACCATTTCCACCTGTTCCCATACGGTATCTATCTTAATAGCCACATACTCCTTCATTTCTACACGTACGCGATGAGTAGATTCCTCACATTGAGCTTTCACCAATTCTATTTGTGCAGTTAATTTTCGTTCCGTCTCTGCGGCCTGATCTTTAAGTTCCTTTGTCTTCGCCTCTATCCGCTGCTCTAATTCGGAAAAACTGTCTTGTAACTGCTGCTTGATCTCAGTTTTCAAATTTTCCTGCCCTTCCGTAACTGAGGCTAATTTCGCGTTCAAATCATTTTGCCCTTCAGTAACTAAGGCTAATTTTGTATTCATCTTATTCATGCTCTCGGTTATCATCTGCATCTGTCTCATGATAATGACCAATGGATCTAACCCATGTTGCGTACTTGCCGTTTCACCTCCAGCCGTGTCTACAGGGCGTTCTCTTGCGCTATCTGTAGCGATCGGTTCTACAACACTTCTTAGTACATCATTATTATCAGTGCTAACAGCAGAAGGCTGTTGCGTGCTGCTCTGCTCTGCTTGACTCGTCTTAAACATTGCCCTAGTTAAAGCCATATAAATGTTCTACCGTCAATAGATATATATATCTCTCCCTTCTACTGTCACTATATGTAACTCCGTTCACACAAGAGTACTTCTGTGGCTAGTTTCTTACTGTACTTATACAAATAAATGCAACTGGGGCAAGTCAATCAAACTACATCTAGCATGAACACAATTAATCAATGTTCAAATATCCGATAATACTAAATAGAAAAGCGTATACTTCATCTATACTAGCAAGCTTTAATAACAAATTTATAGATCTGACCTTTCCTCTGCGCACAGCTTTTTTTGTGGACTTGTAGTCCGGGGTGATATGTTACAATACAACATCACCGGTCTATTGCGGTCTAACTGTGTTGGTGAGGCAGTAAATTTCCAATTTGGAGGTGTGGCGGTTGGACTAGTAGTCCCGTACCACCCTCTGACGATGATAGTACAACATGAGTCAGGCAGAGGAATTTGGCCTAACATAGGCGGGTGAATGTGTGGCGGTGGGACGCCAGGGCAGGGGTGCAGCGTGTTGTTTTATGTTCTTATTCGTCAATCCACTTAATGTGACTGCGAGTTTTTCTTCTCTTTTCCAAGCGTCAGTTAAGTTGGCTCGACATAGTTCACATGAAACAGAGAACAAAATTATTTTAACAACGTCCAAAAACGTTTCCTGTCACGGATTGGCCATTATAATGGATTATACTGTAAATTATGAAAGTATGTGAATGCAGCTTGCCGCTAACTTGGTGTAATGTCTCTCACACATAAACCTGTACAGTAAAGTAAGGGCCTCCTGTTTTATCTTTAGGCTGATCCGTGATAAGACAGGCAAACAATTATACTAATGGAGGATTCCGCGTATTTTCTCTAATTTCATTCGCGCTCTCTCTCTCTCTCTCTCTCTCTCTCTGTGTGTCCTTTATCTATATACAGTTTTAAATATAATATTTCATTACGTGAACTCAGCCCAATAGAATCTCTGGTGGAGCCCTTCGTCTTAATATTCAGCGGCTGGCTTTCTGTAAAAGATCTTTATATCTATTATTACTGTTAAGCGCTGCATTCAGTTGGGAAAATCGATCGCTTGAACAATTCGTTCATTTTACGACAGATTTAGAATTTCAGATGTGTCCGAAGCCATTTTGGACGATTTTATAAAATCTCGGTGATTGCAGGCTCTCTTCGTCACAACTGAAACTTCCCCACTAATTACAGGGCCAAGACAATCATGAATGATTCAGACAGAGAACTCATTCGTCATTCACTCTAGAATAAAAGGGTCACAAACCTTATTTCTGAGGAAAATTGTATATTCAATCCATCTCCATTACATGTTCCGTTTTCTGTTGATTCCAAGTCTTACTTAATTTGCGTTTACAGTTTTTCTCTCTCTTCAAATAACCCGCTAGTGGCACAAACGTTAATAGCTCGCTTTAGCGAGAAGAAGAGCAAATATGTGTCTTTTAGCAACCCGACAATCATCCAACAGATACTTCCGAAGCTGTCCTAGTTATCCCTCTATAATAACCATGGAGAATACATACATGTATCTCTGTTATTCCAAAGAATAAACGTACTAGAAAAATACCTTGGCGTCGACGAGCTGTCGGCGCATATATTACTAGAAAATCCGATCAGAAACTTTTCAAAAGTGAATAAATGTGGATAGTTTGATTGACCATTATTAATTATAGCGTGGTAGAGGGTAATTTTCCGTAGGGATATTACAATGCCCCTCGCAGCGAGCGAAGTTTGTGAGCTCAATTTTTATTTGCCGAACACACTTCGCGAGCTATCTATTATTGTGGGTAACCCGGAATTGATAATTGTCAGTCCTCCGACCATAAAAGAATATTATGTTTAAGACAGACGAAGAAAAGAAATATTGAAAACAGAAGAAATGGAGAGACAGGTACCGCGGCTGTATTGCTTTTACGTGCATCAAGGTGTTATGTCTGCTGTGCACAACCAAGGAAGATGATCTTTCATGAAACTGTTATCAGGGTCTACCCATTCAGGAGCTTTCTTAAGCAGGGAAACCTTGGAAAACCTCTTAAGCCTAGAACCCCAGCTTACGGTACATAGAAGATAGGAAAGCCTATTGAAGGAAAAAAAATAATTGTGGAAATAGATCTCTAAAGGAATGATAGGGATCGATTTATATAACGCTTTGGAGACGAGTGATTTGTGCCTCTAGCGAATAAAAACATTTTACAATAAATAACGTAAGTTTTCGTTTTACAATCTTGTTCCTAGGACAATCTCCTGCGGTGGTAAAACTCCCTCGGGTCTTGCATGTCCCCGACGTCCACATTTGTAGTCGGTCTTCTACGTGGCCCACTTTGTAGTCGGTCTTCTACGCGGCCCACTTTGTAGTCGGTCTTCTACGCGGCCCACTTTGTAGTCGGTCTTCTACGCGGCCCACAATGGGAAGAGTAGAAGGGACAGGGATACTCGAATTCACATGCAACATTCATTCCAAAAGAATTAGCAATGACCAAAAGGGAAACTCTTCCTGTAAGAGAACTGGTTAGGTTCCACCGTCCAAGATTCTCCTTTTTGAAAGCAAAATCCTTATGGCTTCATGCATCCTTTTTGTTACAATGTACTTCAAGGAATTCAGCCATTAACTAATGATGTTGCCAAAAGCATCATCATATTTACTCTCGTTTGAATACTCTTTTTGACTTTGCAGCCCCACTTGTGCTTATAAGTCCAAAAGTTCTGACACATTTTCTATCACTGATTTGTTCTTCGTAATTTAAAGGATTCATGCAACTTACAATAGATTTTGATTCAAATCATCGAATAATGGAAAGTGTTGTTCATTTTATACAAAGACATAATCCATCATTTCCTTGAAAAGTCATATAATTTATCTATACTCAAAAACTTTTTATTCTAAATATATATATTTGTCCGCTTGATTGCTGTAATGTAAAAGTTATTAGCATTGAGGAATGCGGATTCACTTCTTTCATTTATTCTCTAATTCATATGGCGTTCATACATGCACATATATGGAATTGGATTTTTCAAACAAAATTCCCAAATGAACACGAACCATTAAATAACTACTAATTCTATGAATATTACTTTCTTTAAACATTCATTAATAAATTAAAAACTCTTAATTTCTAATTATAACACCTTTTCCTTTTAAAGTTCAACATGAATCAGTTTACCCTCGCGTTTGATGCGAGTCTCTTACAAAGCATATCTGTGTCGCCTATATCGATTCTAACTCTCGTGCCGACGTCAACTGTTTTGCGCGGGAAATTATCTTTGTGGCGTTAACCGTCACTCACGATTCACTGCCACAACACATCCCTTCACACGTTTACACATCTAAGCATGCACTTGAAACTATATATGAACATTCACTCGGAACCTCTTTTGATTATTCAGTGTCATTTACGGGAAACATTTCATTGTTCTTGAAGGTCAGTTAGATCCTTTATAAATCTTTATGACATTAGCAATGCTAAAGTTCCATGTTCACCCAAACACAGGTGAAGCCTATCTCCACTATCTTCTTTGCAACACTCGATAGTAATATTTAGTCACTATTTCTATAGTCTATGTCACTGATTAATTATTTCAATTTAAAGTTTTCTAACACTACACACACAGTTTATTGTTATGTTTTTTACGGGCGTTCATCTCTGTCACTCGCAACACCATTCCTCCCTATCTTCTAATATTCATTAAATTTTTTCAAGTCGTTATGGGAAAATAACCCTTTTATTTTGTTCGATCCTGGGTATGCTAATAGATAAGCCCCAGGATTCGGAATTTGTAGGATAATGTATGGGCCAGTATATAGTAACTCCCATTTCTTTATACTTTTCTTTATTAAGGATGATTTGGTATGTGTTTTGACTAGTACCTTTTCTCCGACCCGGTATGTCTGTACCCTCTTGATTAATTTGTCAAACTGCTGTTTTCTCTGATCAGCTTTTTTCGTCACATTTATGATAGCTTGTCTTATTTTTTCTTCCCATGGCATCTCAGTTTCCTGAGTTTTGGGCATATGGTCAGTCCAGAAGTTGTCCTCTTTTGCTTCGAACATCAATTCATGAGGTGTATATCCAGTTGAGGAGTGGGGCATGTTATTGTATATCTGCTCAACCTCTTCCACATAATTTGCCCACGCAGTCTGCTTATTATGGCAATACGTCCTCATTAATCGATTGAATTCTCTAAAAATTCTCTCAACCAAATTGCCTTGTGGGTGGTAAAATGATGTTAGTATGTGTTTCACACCGACTTAAGACAAAGTCTGTTTCCATCTGAGTCCCGTGAATATTTTAGCATTGTCTGTAATGATCGCCTTAGGTGTACCAACATGTGGAAGATAATCCCTTATCAATCTTAATACAATTACTTTGGCTGTAGCCGCCTTTATCGGGTATAGCTTTACGTACTTCGTACACACATCGAGAAATGCCAACACATATTTAACACCACCTCTTGAAGTATGTAACGGTCCACACAGATCGCACGAAATTAATTCTTTTGGTTCTTGGACTAATATTGAGCATAATGGGTGCTTAGTCCCTTTTGAATCCGGCTTTGTTTTTTGACAGATTATGCATCTCTTTAAGACCTCATGCACCCTGCGCTTTATGTTGGGAAAATAACAGTACCCACTTATCTTGTCTGCACATTTCGTCGCACCGAAATGTCCCCAGGTTAAATGAGTGAACCATACATGTTTCTTTATTTGCGCCTCAGGTATACAAACACACCAACGGACTTTGTTTGGCCTTCCACAGCGGAAAAATAATACGCCATTTACCAGCTTGAAATAATTTGCCATCTGATCCGAAGGTTGCTGTTGTAACCTTTGAATGACACTTCCCCATTGAGCATCTCTTTTCTGTAACTGTGCCATATGCGCACACAAATTGACGTAGTACGTCTTAAATGGATTTTCCTGCAGCAGCAATACAGGGAATTCAGAGTTATTATTTACTTCAATCTCTTTAGTCAAACCCTGCGGTGACCTTGATAGAGCGTCAGCAATAATGTTTTGCTGTCCTGAGACATGCACGATCTTAAATTGGTATTGTTGCAGAGCGAGAGTCCATCTAGCCAGTCTGGGGTGTAACAGTTTACACGTTTGTAAAACCGTTAATGATTGATGATCGCAATATACTATAGTCTTTGACCCATATAGATAATAATGAAATTTTTTAAATCCCCAAACGACCGCAAGAGCCTCTAATTCTGTCGTCGTATAAGTTCGTTCACAGTTGGACAAAACACGACTGGCAAACGCAATAGGACAGAAGGTGAGTTGTCCATTTATCTTGCGTACTTGGAAAAGGCAAGCTCCAAGACCCACATTCGACGAATCTGTTGACAAGTAAAATTCTTCTTGCATGTCCGGATGGTACAAAAGCGGTGCATTTACTAATTGCTTCTTTATCTCCTCGAATGCTTCTTGACACTCTAATGTCCAGAGCCAGGGCACATCCTTCTTCAGCAAACTATTTAGAGCTGCAGCATTCATGGCCTGATTTGTTATAAACCTTCTAAAAAATGAGGCAAGACCCATAAACCCTTTTAATTGCTTCCTATTTCTGGGTGTTGGAAACTTACTAATCGCAATTAGCTTCTCCTTGGTTGGTAAAATTCCCTTTGCGTCAATTATATGCCCCAGGAACTTGATTCTGTTTACTGCAAAATGGGATTTCTGTAGGTTAGCAGTTATTCCCATGGTTTTGAACACGTCCAACACCCGGCTCAGTAAGGTAATATGCTCCTCCCAAGTCTTCCATGCAATAAGCAAATCATCAACAAACACTGTTATCCTGCTTCTTAGTTCTGGGCCTAGTGCATAATCTAGAGCTGCTATAAAGATTCCAGCACTAATGTTGAGTCCGAAAGGAACTACAGTAAATTGGTAACTTCTTCCGGAATAAATGAAAGCCGTATATTTCCTTGATAACTCATCCAGCTTGACTTGCCAATAAGAACTCCGCAAATCAATGCTCGTCAAATATTGGACATCCTGGAACCGTTGTATAAGTTCGTCTATGTTTTCCGGATGTGTTCTCACTGGAATTATGATTTTATTTATTTCTCTGGCGTCGAGTACCAGTCTCACAGTCCCATTTGCTTTTGGCACGACCAACAATGGGGAGCAGTATGGGCTTGTAGAGGGTTCGATCAAACCCCATTTCAACATGCGATCTATTTCTTTTTGAACTTGAGCCTTTAACCTCCAGGGAACCGGATAGAAAGTTCTACAATACATTTCGTGCGGCTTAACGTAGAGATGGCATATGTATCCCTTAATAACTCCTGGCCTTTCATCAAACACGTTTTCATACGCTAATAATAATTCATTGAGCTGCTTCTTCTGATCTTCAATAATGCAGTCGGATTCATTTAACTTCACATACACTAATTGACCGAAATTTCCTTTGACTTGGAACTCATTAATTACGTACTGTTTAGAATTTTGTGCCGTCCTGATTACTTGCACACTGATCCCACTATTATATTTTCTGGTAAGGCTTTCTTTTTTCAACAAGTCCAACTCAATTTCTTGTTTATTTACATTTAACCAAATTTTTCCTGTTTTAAAATCTATTCTGCATCCGTATTGACGTAGGCTGTCGACTCCGATAATGCAGTCTACCACCAAATTTTTCACAACAAGGAATGTGCTTAATATTGCTACATTTCCGACTTCTACACTAAGTAGTGACTGCACTTTTACATTAACCGATCTAGCCCCAACGGCGTTATTATTCTACAATTTTGAACTGGAAAAATTGGTACTCGTCTTATATTTCTGATCTTGTTGAATAGTGCCTCCGAAATAACATTTGTGGTTGCAGCTGTGTCTAAAACCGCCACTATAGGTACAGTCTCCAAAATGACTTGCACTTCGGCTACTGCCACCTGTTCCTTATCCTCCTCCTGTGGTTCTAAGTCCTCGGTCAGTTCATCTGCCAGTAATCGTCCATCATTATACGTTAGCATGCGTACACATATCCTGTTGCCCCTCAACCAATTGTTGACCGCTCCTCCGGGGCACGAGTGGGTCCTTACAAGTTTGTTGGATTTTGATTCGCCTGGTGGTTGACATCGTCCGTCACTTCGGTAATTACCGGTTGATTCGCAGATGTCCGTCCCCACTGATGTTGGTTATTTGAGTTCATTCCCCCCGGTTGATTCCACTTTCTATTACTGTTATTGTTCCAGGCTTGAGGTCTGAAATTCCTTTCGTTCCCCCACACGGGATTGTATCTTTTCCCATTCCTGTTGTTCCTTGGATAGCCCCTCGCAAGACTATTGCCGGTATTACTATTGAGATTTTGAGGGGTTTCTCCGCTATTTAACGATCTCTGTCCATTCCCTTGCCTACCGTTTGGCGGAGGTTCTATCTCCCTATATTGGAATCTGTTATTACGGGCTTTCTGGTTGTTCTCTTCAATAATATCTATATGGTCTAACGTCGTGAGGAACGACTCCAAGTCTTTATCATTGCCGTAAATCAATTGATTCCGGATGCTAATTGGTAGTCTTGCCTTAAGTATGTTTATTATGTCTGGAAAGGGCATAGGTCTGTCCCAGTATCTAGTTTTATTTATATATTTTTCAAAATACTTCCTAAGGCTTCCTTTTGACAAGGAGAAAGGCTCTGGGTAGAGCACCTCCTGCCTTAGGCGTTCCTGTACCCCTTCTGACCAGAACTTTGCTAGAAACGCCTTCTCAAAATCGTCATATGTCGAGCAAACAGAAGTCATGTCCGAGGCCCAAATCGCCCCCGAACCTTGTATATATCCTGTAACGAAACTGATCTTCTGCCACTCCGACCAATTTCTGGGTAGCACTCCTCTGAAACTTCGAATAAAAACAATTGGATGGACCCCCCTTTCGTCAGTGTTAAAAATCTGGAATTGCCGATGCTTTATCATTTTTTCTTCGGCATGGCAAAGGCTTTCGTAATCTCCGTTAGATAAGACTTCACGCGAACAACTAGCTCGAGGCAATTTAATGTTTGAGTTACACAAGTCGGTATCGTGTGCGAATGTGCAGTAACTGGCTCTATAGTCGCTGCCAACTTCTGCTGCTGGCCTGTATTCATTTGTTCTGAGCCTTGTTGTGAAACGCGTATCGACTCTTCTATCGTTTGTTTCCAATGCTCGAAATCAGCACCTAACTGCTGTCGCACTTCCTCAAGTCCTTTCGCAAACAAATTCTCTTCCTGTTTGCCAAATAGACTCTGGAATGCTGCTTTAACATTTTGCTCAACGTTTTCACACATTAGCCTTTTCTAATGTGATTTCGGATAATTTACCCGTTAATACATTAATTTGGTGGTCAATAACATCTTGACGCTCTGTCAGATGTTCATCACTTTCCTTTAGGTTAGTCTGCGTACGTGCCAATTCAGGAAGTTGCGCAATTGCACATGACATGGCATCTTGCTTTTGTACTAATTGCGGAACCATTTCCACCTGTTCCCATACGGTATCTATCTTAATAGCCACATACTCCTTCATTTCTACACGTACGCGATGAGTAGATTCCTCACATTGAGCTTTCACCAATTCTATTTGTGCAGTTAATTTTCGTTCCGTCTCTGCGGCCTGATCTTTAAGTTCCTTTGTCTTCGCCTCTATCCGCTGCTCTAATTCGGAAAAACTGTCTTGTAACTGCTGCTTGATCTCAGTTTTCAAATTTTCCTGCCCTTCCGTAACTGAGGCTAATTTCGCGTTCAAATCATTTTGCCCTTCAGTAACTAAGGCTAACTTTGTATTCATCTTATTCATGCTCTCGGTTATCATCTGCATCTGTCTCATGATAATGACCAATGGATCTAACCCATGTTGCGTACTTGCCGTTTCATCTCCAGCCGTGTCTACAGGGCGTTCTCTTGCGCTATCTGTAGCGATCGGTTCTACAACACTTCTTACTACATCATTATTATCAGTGCTAACAGCAGAAGGCTGTTGCGTGCTGCTCTGCTCTGCTTGACTCATCTTAAACATTGCCCTAGTTAAAGCCATATAAATGTTCTACCGTCAATAGATATATATATCTCTCCCTTCTACTGTCACTATATGTAACTCCGTTCACACAAGAGTACTTCTGTGGCTAGTTTCTTACTGTACTTATACAAATAAATGCAACTGGGGCAAGTCAATCAAACTACATCTAGCATGAACACAATTAATCAATGTTCAAATATCCGATAATACTAAATAGAAAAGCGTATACTTCATCTATACTAGCAAGCTTTAATAACAAATTTATAGATCTGACCTTTCCTCTGCGCACAGCTTTTTTTGTGGACTTGTAGTCCGGGGTGATATGTTACAATACAACATCACCGGTCTATTGCGGTCTAACTGTGTTGGTGAGGCAGTAAATTTCCAATTTGGAGGTGTGGCGGTTGGACTAGTAGTCCCGTACCACCCTCTGACGATGATAGTACAACATGAGTCAGGCAGAGGAATTTGGCCTAACATAGGCGGGTGAATGTGTGGCGGTGGGACGCCAGGGCAGGGGTGCAGCGTGTTGTTTTATGTTCTTATTCGTCAATCTACTTAATGTGACTGCGAGTTTTTCTTCTCTTTTCCAAGCGTCAGTTAAGTTGGCTCGACATAGTTCACATGAAACAGAGAACAAAATTATTTTAACAACGTCCAAAAACGTTTCCTGTCACGGATTGGCCATTATAATGGATTATACTGTAAATTATGAAAGTATGTGAATGCAGCTTGCCGCTAACTTGGTGTAATGTCTCTCACACATAAACCTGTACAGTAAAGTAAGGGCCTCCTGTTTTATCTTTAGGCTGATCCGTGATAAGACAGGCAAACAATTATACTAATGGAGGATTCCGCGTATTTTCTCTAATTTCATTCGCTCTCTCTCTCTCTCTCTCTCTCTCTCTGTGTGTCCTTTATCTATATACAGTTTTAAATATAATATTTCATTACGTGAACTCAGCCCAATAGAATCTCTGGTGGAGCCCTTCGTCTTAATATTCAGCGGCTGGCTTTCTGTAAAAGATCTTTATATCTATTATTACTGTTAAGCGCTGCATTCAGTTGGGAAAATCGATCGCTTGAGCAATTCGTTCATTTTACGACAGATTTAGAATTTCAGATGTGTCCGAAGCCATTTTGGACGATTTTATAAAATCTCGGTGATTGCAGGCTCTCTTCGTCACAACTGAAACTTCCCCACTAATTACAGGGCCAAGACAATCATGAATGATTCAGACAGAGAACTCATTCGTCATTCACTCTAGAATAAAAGGGTCACAAACCTTATTTCTGAGGAAAATTGTATATTCAATCCATCTCCATTACATGTTCCGTTTTCTGTTGATTCCAAGTCTTACTTAATTTGCGTTTACAGTTTTTCTCTCTCTTCAAATAACCCGCTAGTGGCACAAACG
This sequence comes from Schistocerca americana, assembly GCF_021461395.2. Taxonomy (NCBI): domain Eukaryota; kingdom Metazoa; phylum Arthropoda; class Insecta; order Orthoptera; family Acrididae; genus Schistocerca; species Schistocerca americana. Next base: position 961,842,154 of record NC_060119.1, read on the forward strand.
TTAATAGCTCGCTTTAGCGAGAAGAAGAGCAAATATGTCTCTTTTAGCAACCCGACAATCATCCAACAGATACTTCCGAAGCTGTCCTAGTTATCCCTCTATAATAACCATGGAGAATACATATATGTATCTCTGTTATTCCAAAGAATAAACGTACTAGAAAAATACCTTGGCGTCGACGAGCTGTCGGCGCATATATTACTAGAAAATCCGATCAGATACTTTTCAAAAGTGAATAAATGTGGATGATTTGATTGACCATTATTAATTATTGCGTGGTAGAGGGTAATTTTCCGTGGGGAGATTACAGATTTTCAGCCACTAACTGTAGTTTGTACCGTGGTGGCTCAATTTATTTGGAAGAATTTTTGTGCTTATTTAATTTAGAAGAGTTTGGTTGTAGATGTGTGGATGGGACGAAGATGTTCTTGTTTTTATTCTCGTCATTGTGAATCCCGGCATTCGCATTATAGCTGAGGGAAAAACCTCTTGGTTTGGAAAAAATCTCAGCTGGGATTAATTGCCTGTTGTTTAGAGTGTTATTACTTGTCATCATTGAAGTACTGAAAATTTAGTCCCCGTAAAACTTTTATCTTATTCTGTAACCATTATCTGACAAATCACTGGTCAGTTAGTTATTTTGATATATCATGATACTAAATCATTCCAAGTCCTTGTGAGCGGTTTTGACTTAATGACTATCTCGTTGACTTCTTCGTTATCTAGCGGCATATGGTGGAGTGAATCTGTTATCACTTCTAGAATGATGTATGGAGAGAAATATTACTTAAATTTCGGAAGGTGGACATTGTAGCGCATTATAGAAAAAAAAATTGGGTGTCCGTAGTGAATTATCTGGATGGGAAACAGTGAGATAGAACACACGCAAAGTTATCAGATGAAACAATGGACACCCAGACAGTTATTTATTCTAGCTGGCACCTTCTTTTCCTATTCAAAGATTTCACTCTCATGTATGTGCCACTCTCTTACAAACACAAATGTAGCTTCAGCTACTTTGTGAATCAAGACAGTCACGAAAAATTCCGACTTGTTCCCACTAATACACAGCTCAAGCACTTACACTGTTAATGTCCATATCTACGTTCAAGCGGACAATTGATGTGTTTCACGAATGCACTTTCTGTTAAACTCAGTCTTCTTCAGTCCACGCGTTATTACTAATAGTCGAAGCTGCTTCTAATTTTCTCAAGACGTCGTAATTGCTTTCTGCCATTACCTTTTCTTCTGATATCTTCATTTCTTCTCTCTGGCTTCAACATTTCTTCAGTGATGACTTCAGTTCATTTTTCTCTGTTTCTTAGTTAAAAAATTTAAAGATGTAGAACTGAAGACTGAATTTCATTCCTAAATGTAAACAACAGTTGCTGAGAAAATAACAACTATGAATAAAATCGTAAATCATTTTTTCTTCTGGTCTTCTCTTCTGCCTCGCAATTAACTCTTCTTCGTTGAATGATTTAGAAAGTTAATATTGTGCCGAAAATTCTTGACACATTATAATATGGCACCATTACACGTCCCCGAAAGCCCTCCGTTACGCTGACATCATCTGCAAAAACAGTATTAGATCGTTACAGAACTCTTCTCATCACTTTAACGTACGTCTGCTACTACAAAATTTGATCCGTTTCTCTAATAACAAAATTCCGTATCTTCTGCTCTTTTTCCCATTCCAATTTCAATACTGGCCTCATGCTCGTCGTTAATTATATATATATATATATATATATATATATATATATATATATATATATATATATATATATATATATATATATATTTCCTCCTTTCTGAGCACGACACTCTCTTTACATAAGGCTCAAAATTTGCAATGGCTTTCCACAGAAATACAACAACAAAACATAGTCTACATTTACAATGATATTACACTCATTCAAACAAAATCTTAATTTTAGGATTTGTATTAAGAAATCAGTGAAAAGATATGTTTGATCAATATTATACCAATAGGAGATAAATAAAATTATGCTAATCGAATCAGTCTTAACAGGGGAGAAAATCTCCATCGCAGGACTACTCAGAAGGATGTCATCATGTGGAAAAACAAAACTGGCTTTCTACGGGGCGGAGAGTGGAAATTTAGATCCCTTTATCTAATAAGTAGATAAGAGAATTTAAAACAGGGAATGTATAGGCTGAAGTTAATTATAGTGGGAATTAGTGAAGCTCAGTCGCTGGAAGAACGGGACATCCGGTCAGGTCAGTACGGAGTTATCAACACAAAATCAAATAGGGCCGTGGGTTAACATAGGAGTGGCCCTAATAAATATGGAAAGAGGAACGCCGGAAGGGGGCGGGGGACTACCATCAATAGCACATTGAAAGTATTACCGTAGCCAAGATAGGTAGCGAGCTAAAATCCATCGCAATAGCAGAAGTTTATACGCCACATAACTCCGCACGTGATGAGGAGATTGAAAGTATGTATTTGAGATAAAGGAATATTTAGATAGTTTAGGGAGACGAAAATTTACTTGTGATAGATGGCTGGAATTCGATAATAGTAAAATGAAAGAAAGGAAATATAGTTGGAGGACATGGACTGGGGTAACAGTTTTGCACAGAGCATAGTTTGATAACCGCCAACACTTCGTTTACGAATGATAACTGAAGGTTGTATACGAGTACATGGAAGATACCTGTGGGCACAGGAAGTTTTCGGATTGCTTATATTACAGTAAGACAGAGATTTGAAAATCACTTTTTAAGTAGTGAGGCGCTTTAAGGTAGAAAAAAAATGGTTCAAATGGTTCTAAGCGCTATGGGACTTAACAGCTGAGGTCATCAGTCCCCTAAACTTAGAACTACTTAAACCTAACTAACCTAAGGACATCACACAATCCAAGCCCGAGGCAGACTTCGAACCTGCAACCGTAGCGGGCACGCGGTTCCAGACTGAAGCGCCTAGAACCGCTCGGCCACAGCGGCCGGCTTTAAGGTACAGATGTGGACTCAGATCTTACTTTATTGATTATTGCCTGTGGATTAAAACTGAAGAAATTGCAAAATATTAAGAATGTAAACAGCGGAGACCTGGGTAGACCGAAAGATTTAGAGGTTGCTAAGAGTTTGAGACAGAGCATTAGGCAGCGTAGGCTGAAAAAGGGGAAATAAATTCAACAGAAGACAAATATGTAGCTTTGTCACATGAAATAGTGAAAAGTGGCTCACACTGGTAAAAAGACCAGGTCCAGAAGAAATCCTTGGGTAACACAGGAGATACTAAATTTAACTGACGTAAGGGAAAAATATAAAAATGCAGCAAATGAAGCAAGCGAAAGGGAATACAGACGTCTTATAAATGAGACTGCCAGGAAATGTAAAATGTCTAAGAGAATCATGAATGGCTAAACGACAAATGTAAGGCTGCAGAAGCATGCACGACTAAGAATAAAATAGATGCCAGCCACTGCAAAGTGAAAGCGACGTTTGGAGATTGGAGAAATAGTTGTATGAATATTAAGAGCAAAGAAGGGGAAGCTGAAAGGCGGAATGAATATGTGTAGCGTCTGTATAAGGGCTACAGACTGGAGGACAATCTTATAAAAAGAGAAAAGAAGTAGGTGGAGATAAAATGAGAGATATGAAACTCTCAGAAGTATTTGACAGATCATTTAAAGACCTAACTGGAAACAAGGCCCCTGCAGTAGACGACGTTCCCTCAGAATTATTGGGACTCTAAAGAGAGACACCTGGTGTACAAGTTATATGAGAGAAAAGAAATACCTTCAACCATCAAGAATAATGTAGTAATTCCAAATCCAATGGAGTAAAAACCTGAAAGGTGTGAATAACATCGAACCGATAGTTTATTACTCATGATTATAATATACAGGCATCAAAAAAGTTTAGCATCACTCCGGTTCCCAGAACTCCAGAAGATAGACGTTAACTGTGGGTATTGTATCACAGACATAGTTCCTTTGGCTGTTTAGAGATGTCACAAAACCCGCCGAAAGATGTAAACAACCATGCATGAGCAGCGCGTATTAGACGGAGGGGGCTCAACAGCCGATCAGTTCCAGTCATTCCACCAGGAGGGAGATACACGGCTAGTGTTGTCTGTCGTTCATCATGCCTAGACGGTCAGTACCGCGGTTCGATTGCGTCCGCATTGTTATCTTGTGCCAGGAAGGTCTATTAACAAAAAGTGTCCAGGCGTCTCGTAGTGAAGTAATGTTGTTCAGACATGGAGGAGATACAGAGAGACAGGAACTGTCGATGATTGTGCCTCGCTCAGGTCGCCCAAGGGCTACTACTGCAGTGGATGACCGCTACCTACGGATTATGGCTCGGAGGAACCCTGACAGTAACGCCACCATGTTGAATTATGTTTTTCGTTCAGCCACAGGATATCGCGTTACGACTCATACTGTTTGCAATAGGCTGTATGATGCGCAACTTCAATCCCGACGTCCATGGCGAAGTCCATTTTTGCAACCACGACACCAGGCAGCACGGGATACGGATAGGCCTAACAACATGCCGAATGGACCGCTCAGGAGTCGCATAAGCCTTCAATGACACAATCGTCGGAGACATATTTGAAGGCAATCCGGACAGGCTGAACTCCTTAGACATTCTGTCCAGCGAGTGCAGCAATACGGAGGTTCCCTAAAGTTTAGGTTCCCTGATGTTATGGGGCGGCATTATGTGGGGCCGAAGTACGCCGCTGGTGGTCATGGAAGGCGCTGCAGCGGCTGTACGATACGTGAATGCCATCCTTCGACGGACAGTGCAACCATACCGGCGGGATACTGGCGAGGCATTTGTCTTCATGGACGACAATTCGAGCCCCGATAGTGCACATCATGTGAATGACTTCCTTCAGGATAACGACATCGCTCGACTGGAGTGGCCAGCATGTTTTCCAGACATGAACCCTATCGAACTTGTCTGGGATAGACTGAAAAGGGCTGTTTATGGACGACGTGACCCACCAACCACTCTGAGGGATGCTACGCCGAATCGCCGTTGAGAGTGGGACTATCTAGACCAACAGCGCCTTGATGAACTTGTGGATAGTATGCCACTACGATTACAGGCATGCATCAATGCAAGAGGACGTGCTACTGGGTATTAGAGATACCGATGTGTACAGCAATCTGGACCACCACTCCTGAAGGTCTAGCTGTGTGGTAGTACAACAAGCAATGTGTGGTTTATATGGGCAATAAAAAGGGTGGAAATGAGGTTTATTCCAACTTTCAGTACAGGTTTTTTATATGTATGTATATTGACACGAATTTTGTACAAAATAACAGATCAGTTGGAATTCCAGAGAAATGTAAGCAAACAGGAGACAAAACGGACCTTACGTCTAATCTTGGAATATAGGGAGAAGAAAAGCATACCTACATTTATAACATTTGCATCTTCAGAGAAAACTTTTGATCGTGTTGTTGGGAGTACAAACTGCGAAATTCTTAACCCAACAGGGATAAAATACAGGGAGAAAAAGGTTATTTACAACTTGGACAAAAATCAGACTGAAGTTACAATACCCGAAGGACATGAAGGGGAAGCCTCACGTTATTAGATCTGCTCATTGAACGAGCAGTAAAGGAAGTAAAGAGAAATTTAGAACCGGAATTAATGCTAAATGAGAAGAAATAAAAACTCGAGTTTGGCATTGTATTTCTGTCAGAGATGGCAAAGTATTTGAAAGAGCAGGTGAATGGAATGGGCAGTGTCTTGAAAAGATATTATATTATCTGTATCAACAAAAGTAAAGCAAGGGTAAAGGAATGTTGTTGAGTTAAATTAGGTGAAGCTGAGGAAATTATATTAGGAAATGAGACACTAAATCAGTTTGGTTATTCTGGATGATGGCAGAAGTAGGGAGGATGTAAAATTCAGGCTGGAACTAGTACGAAAACTATTTCTGATAAATAATTTGTTAAAATCTAACAAAAAATTCAGTGTTAGGTATATGTCTGGAGTGCAGAGCTATATGGAAGTGAAACGTGGATTATAGTCACTTCAGACAAGAAGAGAATAGAAGCTTTTTAATTGTGATGCTACTGAAGAATGCTGAAAATGACATGGGTAGGGCGTGTAACTAGCGTGGAGATACGGAATCGAAAGAGGAAAAAAAGAATTTTTATTTTGTATTTAGTGCACTGCACAAATGTGAACCACTTTCAAGGTCGCAGGTCCACATCTGAAGCGAATGTTCTATGTTTTATAAGTCATCTCAGATAGATGCTTGTCAATGGAACATCCTAGCTGTTGGTGATGGCACATGTTTCGATGCTCTGTGGCATTTCCTCATCGCATCAACTTTATCATCATATTCCTCCTCTTATTCTTTATTCTCTTCTTCGTCTTGTATTTTTTCTTGTGAATATCAATGTACAGATTGTTGTCGAATGTATCGCCAAATTGTTGTGCGGAAAAAAATATTTATTCGATAGCATAGGGTGTATTATCGAGTTATAGCATATTCTAAATATATTCTAAATGAAAATTATTAAAACCAAGCAGGATTTACTTTCACTTCTCGAAGCCATGCTAACACTGCGATGAACTTTCTTCCAGACAGATACAGAAACCTACTGGAAGTTTGAAGAAACGAAAAAAATCATGTACCGAAAGCATATCGTGTAAAGTACTCACTACAATAAAGCACAGCAGTTTTTGTTAATTGCCTATGCTAGAAAACAAAAGTTGAATTTCGGATACATGCAACATAAGGATTGAGGAAGTTGTGATATCAATAAAATTGAATCCTTTCTCTCAACGACACTGAACCAGATAAATACCAACATTGACAACGGTAACTACTGTTATAAATTCTGTAAGATTGGTGGTGAGGATAAAATTGTGGATTATTGTTTCAAGAAGTGGAAGAAATAGACAAAATTATGGGTAATGGTTTCCAGAAGTGGAAGAAATAGACAGGAGAACTTTATATTTCGGAAGTAACCAGTGCAGTATAGTATCCAATTTTCTGCGTAATTGTTGGAGACATAAACCACAAATCTGGTGTTTTCTACTGTTATGACCAGTAAACAGATATAGCTGGTACACTTCCCGCTTGATAGCAAAAGTGTGAATCACGGCGAGATAATCAGAAACACGTTCATCCCAAGTACAAGTGTATCATTCGTATAGTGACATAAGTTAACTTCTATGGTTTAGAAAACACATAGCAGAAACCGAAAAAATGGTACTATACGAACTCAACAAAACGTAATGTAATAATGTCTGTGCGACATAGTATCGAACCAGAGTGAGTTGAAACTATGTTTCGTAGGCGATTAAGTTTTTCGAATTATATATCACGGATAAGACAGAAAATTAGTAGACTTTTTTAGGTTGAATGTAAGGCTATACTACTTCTCGTAGTTATATTTATGCGCTTCTCACCTATCCGAACACACTGTCAAATGAAACAATTCGATGTATAGCTGGAAACATTTCTCAAATTCACATTTTAAATTGTAAACATATTTTTTTATGCACTGCAAAATCGACATAATTACAGCCTGCACATAAATGTAGTTATTTAGAAAAAACATTCGTATCTCCTAATCATCTTCCGCGTCTACATAAGACTGCGGTTTACAATTATTTCGTTCATAAGACCCAGTAATGTCTATCGTTCAGGTCATAGTTCTTTTAAATGCGCTTTATTTGTTCAAGTTTTCTGGAGCTTGTAGGGATTCTCAAATCCCTGTTTCTTCTGTCTTTTTTGTTTCATTCCTCCTGTAGCTGCTGAACTTTAAGCAGCCGGGCTGTTGTTCCACGCTCCTCACAAACAGAAAACTAATTTTTCAAAAAGTAGTATTTTATGTCCTGATAGACTCGCCGCCGATATCATTGTCCAGGAAGGGCCAATTCTGTCACAAATATGAAATGACAATGTAGCATGAATAAACAGCTAACGCTCATGGGAGTTCTGTTACACAAATGGCTCCATCCGACCAGGCTTCGGAAGGCCCAACGGTACGACCGTTTGCCGTGTCATGCACAGCAGAAAGGTGTCGCTGGACGCGGATATGGATAGGCAGTGGTCAGCACACAGCTCTCCTGGTCGTTATTACACAAATGATTAAGAGTAAATTACGTTCCGTTCATTACAAATGAATCTGCAAATGAAAAGCAACAAATATTCATAAGGGAACAAGAGAGCCTTTTCTACAAACACAGCGCACGTCGGACGCCTAATGAAATGAAAAAATATCAAAAAGAGTAGGTGAGTAAGGAAGTAAATATAAAACCCCGATAACAAGAAATAGCAAGTTTTTTGACATTATTAAGGAACGCAGCAATCGTCATAACATTTGAATAAAAGTAGTCCAAAATTCAGTAAATTTTTGTTATTCAATTCTGGTTACCATGCTGGCTCCTCACGTTATCTGTAGTCGTGGTATGAACAAGGTTTGGTAGATAGAAACCAGTAATCAGAATTACAAAAATTATTCTGATGTAGACCGCTTTACATTACAAAATGGAAAGTTAGTGTGACATCTGCGACGGCATCCTAGATTAATTAACCTGACGCAGGAAGGAGCAGTGGATGGAGAAACAGTGGGCCCAAAAAAGTCTAAAATATCACAAAGAATATTGGATTTAGCAGTTGCGCAGAGGTGAAAAAATTAGAACAGGATAAGAAAATCAGATAGAAGACCGTAAGTGAAAAAATCAGACAAAACAAACAGAAAGTGAAGTAGTAGCAGTGCATTACCTGGTACACACTGATGAGCCATAATATTATGACCACCACCCACTGCGAAGTTGAATGCCTTCCTGTGACGTTGTGGGCATGTGACGCAGTAAGGGAAGAATGTAATCTGGAGATAAACCCTTGGATGTTCCTGTGTTGACCCAACGACGTAGTCAGTGGACACAGCATCACTCAGATTTCACCATGGATCAAGAGAAAAGTGTCGCCTGTCAAATGAATCGACTTCCGTGTTGATGGTTGGGTCATTATAGGGCAGATACGTGCCGCAGACGCTGAAATCCACTGATATAATCGTTTTGACCAAGGGCACATTGTTGTGGCACTGTGGCTGGAAACTAGGATCTCTGAAACGGCGAAGGTAGTCGCCTGTTGGCGCTCTACTGTCGTGAGCACCTATGGAAAGTCGTTGAAGGATGGTGAAGGACGGTCATGTCTCATCACAAAACGTAGAGGCCGGAGGCTCTTCCACTGTGTAATCCAAGATAGGCAGTGATATGTGGCAGATCTGACGACAGTGTACAGTGGTGGTGCAGGCACAAGTGTTTCGGAACAAACCGTTCAAAGGCCGTTGTTGAACGTGGAGCTCCATATCTCATAACCCTTGGATGTTCCTGTGTTGACCCAACGACATAGTCAGTGGACACAGCATCACTCAGATTTCACCATGGATCAAGAGAAAAGTGTCGCCTGTCGAATGAGTCGACTTCCTTGTTGATGGTTGGGTCCTTACACGCCGTCATTCGGGTGAATGGCTGCACGAAACAAGCACCGCGCCACAGATGTGTGCTGATGAGGACTCAATTATGCTGTGGGTGCACGTTGAGTTGGGCTTCCATGGGGTGTATGGTGGTGATCGAAGGCATCATGACAACAATGAACTACGTGAACATTATTGCTAACCCATTGAATCGCTTCATGGTTGAAACTCCCCCTAAGGCGATGACATATTCCAGCAGGATAACTGTCCGCGTTGCAAGGTCAGAATGGTACTGTAGTAGTTAGAGGGGCCCGTAAACCAGCATCCAGTAACTTTCAGAACTGCTTGATCTGTGCGTAGACATCTGGTGCCACATACTTACTCTCAAGGACTTGTAGAATCCATGTCAAGCAGAATCTCTGCTGTACTGTGTTTGAAAAGTGGAACAACACGCTATTAAACAGGGGGTCGTAATGTTTTGGCTCATTGGTGCATGTGGACACTGCGGTAAGTAACATTCAGTGTACGCCATCCGATAATGTTCTCGCTTAAGTGCACCATTGTACATTGAAACTATCGATGTACATTGTCCCTGGTATTATCCATTGGCTTATACAGGGTGTTACAAAAAGGTACGGCTAAACTTTCAGGAAACATTCCCCACACACAAATAAAGAAAATATGTTACGTGGACATGTGTCCGGAAACACTTAATTTCCATGTTAGACCTCATTTTAGTTTCTTCCACCTACGCTCAATGGAGCACGTTATCATGATTTCATGCGGGATACTCTACCTGTGCTGCTAGAACATGTGCCTTTACAAGTACGACACAACATGTGGAACATGTGGTTCATGCACGATGGAGCTCCTGCACATTTCAGTCGAAGTGTTCGTACGCTTCTCAACAACAGATTCGGTGACTGATGGGTTGGTAGAGGCGGACCAATTCCATGGCCTCCACGCTCTCCTGACCTCAACCCTTTTGACTTTCATTTATGGGGGCATTTGAAAGCTCTTGTCTACGCAACCCCGGTACCAAATGTAGAGAGACTTCGTGCTCGTATTGTGGACGGCTGTGATACAATACGCCATTCTCCAGGGCTGCATCAGCGCATCAGAGATTCCATGCGACGGAGGGTGGATGCATGTATCCTCGCTAACGGAGGACATTTTGAACATTTCCTGTAACAAAGTGATTGAAGTCACACTGGTACGTTCTGTTGCTGTGTGTTTCCATTCCATGATTAATGTGATTTGAAGAGAAGTAATAAAATGAGCTCTAACATGGAAAGTAAGCGTTTCCGGACACATGTCCACATAACATATTTTCTTTCTTTGTGTGTGAGGAATGTTTCCTGAAAGTTTGGCCGTACATTTCTGTAACACCCTGTATAACTTTCGGCAACTTTCGACAGAGAATAAAAATGTACTGGCACGGGTAACTATGTAAAAGTAGATTTAACGTGAAAGTTGTAAATGTGTGTGTGTGTGTGTGTGTGTACGTTTGTGTGGCAGGGTGGGTGAGTGTGTGCGTGTGTTTTTGAGAAGCCTAGACCACTCTAATAGGTAGTAATAAATTAGCCTTGATACCTATCAAAGATATGCATAACGAAGTTGTATTGCTCGAGGATTATGTTATATCGCTATATATTTCGAATAACATATGGATGGTGGTCAGAAGCAGTCTGAAGGACTTTTAAGGGTATTGCAGGTTAAGCGGTGCTGAGAAATAGTTCATAAGCAAAAACATTCGATACGATGCGCCGTTTTCGAGTTAACCAGCACTGAAGCTAGCCAACCAGGCCGTTGCGCGCGAAAATTCAAGCGGCTCGCCAGAAACGGTTTCACCAAATTGGTTCTTTGTTTGGTTTCTTGAGGAAACCGAACGAAGGAGCGATACAAAAATTGGACATGGGACGGTTGTAAGGATCGAACCCGAGTCAAAGGCTGAGCAGTCTCGTACGCTGTAATCTACACTATGAGAACAGACACTAATAACGTCTGGCGAGCCGCTTGAATTTCCAGCCTCAACAGACTAACTTCAACGCTGATTAACTCCGAAACGGCGCAACATATCAAATTTTCCTCTTAACACTTGTTTCTCAGCACAATCTACTCTACAGCACCCTTACCAGCTTCTCAGACTGTTTCTGACCACCCTGTATAGATAATAACACACTTTCAGGAGTTCGGCACAGTGAAAAGAATAAAGCCTGCAAATATTAATTGCAATACATACTACGTTAATCAACAATTTCATGAAAGCAACAGCTGCTTTGAGTAAGTCTTAACTTTCCTCGTATAGCGTTCACTTGTGCTATGAGGCGGTTTATCTGTTTGTGTGCACCTAAATTCAGTATGCGACAAATACTTAATCAGCTTAAACATCATTTAACGGAAACTTTACTTTTATTTCCAATCGGGCACACAGTTCAGTGACACAGTGCTCCCCTGTGTTTCATATCAATGTCCAGTGGCACAGCGCCACACGTAGTTGTACCTTACTCGAGTCCTGAAAACTAACCAACATGCTAATAGGTTGCATTACTTGTTCATAATATTAATCAGTGCCCATCCAGAAGATGAGTCCTATTTTATTAAAGTGATTGGGTAGCTGATTTTTGAGTTTCACTTTAAGACAAGATGGTGGTTCGGTATGGAGGCACATTTAAATAAACAATGTATACAGGAGACTAGGTTTCTGGCAAATAAGAGCCAAAAACTTCGTTTCAATAATATACATATTTACGTTTAAAAAGAACTGACGCATTTTATAACTTCTTAGGGAAAATCCAACCAACTCTTCTTGTTACAAATCCAAGATAATCTCATCGAAACGCAGTCCAGTATCGTCAGTACGAGAAGTAGTCTTACACCCCACGAATAGTTAATATTGCAGAATTTGAGATAGTCTAGAATGAAACGATATATAAACTTTGCAGTAACCAGCTTTTAAGTTATTAGGAAATCGCAACCTCTATTCAGTAATATGGCTCTAACACAAAGGAAGTGAATTCAGCAGAACAGTAACCATCCTCGAAAATACACTCCTGGAAATTGAAATAAGAACACCGTGAATTCATTGTCCCAGGAAGGGGAAACTTTATTGACACATTCCTGGGGTCAGTTACATCACATGATCACACTGACAGAACCACAGGCACCTAGACACAGGCAACAGAGCATGCACAATGTCGGCACTAGTACAGTGTATATCCACCTTTCGCAGCAATGCAGGCTGCTATTCTCCCATGGAGACGATCGTAGAGATGCTGGATGTAGTCCTGTGGAACGGCTTGCCATGCCATTTCCTCCTGGCGCCTCAGTTGGACCAGCGTTCGTGCTGGACGTGCAGACCGCGTGAGACGACGCTTCATCCAGTCCCAAACATGCTCAATGGGGGACAGATCCGGAGATCTTGCTGGCCAGGGTAGTTGACTTACACCTTCTAGAGCACGTTGGGTGGCACGGGATACATGCGGACGTGCATTGTCCTGTTGGAACAGCAAGTTCCCTTGCCGGTCTAGGAATGGTAGAACGATGGGTTCGATGACGGTTTGGATGTACCGTGCACTATTCAGTGTCCCCTCGACGATCACCAGTGGTGTACGGCCAGTGTAGGAGATCGCTCCCCACACCATGATGCCGGGTGTTGGCCCTGTGTGCCTCGATCGTATGAAGTCCTGATTGTGGCGCTCACCTGCACGGCGCCAAACACGCATACGACCATCATTGGCACCAAGGCAGAAGCAACTCTCATCGCTGAAGACGACACGTCTCCATTCGTCCCTCCATTCACGCCTGTCGCGACACCACTGGAGGCGGGCTGAACGATGTTGGGGCGTGAGCGGAAGATGGCCTAACGGTGTGCGGGACCGTAGCCCAGCTTCATGGAGACGGTTGCGAATGGTCCTCGCCGATACCCCAGGAGCAACAGTGTCCCTAATTTGCTGGGAAGTGGCGGTGCGGTCCCCTACGGCACTGCGTAGGATCCTACGGTCTTGGCGTGCATCCGTGCGTCGCTGCGGTCCGGTCCCAAGTCGACGGGCACGTGCACCTTCCGCCGACCACTGGCGACAACATCGATGTACTGTGGAGACCTCACGCCCCACGTGTTGGGCAATTCGGCGGTACGTCCACCCGGCCTCCCGCATGCCCACTATACGCCCTCGCTCAAAGTCCGTCAACTGCACATACGGTTCACGTCCACGCTGTCGCGGCATGCTACCAGTGTTAAAGACTGCGATGGAGCTCCGTATGCCACGGCAAACTGGCTGACACTGACGGCGGCGGTGCACAAATGCTGCGCAGCTAGCGCCATTCGACGGCCAACAGCGCGGTTCCTGGTGTGTCCGCTGTGCCGTGCGTGTGATCATTGCTTGTACAGCCCTCTCGCAGTGTCCGGAGCAAGTATGGTGGGTTTGACACACCGGTGTCAATGTGTTCTTTTTTCCATTTCCAGGAGTGTAGCTCCTAAGCCGGACTCGATGTAACAGTCCAGAGTGCTGTGCTGAAATACAACTGCTGGCTTCCTTCGAATGAGGAACTTACATGGCCTGCCAACAGCCAATGGACGCCATTGGTTAAGAACCAACTAAGTCGCCAGACGCAGTGGTTTCGCAAAGACTTCGGTGTTATTTTTTTCCTTGCCTACTTCCGTTATTTAATCTAGAGATTTTTTCCTTTCTAATTGCATTACCGCTGCTCTAGCAAAGATGAGATATTCGGTGTGAATAACATCTTCTATAGTGAAACTTCCTGGCAGATTAAAACTGTGTGCCCGACCGAGACTCGAACTCGGGACCTTTGCCTGTAACTTCTTTGTCGAGAATAGTCAGTTAAAATCTGACGATGGCATTTTAAGCTGAAAACCGGTTATCTAAAGTAATTAATTCTGTATAACACAGACGATATTGTTTTTCATTTGTAATTACATTGTTCCCCAAAAAGCGATATTCCTCCCAGAAGCGACAGAAGAATCGGTTACAATGATAAAATGTGGCACAACAGCACAATTATCCGCCTCTTACAGCAGACTGTTGAGACAGATAGCAAGGCCAACAAAATACAATTGGTCAACAGTATTTTCAATACAAAATTACGCCGAGGTACGTCACCATAAAGTCAAGAGGAAAATGTACCGCTGCGAACAAAGCCACTGAAGCCGCGACATATACGAGGATAAAGGAATAAATCAAGTAGTGGTGTCGTATTCACGGCAACATCTGTACATACCTATAACTGATACACATGACCATCACACCGAAATTCGACCCACATGAGTTTGATGCTCTTGATAGCGAAGTTAGTCGACGTGTGAGTGCTCTTATTCATATTCTTGTTACAGAGCAAAGAAGTAGCTATAATTAGTAATCTTACTGCACTTCTTACCCCAATTTACAAAGGTTATTACAACGTGTCGGGGTTGATCATTTCGACAAATAAACAAATAAATTTTTGAGAAAAGTTTTGAATACGGTCTTCTTATCTTGTATCAGAAGAAAACTGCTAGGTGTTATGAATGTAGCGTGAACCCAGTGCCCTCTAGACAGTATTGGTTTCCAAAACCACCCAAGCAAGATGTACACATCTCTCCAGTTGTATCATCATTCACTACTCCAACTTACAAACTCGCTAGTGAACTGGATACACTAACTAAAAGTAAGATAAAATTCAATCAGTGGATGGTGTTTCAATCTCAATGGACGTTATATGTACGACAAAATATCTGTCAGTCCCACATAGTGCTAAACTAGTATCCTTTGATGTGTAAAGTTTGTTTTCCAGCATACCAGTAGGGGAATGTGTTGACATTCAGACAGAGTTGACGTACAGGTCTAATGTCGATACTATTTGCAGTTCAAAGGGACTCTAGACAGCTCAACTATGTTGTTTCCTCTCAATCCACTTCTACTGACGTATCCATGGGAAATTTTCAATAACCTTTTTTGAATAAATAGCCACTTAGTGAAAATATTAAACACTTGTTCCGGGCTCTAGATGACGTCCTGTATTTGTGGACAGGCGGTACAAGACAACTCAGCACTTTTTCTTCTCATAGCTTAAACAGCCAACATAAAAACATTCAGATCACAATGGATGCTGACAAAAAATCCATAAATTTCCTAAATATAAGCAGTAACATTAGCACGCAAACACACTGTTCCAAATTTTGTAGAGTAACCACGACAGACGTAGTATAAATTTTTAGTCACAACACCCAGTAATATACATACACGCAGCTTCCCACTCAGTAACTCACCGTCTCATATCTGTTCCTATGTTGAAGAGGATTTCAGAGCAGAGTTAGACATAACAAAATTATTGCCTCAAACAATGCCTGCAGTCCTATCCTGCCTGACTAAAAATTATACCCATGTTCACTCTACTGCTTCCTCAACTGTCTGGAGCATTTGGTGTACAATTGCATACCTACGGCAAGTACCAAGGGGTTTCACGAAAATACTGAAATCCTGGAACTATGAGTTTTCCTATTACTAAGGAACACACCTCAGTCCAGTGTCTTTTTAAAAGTGTAGTAAGATCCCAATTACTAGCCAATGGTGGGATGGTTACACAAAATTACTTGTCGTGATTTTAATAAGTTTTGTGTTGGTCAATCAGACAGACACATATCAGCTAGGTTGCCTGAACACCAACGCAGCTGGAGGTGGCAGAATTATGACTCCACATTGCTGAGCATGTACTGACTGTCACAGCTACCACACACAGCCCCTTGTCATGCACGCAGCAAACAACTGCCAAACGCAGCCTACTGAAAGCCCTGGAAAACAACAAACATCCGGTCCCCAGTCGTGATTTAATATTAAATGACCAAATACAGCTCAATACGTCCCGTCTTCTAAATTCTACTTAATCCTAAATTTTGCCATATGTTTCCCACATTCTGTTCCTTTCGGTTCCTACATTTTACTCTATTTAAACTTTTATATGGACACTGTTTTTCGAATTTAGTGTTTGTGTTTTTCCTTGTTTCCTGTCTTTATGTTTATTTACTGTTCAGTTTTTCAGATTTTTTATAACCTTACCGTTGCACTGTCAAAGATGACATTTACTGTGTGTTCGCACCTCACATTAAATGAGGAACATCTTCTTCACTGTTGTTTACAGATACTGTAACTTCTTTGACGATGGCAGTCATTTAAGGCCCAGAGAAGGCCTTGCAAATCCAAAACCGGTCTGCTAAATTAACTAATCCTGTAGAATATCATTTACAATTACAGAATGAATTTCTTTATTTCCATCTACGATCACAAACTTGTTAGGTCCTCAGAATACCGGTTTTGGTCATCAATGGCCATCTTCAGATCTGCCGCAAAATACGGGGAAAACTCAAATGTAACCACTGGATTTTCTACAGTTTTAAACAATAAAATAGGCCATAATGAAGAGTATTACCGACATACTTGTGAAAATTACTCGCTTTAAATATGACGAGGCTCATATGTTTTAAAAAATGTTCTAGTGCAATGGACCCATAGTGGCATTGTCAAAAGATAAATACAAAATCAGCTCAGCATTGTCACACATATGTAAAATATGTTATGCACTAGAGTTATCTTGTTGACAGCGCTACTGTTCAAACTACCATACAGTAGCCACAAAACATTTGTGTCACCAGCTCGCCGGAAATCGCATAACTGTGCGCTATGGAAAAAAAAAGAACACAATCGGTAAAGTCCGTTGTGGGTTTACAAGTGTATGAGTCATTATTGTACTAAATTACAGTAAATTAACAATACGACTGAAGTTAGATCCTTAAAAAGGAAATAGTTAAGTAACAATAATTCTGATACGCTTTTGCTGCGAATTTTAGATAAAAATATAATCACGTGTGTAAGACCAAGCTTACAGAGTCCATGGCATAATATAAAAATGACAAAACAAATAGGAATAGAATCCAAATGACTGAAAACAGACTGTAATAAGTAATCAGCGCCCTCTGTTGAGGTGACCGCCAGAATGCCGCTTAGAAGAAGTGATCAGAGGAACGTAACCGCCAGAGAGCCCACGTGCTGTGTCCTGAAATTCGCACCCTGTGAAATTCGCACCCAGGAAAGGTCCTCTAATCTATCCGTCCGATCTCCGCCCGGCAGGTAGAATCGCTGCTCGGCAGAGAGGAAAGCCAAAGGCCATATTTTACGACAATGTGTGGACGCAGTAGAGTTGCCAGCAACATTGCTGTAACTCGTCAATGCCCAGGCCATATCCGTCTCAGTTCTTGTCTGTATGTGTTTGCCTTTCACTCTCAGCCTCGGGTCTCCTTCCTCAGCAGACTGTGCTGCTGTGTCAAGTCACGTGAAGCAGCGTTATTATTTTTGGAGACTGGGTTCGTCTAATCGTCTACTACTTTAATAAATCCTTTGAGCTTCTCCACCAAAGCATTGCAAATGCCTTGTACCAAGACGCATATGGATGAGAAATGAACTTTAAAGATATAAAATGTTTCAGTGCGTCGCTTGTGGCAGCTCAAAAATGTGAAAGAAAACACATTTTTAAACCTTTACAACAAGGTTTCTAATTAATTATTTAGTGATGGTCGACTAGTTTCTCACTTCGCCTATTTTCACAAGCCACTTCTTACACAGAACAAACTCCTTCACGAGTGATGCGTTGATAGTAGATTATAATAAAGGTATCATGAACTATATGGTTCATATGGTAACTATTTACGTATTTTGTATTTAGGGTATGTTCGGTGTGGACACTTGAATCTATCTCAGATCTGCCTTCGAAGATGTCGCATTGTATTTACACCTTACTGTATCGTACTATGTTAGTGTATGTGCAATATATGTATATTTAACTGTGGTACCTTCATTACTCAGCATGGTGTGATTCACGTGACAACGATATTTTATATGTGGTGGAGAATTTGTTCTCATGGATTACGCTGGCTTATTTATTGCAGGCCTTATCTCAGTTTTGACAGAAACGCACTGGACACCACATCATTTATAAAGTAGCCAAAACATGACGATATACGTATTCTGGCAGCTCAAAAAACCAATGCAATGAATGTAATAAAGTCTACGTTGGACAGACGGACGTTGAAGGGGACCTGGACGTGAAATGACTGAAATTTTCGAAAACATATTTTTGTCACCATCTGAAAGACAAATATCTCCCGTTTCAGAAAAAAATGTATTTTTTATTTACTTTTCAAGTGTTGATTTGGTCTTAAACGGTCTTTGAACAAATGTCTGCGAACCTGCCACGCTCATGCGACAGGCAAGGTATATCACAAACATTTCTTGCCTCCACGTTCATGGGAGCAATAAAGCCAATAAACAGGGACCGAGCAGAAACAAACCTACTTAGCAGATGTCTACATGGCCATACACCAATCCTAATGAGAGTTTCTACAGCTGTGTGTGGCCAAGATTGCTAAATACAATGTTTGTTAGGTTGACTATACTCAAATGTAATGGATGCAGTCATCTGTTTCAGTGACGGTGTAATTAGCAGGACAAAACTAATGGGCAGATTAAGCATCCAACTAGGAAATAATATGATAGTTGTGTTGAATGCCAAAGAGTTTTAGCAAGTAGTTGAAGCTGAAAGGGTTCCGAAAATATGGACTAACGGCCCAGAGTAACGAAAAGATTCCTGAAAAAGTCAACAGAGGATGAAGAAGCAGCTGGTCAGCAAGAATAATGCTGCTGGAATGCTTTGGAAGAAGCATACGGTGAGTCAAAAACGCTGAGAACAATCTTCTCTCTTTTTCTCGAAACTACATTTTCAAGACATTAGGTACATATATCTTCACAATTATTTGAGCTATGTTGACCAAATTCCTCCATAGTGAACCGTCTGTTATACAGAATGTCGTATTTCTTAAACTATAACAGATAATTAAATAGCTTTCCTTGCATAGCTTTGGTTAATGTCATTCAGTGTTGTTACAAAACCGCAACTTCCTTCGCAGTATAGATCAAGAATAACATAAGATGAAAGCGAGGCATAGATATTCAGCCGGTTGAACTACAGGTCCCCTTAAAACGAGATATACAGGATACAAAAACAGAAGCGAAAATTCTTCAATACGCACCTTAGAGAGTAAAACATACTCAATCGAAAATATCGAGGCAAATATCACTACTTTACCTATGTGTTGAAAGGCCAATTGATGGGCATGCTAGAAGAAATACCTGAACAAATCTATATTCACACGACTAAGCTCCCAGAACAAATGTTAAATCAACAAACAGAATCGCGCAGCAGAAAAATCTCAGAAAATTTCGGTAGCACCTTAATCAACACATGAAAGGCAATCCACCATGCACTAATCATCAAATACGCAAATGCAAACGATTCATAGGAACTGTAATGCATACGAGCATTCCCTTCACGTGTTTAAGCCAAGTATTACACACATTTATGCGATTGGGAATGCTCAGTAGCAGCCAGTCTGCATGTACATTTGACAATTAAGCGGCAGCAAGGAGCAGTAGTGATGAAATCATAGGAGACAATAGTGTGCAAGCTTAGTAGGGACAAAATCCGACCATTCGGGAATAGGATGTTACAATCTGAGACAGTGTCCCGAGACAAACTTCCGTCACAAAGTCCGCAAAAAAGACGTCAGATCCGCCTAACAACAGCGATCTGAACACACATTGGCTGAAAGTTTGGATATATATACATATATAGAAAACGAGCGAAGTGTCCCTATTGGCTTGGGGTGAAAGGCGGGGTTTCTCTTGTCCGTCGGGAATACAGGATGCGTTAGTAACGAGGCGCCACTCGAAAAGCAAGGTCGAGTAACCGGGGGCAGCGCTAAAAGAACGTTCGCGAGTAAATATTGCAGCTGTGAAACATGAGATAAAGTGAAGGTTAGTTATCAGTGAACGCTACGTGTCGTGGGCAGTGTGTATCACGATTATGGAAAGTCAGAAAGGCGTTAATGTGTTGTAAAGGGTTGAATAACGGCGTAGCGATGAGCCGCCATATTGGAAACTCAGTGAAGTGTTTTCTTTTATAAAACGAGTATAGTACAAATCGTTGTTGACTTTTAAACACTCCACTTTAGCAGGATCACCTACATTGAACCTGGCACCTGAGCGCTACTACTGTCTTTGTAAATGTACATTTACATGGTGTACAGGTGAAGTGGACTAGTGATGATCGATTAAGGTTCGTAATGCCACATTACTTATTGTGAGAAGTGATCATTTTTTTTTTTGTTAGATGATGTTTTACTTAGTACAATATGTTCAGAGACTACAATTTTAAACATAAAAACCAATTTACAAATACAGACTTTAAAGATATAACCACTTCTATTTCACAAAGATTATCTTAAAACCAACATTAAGAAAATATGGTCCACAGCTGTGGATCAGCATTAAGATACATGTAAAGTAT
Source organism: Schistocerca americana (assembly GCF_021461395.2). NCBI lineage: Eukaryota > Metazoa > Arthropoda > Insecta > Orthoptera > Acrididae > Schistocerca > Schistocerca americana. Next base: position 961,862,979 of record NC_060119.1, read on the forward strand.
ATAAGACGCGTTGTCATACTAACTAAAAGCGCAGGGTTGGGCACGAATATAGGTGAAATTAGCTGTACACGGCTTCTCACGTCACATCTAGCACTACAGAAGCGCAGCCTCGGACGGGGCGCCTTCATCTGCGCACATTGTGCGACAACGCATGTTATGTACTTTACATTACATATTCATGATATACCATCCATAGTTAAAGAGCCATACTTTATTTTATGTTTATTTTAAAGTATTATTTTGACTAGTAGAAGAGATACGAATTTTAAATTATGTGTTTTTAATTAATTATATATATATATATATATATATATATATATATATATATGCGTTTTACATTGTTTCTGGAGATGGACGACTTTGGCCGATACAAAACGTATGTGAAAATTTTGTGACTGCGTCAGAGAGAAAATAAAAAAAACGTATCAAACAGAAGAACAGTCAATTGTGATAATCCACACATGAAACGTCTTTTCTTATAGGAAGTGATAATGTTGGCGTAATAGACTCCCATCGCACTTTATCCACCCTATGGACTGGATAAATGGCAAGAGCAAACTGTCATTTAGGTGTGTTTAAAATCATTTTTTTTTTGTATTCTTATATGTTTCTTTTTTATTTTTAAAATTTGATCTTTTATTTTTAAATTTGTGAGTTCCTATGAGTACTTATATTTTGTATATTCTTTTCATATATGTCTTCCAATACTAACATATGGCTTCACTCAAATTTTTGGACATAAGAGATTGCTTTCAAACGAGCCCTGATGCCAAGATCCTCTTCATAGTTTTCTACTATTTTTTTCGAGCCATTCATCAAGTTTGTTACACCTTTCTTTCTTTTCTTTGCCTTTCATACTTAATCATGACCACATTAATGCACATGCTGAGTTCTCTGCTTCTGTTGTTATACACTCAATCTCGTCTTTAATTTTAGGATTCGATTTTCAGAGAAGTTATTAATTTTGTTATGTCAACCTTCTACAACGTTAGTGGTATGATGGAGCCATCCGTAGCAGCTACAAAGACTAAACGCGTTTTCATCATTTTCCAACCATCTCTCTGCAAAATAGTCGAAAAACTGAAAAACCTTGTCAATATCCGGTGCTTGTGAATGTATCACGAGCCAGTCATCGCAGACATCTTCAGGTCGAAGGAACCCAAGAGCACCACACATGCGAATTTGCAGCCTTACTTTTTCGTTTTCTCTGTATTCTGAAGTAAGTCCCAAGCTGGCACTTTCCTCCAGACAGATTTCTTCATATGGAAATGGCAGCCAAGCACTTGAACCAACGGGATCACAATATTTAGCGCAGAAATCGCAGCTGATTCGATACCAACGGTGACATTATTAGTTTTCCATTGTGGGACACCATCTACAACATCGCGGAAAATACAGATACATGTTTCTTTTCTTTTCTTTGGTAAGAATGCAAAAGCCACCGGATAGACGATTGTTTCGTACTTTGAACTTCCGAAGTCTGCATGAATAGTATATATTTGTGAAAACTGTTTGCTACAGCATTTGAAGGTCCCATCCATAAAAAATCTTGTTTAGTCTTTAGATTCCCTCTTCCCGCTATTCCGCTAAAAACTATGATCCTATCTCCAAAGCTGTCATCACTTAAGAGAAAACTGCTGTCGCAATTCATGGATAGTAACTGCTTGAAGATCAACTTCTTGTCGTGTCTCTGGTTCTTTCTGATTGCCGTGTGATTTGGCCCGGTACATGTACAATATCCTCTTCACTGTTTGCTGTTCTGGAATTTCGGTAACAAAATCATATCTTCGACTGTGTAAGTCGCCTGACTCTTCGGTACATATTTTAGAAATCGAACTCTCTTCCACTCGTGACCTCTTCTTCGCCTGATTCCACATCTTTTTTACTTCTAAGAGAGCATCATCCGGTGTGCCACATTGATGCTCGTTTGAACTAAGCACGATACAGTATCTGGTCTTAAGGATTCCTCGGCAGCATGTTGTTCTATGTTTCGAACAGCCCCATATCACAGACCCATCTGCTTTGATTCTCTTTAAGATGTACGAGTAACCATCATAGCGGGCACATGGTTTACCGTGGGTGGTTGTTGACAGTTCCAAATAGAACATATAAACACACAGAAACACATGGCGAAAGAGTTAAGCACTCCGAAAGTTAGACTCACACTGACAGTGACTAGCCAGGCGGTCAGTCACTTGAGTGAACGAGGGGTTCCCAAGTGCAGATAGGCCCTGCCGCACAGGGATCCTTTCCGGTGGATGACAACTGCCAGGGGCGCAGGTGGGCTCTGCCCTTGAGCAGGTAGCTTCCAGCAAAACTAGGTGTGAATTTCACATATTTCTGGCTGGATGCGATTTTCTCTGGGTGCGATTTTGACATATCCCTTCGTACCGTGCGACACACGATTCCTAGAAAAGATTGATCAAACAGTCAATTAACAGGATTATCTGGTTACTGAAATATTTAAAAAGAGAAGGAACAGGAAATCATGAGAGTAGTACGCTCAACGTAAGGAAACGAAGTGAATGTGTAGTGAACTGTGTATTAGTTCAAGAGAAAGGCAACATATACACAGGACAAGCATTCAGTGATTACAGCAGAACATCATCAAACAAAGCAAGGTAAGCATTGGGTTCAAAATAGCTCTTCCCTTTCAGCAATTTTATTGCCTCTTGTTTTTTCGTTTTATAAATTTCAAGCTCTTCTAACAAGGTGAGAGCACGGCCTGCTTGCGCCGTGTGAAGAATACGCATATAATGTTCAATGCTCACTTAGAACGACCAGTTAATGATAAATGCAAACCCAAGATAGTTTTGTTATACGACTTCTTGGTCCTCCTTCTCTTGAGTAAAATATTAATTGTTATTTGTTGTAATTAACTAACAAGAAGAGGAAGCAGAAATATTTTAATAACGGAAGTGCTAACGGGAATCAGCATAATCAGCAATTATTGGTTCGCTACCAACATCGTGATGTGTGACCGTGGGAAGATGTGTAAGTATTTCAACGGTTCTCTTAGAAGGACTAGACTTAGTGAAACGAATTATAAATAGTTTTTCTTACTGATCATGCAGTTTGCATTTATTATAGCAGCAATGGCTGCCGATCATTAGCTTCACCGCATCAACAATTTACAATTTCGTTCTTTGCTCACAATTATAAGACTGTGAAAACATTTACAATCCACATTAGGACAAGAAATAATGATAATGTTAAAAATGTATTACAGTCCAAGTTAGATATAATTAAAAATTGGAAAATCCAGGATGTAATAATCACAGTATTGTGAAAAGGAAAGATTGTTACTCACGATATACCGGAGATGCTGAGACGCAGATAGGCACTACAAAAAGACTGTCAAACAAATAAACTTTCAGCCAACATACTCACACACACACACATCCACACACACACATACACACACACACACACACACACACACACACACACACACACACACACTCACGCAAACGCAACTCACACACACACATGACCACAGTCTCTGGCTGCTGGCAGTCTGTCACCGGCACCCGGAGAATAATAAACGTCCTGACAGCTTTACTTCCACCAGTACCTCATCTCCTACCTCGCTTACTCCACATAAGTTCTTCAGCGAAACTTCCAGAAGTAGGACTCCTGGAAGAAATGAATTACTATTGCCAGTGTACAATGTTGTGGCCTCTTACCAGAGACAATAATAATTCTTGTTGACCCGTCGAACAGATGTGCAGAACTATAGACCTATGTCTCTAACGTTGATCAGTTGTAGAATTTTGGAACACGTATTATGTTCAAGTATGATGACTTTTCTGGAGACTAGAAATCTACTCTTTAGGAATCAGCATGGGTTTCGAAAAAGACGATTGTGTGAAACCCAGCTCGAGCTACTCATCCACGAGACTCAGAGGGCCATAGACACGGGTTCCCAGGTAGATGGCGTGTTTCTTGACTTCCGCAAGGCGTTCGATACAGTTCCCCACAGTCGTTTAATGAACAAAGTAAGAGCATATGGACTATCAGACCAATTGTGTAATTGAATTGAAGAGTTCCTAGATAACAGAACGTAGCATGTCATTGTCAATGGAGAGAAGTCCTCCGAAGTAAGAGTGATTTCAGATTGCCGCAGGAGAGTATCATAAGACCGTTGCTGTTCACAATATACATAAATGACTTTGTGGATAACATCAGAAGTTCACTGAGACTTTTTGCGGATGATGCTGTAGTATATCGAGAGATTGTAACAATGGAAAATTGTAATGAAATGCAGGAGGATCTGCAACGAATTGACGCATGGTGCAAGGAATGGCAATTGAATCTCAATGTAGACAACTGCAATGTGTTGCAAATACATAGGAAGAAAGATCCTTTACCACTTAGCTACAATATAGCAGGTCAGCAACTGGAAGCAGTTAATTCCATAAATTATCTGGGAGTAGAAATTAGGAGTGATTTAACATGGAATGATCATATAAAGTTGATCGTCGGTAAAGAAGATGCCAGACTGAGATTCATTGGAAGAATCCTAAGGTAATGCAATCATAAGAAAAATGAAGTAGGTTACAGTAAACGTGTTCGCTTACTGTTTGAATATAGCTCACGAGTGTGGGATCCGTACTAGGTAGGGTTGATAGAAAAGATATAGAGGATCCAACGGAGAGCAGCGCGCTTCGTTACAGGATCATTTATTGTTGTTGTTGTGGTCTTCAGTCCTGAGACTGGTTTGATGCAGCTCTCCATGCTACACTATCCTGTGCAAGCTTCTTCATCTCGCAGTACTTACTGCCACCTACATCCTTCTGAATCTGCTTAGTGTATTGATCTCTTTGTCTTCCTCTATGATTTTTACTCTCCACGCTGCCCTCCAATGCTAAATTTGTGATCCGTTGATGCCTCAGAACATGTCCTCCCAACCGGTCCCTTCTTCTTGTCAAGTTGTGCCACAAACAGCTGTTCTCCCCATTTCTGTTCAATACCTCCTCATTATATATGCGATCTACCCATCTAATCTTCAGCATTCTTCTGTAGCACCACATTTCTAAGGCTTCTATTCTCTTCTTGTCCAAACTATTAATCGTCCATGTTTCACTTCTATACATGGCTACACTCCATACAAATACTTTCAGAAACGACTCCTGACACATAAATCTATACTCCATGTTAACAAATTACTCTTCTTCAGAAACGCTTTCCTTGCCATTGTCGGTCTACATTTTATATCCTCTCTACTTCCACCATCATCAGTTATTTTGCTCCCCAAATAGCATAACTCCTTTACCACTTTAAGTGTCTCTTTAAGTGTCTAATTCCCTCAACATCACCCGATTTAATTCGACTACATTCCATTATCCTCGTTTTGTTTTTGTTGATGTTCATCTTACATCCTCCTTTCAAGACACTGTCAATTCCGTTCAACTGCTTTTCCAAGTCCTTTGCTGTCTCTGACAGAATTAGCATGTCAACGGCGAACCTCAAAGTTTCTATCTCTTCTCCATGGATTTTAATACCTACTCCGAATTTTTCTTTTGTTTCCTTTACTGCTTGCTCAATATACAGATTGAATAACATGGGGGAGAGGCTACAACCCTGTCTCACTCCCTTCCCAACCACTGCTTCCCTTTCATGTCCCTCGACTCTTATAACTGACATCTGGTTCCTGTACAAATTGTAAATAGCCTTTCGCTCCCTGTATTTTACCACTGCCACCTTTAGCATTTGAAAGAGAGTATTCCAGTCAGAATTGTCAAAAGCTTTCTCTAAGTCTACAAATGCTACAAATGTAGGTTTGCCTTTCCTTAGTCTTTCTTCTAAGAAAAGTCGTAATGTCAGTATTGCCTCACGTGTTCCAACATTTCTACGTAATCCAAACTGATCTTCCCCGAGCCGGCCGCTGTTCCCGAGCGGTTCTAGGCGCTTCACTCCGGGACCGCGGTGCTGCTACGGTCACAGGCTCAAATCCTGCCTCGGGCATGGATGTGTGTGACGTCCTTAGGTTAGTTAGGTTTAAGTAGCTCTAAGTCTAGGGGACTGATGATCTCAGATAATGAGTCCCATAGTTCTTAGAGCCATTTGTTCTTCCCCGAGGTCGGCTTCTATCAGTTTTTCCAATCGTCTGTAAAGAATTCGCGTTAGTATTTTGCAGCTGTGATAGTTCGGTAATTTTCACATCTGTCAACACCTGCTTTCATTGGAATTGGAATTATTATAGTTTTCTTGAAGTCTGAGGGTATTTAGTAATCCTGAAAGCGTTACGGAGAAGATAGATAAACTGTACTGGAAGACTCTGCAGGAGAGACGCTCAGTAGCTCGGTAAGGGCTTTTGTTGAAGTGTAGAGAGCATACCTTCACGGAGGAGTCAAGCAGTATATTGCTCCCTCCTGCGTATATCTCGCGAAGAGACCATGAGGATTAAATCAGAGAGATTACAGCCAACACAGAGGCATACCGACAATCTTTCTTTCTTCGAACAATACGAGACTGGAATAGGAGGGAGAACCGATAGAGGTACTCCAGGTACCCTTCGCCACAAACTGTCAGGTGGCTTTCGGAGTATGGATGTAGATGTGGGTGTAGATATCAATAAGTTTTGTTTTTCATTCCTGTTTGTGTTTAGTAGATGCAAGTCTCCCATTGATTGTAAATGTGTTGATGGTTTCAGTTACAGCATTAGCGGTTTCGAATACTTCCACAGAAATGTCTGTTTAACAGAAATATTCACACCATTACAGGCATGACAGATGACAAGGTCTGGTCGTTAGATATTTGTACATATTATTGTTATTTGCAGCCGCTTCAAACGACCTGATGTCTTATAAGACAACATATCACGTACGTCTCCTAAGCTCTGGATTAGATTTAGTATTTTATATTTTTCAATAACTGCTGGATAATCTTTACCTCACATAGGTACAAAATGCTAGAAGCTGAATTACCAATGGAGATTCTGCAGGATGGAACGGAATTGAAGGTTCCGAGGAGGAAAATACAATAGAAGAAGGAAAATAGGGAGGGGAGATTGAAGATTCAGTCCGAAGAGGAAGAAAGGGACAGAAATCTAGAGGAAGTACTACTGAGAGACAGAAAAGCTGTTTAACGCAGCTGTCCTGTTCTTCTCTTCATTGAGAAACAAGTGCGACATCCGTCTGTAATTGACTTGATTACATCAGACCAGTAACCGAATTCAGAACTCATTTACGTCCCTTTCGATTCATTAGAGCCAATTTTAAGACCCGTTTCATTTTATTACTCCATCTCCTCTTACTTCTACGTCTGTTAAAGCGGAACTGGAGCTCCGCCTGTTTGAGTTATTTTTTTTTTTATTTTTTTTTGTTTTTTTTTCGCTATGGAAGAATCCGTATGTAACGAACATGCAGTTACCGTGGAATCAAGCCACAGCACGAAGCTTCTGGAAGCCGCTCATGTGACCACAACGTCTTGAGGACTCATTATGCACCTGTGGCAACAATGGTGAACCACTTGAGAGGTGAAGTGTCGAAAACAGTAAGTTTCTTTCGAAGCGTTGTTTACTGCTTCCGTCCTCTTACTTTGAAAGAGACAATCCCTCAATAGGGTTACTGGATCAATAAGACAGCTTTGAAAATTTCGAATTAAGTGATTCTGTGAACCTCTACCAAGTATTTAAATGTGAACTTCTGGATAGCGATGCAAATGTGGATATAGAACGCGAACGTGAAGAGTTAACTAGTATGAAGACTTTTCCTACAGTACGTAAAGGGGCCTAACGGAAAACTTCAGTAACATGAAAAAGGATCTACTGTTTTAACCTTAAAGCAAACTCATTTTTTTATTGTTGTAATAACACACCGATATCCATGACTGCTGACATCAAATCGGAGTGGCAACACTAACCCCTCAAGCAGTGGTGAACAACGGGTCGCACAAGTCCTTCGTAGGCGAACTAATCTTTCCTAAAATTTGTCCACTAAACCGAAGTCGACCATTCGTCTTCCCCACTACGATCGTTACGTCTTCTTTCCATTTCATATCGCTTTCCAACGTTACACCTCTAAACTTACACGAACTGCCTGTGTCAAGCTGCACACTATTAATGCTGTATTCGGATATTACGGGATTGTATTTAATCCGCATCTTCATTAGCTTATATTTTTACATTTTTTATATTTAGAGCAAACTGATATTCATCGCACCAACAGAAATTGTATCTAAGTCGTCTTGTATCGCCCTACTCGTACAGCTACTCAACTGCAACACCTCCCATACAGCGCAGTATCATCAGCCAGCAGCTGCAGACTGCTGCTCATGCTGCAACACATAACTCAGTAAACTCTCTACATTTTGTAATTGGTCTGTCACTTATTTTCAACATTCTTCCTACTTTTCTTAACTCACCTATCGCTATTCTCCAGACATAAACGACGAGATAGTGGTACAGTTCTGGATTTCCATTACTGTACGATCATCCAGATTAAAGTTTCCCTTTGTCGATTAAGGTGCATGCTTAGATAGCTACCTCGTAAAGAACACGACCTATATCTTTCCAAACTTTGTAATGTTCGAGTATCTACTTGTTTTCCAGTTACATGTTAGACGGGTCGTTAAAATACTGATCTACCTTCCTTCTGTACGAGCAATATTCGAAATATTCTGTAGAATTCCTTTTAAATACTCGAAAAGGTTTTATGCTCTTATGCTTATTTCCACCGTCTAACGTTAATCCTTTGATCTGAATACCTGACAGCATGTCTCCTATTTCGTTGATTTTTTCATATCCTTCATAACACCTATCAATGAGAATACCTCTGAATTCATACCACTGATTAGTGATTATTTGTTAGAGATCAAGTCATTCAGTACACCTAGCAGTTTTCATTTCAAAGACGACACCAGCCATATTTTTGCTCAATGACTCTAATTGAAGCCGAATAATCAAATGTTGGACTGCATTATTTGCCCCATTCTCTGACAGCGCAGCAGAACAGTGGCACATAGGCCACACGTCGCAGGGATTGTGTAACACTGTCGCCCATTGTCTTGAACTAGCTGCAAACAAGATATCGACTTGCCAGATAAGGCTGTGAAAACCAATTAATGGCAAGATGCAACCTAACCGTTTTCGCAGCTTAGCCTCCTCAGCCCTGAGAAAATTTTTATTTAATTTTTGTTATGTTTTCTTACACAATTTGATTATTAGCAGTACTAGAAACACAAGATAAATTTTTAAGAAAATCATTTAGTGCTCCTAGTCCTACAAAGGGATGCCCCCACAGTGGACGCTATGTATCAAGCTGTAATGACGTTCCACAAATCATATTTCATCGAGAACATTATTTTTAACTTTATCGATGCATTTTTTATTTAAATTACTACAAAAATAAATTTTATTGTTACAAAATTTTACCTATGCATATCTACTGAACAAAAGCAAAGAAGTTAGAAAAAAATTCGGAATACAGTAGGACTATCATAATCATTTATTTCTGATGACAAATTTAATTCGTTTAGTCTTCGCAGCTTATGATAAAGCGTGAAGCAGTAGCGTGTATCTCGTAGGTAGAGGAAAACTTTGCAGGTGGAACATCTTATGAGTGCCTTATTAGCTGAACACTCTGGAAACCGACAGCGATTTTTGGTAACCGGTTGAGGAATTCTGGTAAGTGTAGAACATTTTTGGTTCGAAGGGTATCAGGAGGGAGATCAACTCCAGATTTTGAACGCTTTGGTGCTGGATTTTTGAAGTCAGGGTCATCATCAGATACCACTTCAGGTTCACGTGAATGCCACAGATATTCCTCATACTTTTCTCTGAACTAGAGTCAATCTAGAACGTCATTCTTCAATGTACCCAAGATAGCTTGATCACGTCTGTATTCTAGCCTTGAAGCACAAATAGCGAAATCTTACAGTCCACTTCTTAGATCTGGCACTTACTCTATAACAGCTGATCAACCTGTCGAGAAAGTCAACACTTCTCATATTTGAATTGTAGGTGCTTGTAACTGCGGGACGGTCCACTTGAATGTACTTTTTTCTTTCCTGCGCCAGCGGCGATATTTATCAACTGGATTTACTCCTTCTCTACTGGGCATGAAGAGAACAGGGCTATTGTCGAACCAGTTTACTACAAAAATTTGGCTGTCACTTCTCATTGAATGGAAATGGATCCCCTACCATTTTTCTTCATATCCTTTTCCAATGATAGTTTGGAAGCTTTTAGAATACTGGAGCTCTGTAATGTTTCAGTAGCTTGGCCCTCAGCTTCACTGTTCAATATCTCTAAAAGCGACTCCGATGTGAAATAACGGTCCATGTATGTGGTCACTACAGGAGGAGGTATGGCTGACAGTTTTATAACAGCTTTTCCACCCACATCCAAATGTTCGTGTTGGGTGACAGTCACTATAGGATCACCTTTCCCTTGGTAAAAGAAGAAATCTAACGAAAAGCCAGAAGTTGCAGCCAGTACAAAATTCTTTAGTCCACAGGTGATTTTATGACTGGCCTTGCTGGACCGTGACCCCAAAATGAAATCATCTCTTCATCAACCGAAACGTTAGTGGGCCTGGGTTTCCATCTGCAACCGTTCCGTACACTTTCAAGAAAAGGTTGTATTTTCCAAAATTTATTATTTTGTTTTACTTCGAGGCACACTTCGTCGTCATCATCATCATCATCATCAACAAGTCTCAGGTGTTTTCTAATTGTAAAATATATGAGATGGCAATTTTTTTAGCAATACCTTCCACCTAAGTCGTTTTGGCCCAATACATCCCAATCCTAGGATAGCACAAGTATAATATCATCACTATTTCAGACATAAACCTTTTCATTTAATCTACGGCATATTTCAGCTTTCTCCAAGTATTTTTAAGATACCTTCTTTTTGTACATTCAGTATGGGTGCTAAAAACATTTTCTGGCAGATATTTACTAACATAGTCATGAGGTGATAAGTTCACACCAACTGCCACTTGTTCCACAAGTTCTGTTGCAGGTGGTTCAGAAATGGCTCTGAGCACAACTGGACTTAACATCGGAGGTCATCAGTCCCACAGAACTTAGAACTACTTAAACCTAACTAACCTAAGGACATCACACACACCCATGCCCGAGGCAGGATTCGAACCTGCTACTGTAGCAGCAGCGCGGTTCCGGACTGAAGCGCCTAGAAACGCTCGGCCACCGCGGCCGGCATGCAGGTGGTAAGGGGAAAAATACAGTCTTCTTCCAAAATGTCCTATCGGTGACAGAGTGACTAGAGCAGATTCTTTCAGATCAGCTATTGTTCCTGTCTTCAGCTTCATCTTCATCATCATTGGCTGTATCTAATTCCTGTTCATTACTAACATGGTAATCTGGATCTGCACAGGTGTCACCATCATCATCGTCATCGTCATCACCATCATCAGAGAGCTTCAGTTCACTAACATGTCCGTTAGATAATTCATTTACAAATCTTCAATTGCCTTTGAATCTGAAAAAAATCGAAATTAGGCCTAAAAATTGTAAAATTGTCCACCTGTAGCTTACAATTTTCTGTAACATAACTAATATTAATCTAATATTCACCACAGAATATGAAATGAACAATTAAAACATTATTTTTGAAAAAAAAGGATGAAATATATTTTCTTCACAAATCATGTTATACATTATACAAGTCCTGCAGTCCCCTACAGGGTACACTGGTATTTCAATACATTATTCAAAGACAATCGCAAAATTGTTAAAATTATAATTTTAAATAATTATGCTCTGACTATTCATTTACATCATCCCATATAAATTATACTGATTAAAATAGAATAAAGTAGTAATAAAATACTTACAAAGAGCCCCTCCTTTGAAAACACGCGTTCTTCTGTCAGCCATTTTTTATTTTGCCTGGCAACAATGAGATTCAACACAATGACGATGAACTGCTGTTGCATGAGGTGCTGCCAGCTCTGAACTTCCTTCAAAAACACTTTCCAGTGTTGCCAACATGATATGAGGTCGGAGACAAAAATTCAAATAATGCAATGTTTGATGTCCCCCATAGGGGACACCAGGACTGAGAAGGTTAGGGGAATTACACGTTGTACAGTTGCTGAGAACGTGTATGAGTGAGGCTTTGTTCTGAAGGGGACCATCACAATCACATATACTATCCTTTCACTTACTGGGTGCTGATATTAACTTCTGTATCGAGTGTTCTGAATCGAAGTAGCTGATTGCTCATGAGTTTCTACAGTTCGGTATTTCTGTATCCTTGACATTACCACGAATCCTAAGGGATATATAAACGTTTAGTGTTAGTTTTCAAGCTGTGTAAGCTGGCATTCAAGATATCATAGTAATTTAATTTGCTTCAGTTCAACTCGAACAGCGTTTTACTGGATCAGTCCAACATGTCGTTTCTGCAGTGCCATTCCCTGTGATTTGAGAACTGCATTGTGAATATTCGTCATAATAAAGGGACCGAGACAATAATGTAAAACAGAATATGAAGTGCTGAAGCTATTACTACGGAACATAGTTACATTATCAGAAAGGAATTCGGTGCACGAAATACGCTTTATAGTTCATGTGTGATCTGTTTCCAATCCGGAACCATTATCAAACGCCGAATCCATAGGAACGAAAGGTACATTCAGGAGTGATGTGGTCTTCCACAGCGTTTGCAATCGGGGCATTGTTTTTCATCAGCACAGTGAAAGGGTGAGGTGCTGAACTGAAAGGCGAGTGTCACAGCAGAATGAATGCTCCAGAACAATTATTCGTAGAACTGCGGATTCAGAGTCACCGTAGACGGCGCAGCTGCTAATGGTGAATCGTTTCCGCAACGCTTGTTGGCAGCACAGTCACAGTCGGCTCACCAAATCCGAGCGCGACAGACGCCAACAGGCCGCAGAGCTCGACACAAAGCAGGACCCGGCAAGTTATTGGGGCGGGCAGCTTTTGCCGGAGAGCATTCTGCTATACACAAACCGGCGGTCCCACAGCGGGGAACGGGTGTGCTTGAATGCAACGAGAATTCAGCGCCCCTCGCACCGTGTGCTAGTGAGAGCGCTGTTCGGCCTTCGTTTAACACAGCCACGCTTTCAGAACGCGAGTCTGGAGGATTACCGATTCGTGTCGGTACTGAAATCTCGGGATTACGTACAGTATATATAATCGTGACAGTCTGTGCCGGACGAACTTCCTGTGTGACAAAATACTGTCAGGTTTCAGCCCCTAATAACTACGAGACTAATAACACGAAAACAACCGTTCAGTCCACAAAGGACAGATCATCTCTGTACTTGTTAATAGGAGGGCACTGGGTATTATGGGAAAGAAGTCTCTGACATCAACACTATGTTTCAGTCGTTAGTTCCCATCAGATTAAGCTGATGCATTTGCGCTTATTTCATTTAAGGTCACCCCTTCCCCTCTCCCCTGTCCTCTAATCCGCCTCTTCTTCACCGTTTTGGTCTCGGTCAATTGAATTACGATACTCTTGGCCACTAGCGGTTATTTTAGTTCTGTGCTCTGTAGTGAGAGGACCGCAATCAATCTGGTTATCGAACGGTATGATACGGAAAAGTGCTGGTGTACCTGTCTGATGTGCAGATACAGAAGAACACATACCAAATGTGTGTCTGTGTGTGTGTGTGTGTGTGTGTGTGTGTGTGTGTGTGCTAAGTCATTTTCAAAGTGTGAAAGAAAATGTGTTTTTAAAATTGTTGTGCCTTAAAAGCTGTATTGTTGATTACCATTTGTTACTTTGTTATTTATTACAAGACATGACAAATATATACATTTTTTGAATGTAATACTATCAAGTACTGAGAAACAAATTATTCACACTGAAAACTAGTAATTAATTTATATACACTACGTTTCCTAGTGAATCATTATACTGTAGACTCTTTTCCATTTTGTATACAGTTTTTGTACAACATTAGTAAACCGAACAGTGCTTCACAACTGCTAAGTATATATATGGATATTACATACACATCCTAAACTCCTTCACTCCTTCTCTCCTCACGCTTCCTCCTCCCCCGCTCTTTCTTCATCTCCTTTTCCTTCCCCCTCTTTGTGTGCATAACCCCCCTCCCCCTAATCTCTTTGTCTATCTCGTCATCCCTCCTCAATGACTACTTCCTCCCTCCATTTCCTCTCTAAATGCTCTTACGACAACATTTAACCTGAAGCTTTGTCTATCGTTAACACAAACGAAACCTTGACTGGATTCTGAAGTCACTTAAAATAAATTGATACATTAGCTGGAGTCATTGGTATGTGGGGTATGAGAGACACTAATCCATCTGCTGGATCTATGAGGATAATAGCTTCAGAGAAAGTATGTCACATAGTTTTAATCTGCAAATGGGTAGGATTACAAAGTTTTGGACGGTTGAGGTTCCTTAAAACCTACAGTTAAAAAGAAAAAAAATACACTGTAGTGTATACAATTTTTGTTTAAAACTATGTACTATTGGAAACAATAATATGAAAGAAACAGTATGTCTAATGGTTTACATCCCCCGCTATCACAGTTTAAAATGACTGTCAGAAAGAATTCTATATCACACATTTATCACAGCATACCACATTTATTCTTTCTCAGTGTCTGTGGTAACAGAAAACCTACGCATTACCAGTTTAAAAAATATACATCCTACGTGTGTTTCAATGTTCATCAGTGTTTTGTGCAAAAGTTTGAAATAAACCATTGACTAGCTTTTTGAGATATTTGGGATCAATGTCTTTTCAGAAGTTAATTGAGTATGGTAGAATCTGAAGTAAATTGGCCGAGAACTTCTTCGGATTTTAGGTAACAACTTTGTAAATATTGCATATATATCCATATACTACATACAAATCTGAATTAAGTCAGGCAAGGATATTACCAGATTTATATAACTGTTCCCCTTTATATTATTATGTCTCTACTACCATATACAAAAACAAGTCACTCCTTAACACTGTTATCAAAAATCTCGAAATTACTTGACCAACTTACGTCAGATTTTTACACAATTCTCAAATGCCCATTCTGATATAGGCTATATATTTTCAATCTATATGATATATAGATGTACATGTAATATGTAAGAGGGAAATCTCGAAAAGTTCCTGATTTTACTTCAGGTTTTTACATGATGCTCTAACGAACTTTCTGACAGACGTAGGTCATACATGGTGAGTCAAACTGCAACTTTGTAATGATATAGAAATTTACTGAGATACCTTGCAGAATCGGTAAATGCGTCATGTTGTACCAAACAACCTCAAGTTTCATTCATGTAACTCAACAGTAACCTGCTCCTCCACCAGAGACAGCTATTGTAGTATACAGCTAAAGTGGCTACATATACTGGTGCGGAGCGTGCTCACCGCGTGTTCTACTTTCTTGAGTGCGCAGTTAATGTGCAACTTACACTGCTGTGAGAGCGCTCACTGTGTGCTCACATTTCTTGAAACGAACTCTGCAAAAACTGTTCGGCGTAAATTTCTCACTAAATACGCTAAAGAACTTCCAAGCAGGTCTAAAATTTGCTCTTGGTACAAGAACGTTTTTGAGAAATGTTGTTCACTACGACTTGATAAATTACGAGGTCGTCCACGTGCTGAAAATTATGTTATCACGTTAGGGAGAGTTTTGCCTACAGTCTACAAAAGTCAACGCGACGTGCATCGCACGTAACTGGCATTCCACAAAAGTTTGGCGAGTACTGTACACACATTTAAGCTTGTAATCGTATAGATTCACAATTGCACAGCACATTAGTGATGCAGATAAAGTTACTGGTGGGGATTTCTGTGCGGAAATGTTGCATCGGATAGAGGACGATGAGAAATTTCTGAACACAACAGTCTTCAGTGATGAGTCAACATTTCAAATCATTGGCATGGTAAGTACCCGCAGCTGCAGCATATTGGGCAGCAAAAATCCACATTCAACCGCGGAACATGTTCATGGCAGCCTCAAAGTTACTGTGTTTTGTGCCCTTAGGAAACTGAAAGTGTGCGGCTGTTCTTCTTCATGGAGAAAAATGGCAGTGGTATTGTGTATCTGGATATACCTGAAAACTTTTTAACTTTGTAGATGGTGCAGATAGGATGGCTTACTACCAGCAAGACGGTGTCCTCATTTTCACACGGAAGTTCGAGGTTTCCTCAGTAATCACTTCCTATGTCGGTGGATTGGCCGGGAAGCCTAATCGCATGACCACCTCACTTCTCAGACTTGACACCACTGGAGTTCCTTCTCTGGGTTTTATTAAGGATCGTGTGTATTTCTCTCCCCTACCAATTGAATGTACGCTGCCATTGCTCAAGTTACGCCAGATTTGCTGCAGCAAATGTGGGAAGAAACTGTCGCATCAGAAACAATAGCCACGTCGAACCAAAATAGCTCTTGACACTTTTAAGTGAAGCTTGAGGTTCTTTGTTACAAACTAACACATCAGCCGATTGTGTAAGCTGTTCCAATAAATTTCTGTATCGTTCCAAAGTCGTAAAGTCCTTTCTCACACACCCTGTTTATTTGGAATATATATAGTATATTAATATACATAAGGGGGAAATGATGTTACCGAAAATCTCGAAAAGTTCTCGAGTGATTGACTTCAGATTTTACACTTTAGTCTAATAAGCACTCAGATGGACAGAGGCTGTATATTTAAACATATATAACATATAAACATATGTGTAATCCATGAAGGGGAAAAGTGGTTATCAAATGTATATCAGGTTATTACATGAACGTCAGATGGATAAAAGCTCTACATTTTTAAAATGTACTACATATAGTTATATCTGCAGTATACGCAGGGGAAAGATTGTTGTCAAACTTTTATATAATTCTGTTTGTATGTTCAGATACACATAGGCTATATTTTTGATTTATATATATATATATATATATATATATATATATATATATATATATATATATATGTGTGTGTGTGTGTGTGTGTGTGTGTGTGTGCGTGTGTGTGTGCCACTCTAATGAACATTCAGACTGATACAAGCTTTACGTCACTTAAATGACAATGTATAGGGTTTCTATTAAAATAGACTATCAGAAAAAGAAGTTGTGCTGTACTGTGAAAAATGTACAGTTCCGTCATCTGTCTCACTGGTTCAACTGTGATGATAGGGCATGTAAACTATTAGATAAATTGTTTCTCTGTATTATTCTTTTCTTTTTTATGTCTCCTCAAACGAAAATTACCTATCAAGAATGTGGAGTTTTGTTTTCTTCTTTGCCACTGGATTCACAGAAAAAACGAAAGTTTATTTATGGCTTGTCGGATTACGTTTACAATACTATAACGAAATCTCAATCGTCCAAACTTTTGTACACTTAACCATTTGCATACCAAAACTCTGTGGCATACTATCACTGAAGCTATTGTCATCACTGATCCATAAACTGGAGAGCAGTCTTTCGTACTTCATATACCTTAGATCCCACCAGCCTTACCCATTCATTTATGTGGTTTCAATTCCCAATCAACGGGGCAGAGGAGATGGACAGACACGGGGGGGAGGGGGGAGGGAGGGGGGGAGAGGAGGTCATGCACAGAGAGAGGGGGCAGCAGAAGGGGATGGACAAAGAGTGGAGGGAGGAGGTGCCCCAGTCGATAGAAGGGAACAAGAAGGTGAATATGTGTATTCAGTTCCCACATATATTTCGTAATTGCAAGGCAATGCTGTCTTTTGATACATATATATTCATACATTATACGTATTATAAAATATCCTATGTGCACCTGAATATTCTTTGGGGTATCAGAGAAAAATTTGAAGTAAATCGGTCAATAATTCCTTGAGATTATTGGTAACAACAACTCTCCTTTTTTATTACATATTTAGCCCATGTCCATCTGAATGTTTATTAGCGTACCATGGAAAAATCTGAAGTACCTCAGTCAAGAACTTTTTGAGATTTTTGGAAACAATGCTTCTCCTTTACATATTAAAAAAACATGCAGGCTACGGCCATCCAAGTGTTCATGAGAGTGCTGTGTAAAAATTTGAATTAAATCAGTCAAATACTTTCCGAGATTTTTATTAATAACGTTCCCCCATTGTATATTACATTTACACTGAAGAGCCAAAGCAACTGGTACACCTGCCTAATATTGTGTAGGGCCCCCTCGAGCCCGCAGAAGTGCCCCAACACGAAATGGCATGGACCTGATTAATGTCTGATGTAGTGCTAGAGGGAATTGACTCCACGAATCCTACAGGGCTGTCCATAGATCTGTGAGAGTACGAGGAGGTGGAGATCTCTTCAAAACAGCACTTTGCAGGGCATCCGAGACATGTTCTATAATGTCTATGTCTGCGAAGTTTGGTGGCCAGCGAAAGTCTTTAAACTCAGAAGAGTGTCCCTGGAGCCACTCTGTAGCAATTCTGGACGTGTGTGGTGTCACATTGTCATGCTAGAATTGCCCAAGTCCGTCGGAATGCACTACAGACATAAATGTATGCAGGTGGTGAGGCAGGATGCTTAGGTATTTGTCACTTGTGAGAATCGAATGTAGACATATCGGGAGTCCTATACCACTCCAACTTCACACGCCCCACACCATTACAGAGCCTGCACCAGCTTGAACAAACCCCTGCTGACATGCAGGTTTCATAGATTCATATGGTTGCCTCCATACACTTACGCGTCCCTCCACGGGATACAATTTGAAACGAGATTCGCCCGACCACGCAACATGTCTCCTGTCATAAACAGTCTAACGTCGGTGTTGACGGACCCACATAAGGCGTAAATCTTTGTGTCGTGCAGTCATCAAGGGTACACGATTGGGCGTTAGGCTCCGGAAGCCCATACCGATGTTTCGTTGAATGGTTCGCACCCTGACACGTGTTGATATCTCAGCATTGAAATCTGCAGCAATTTGCGGAAGGGTTGCAATTCTGTCGTGTTGATAGAATGCATCACCATCAGGTCTGGCTGTGATGCGGCTATTGGTAATGCAAGTTGCCTTTAGAAGGCGCCAGTACTCCTACAACGAAAGAAATGGGATTTATAAGTGTACTGTGTATAATACGCAGTAGGCACATGCATCTGTTAATAATAATTTCTGATTAAGGCTCATTCATGATGGTGTAGCCAATAACAGATTTAATCATAAATGATCAGCATCATTGGGTATATTATTCATGTATTGTATTCAGTCAGGTGTCTGCATCATTTGCTGTATTCGTGCGAAGTGCATCTAGGAAAACTCCAGCACGTACATAATAATCATTACATTCGAGCATAATATTGTCTGTAGTGGAAGAAGAAGTAAAGCTACTTCTATGTGATTCTCCAAAATCGTATCAGATCCCTGTGAACTTTAGCTTGACAAATGCCAGAAAATCGTTTCATTCAACATATATGTTGTATTTATATCTAGAGGAAATAATGGAAGTCATTCATATGTTCAAATTCCTACATATAATTCTTGAGGAAAACCATAGTTTCATCATCAGAGAGTGATGACAGTATGCTTGTGGCCTCCTTCACGTCAGCTGCGAAACTACGGTGCTTACTCGCCCCATCATCAGTAGCATAGTCAGACTGACGTCTCGTATTGAACTAGTAGCTGTAAATGATCAGACATTCAGTGCAGCTTATTTATATCCAGTGCCAGCATGCCTATTCCAACTTCAGAATGCTCATGGGAGTGTATTTTACTTGCATCGCTCAGTTCGGAAATCAGTGAGGCAATGCCCTTGCCTGAAATCACAAGCACACTGATTTGGTAGAGTATGGGTAGATTATGTGTTTGTACGCGGAAAATAAAGCCGCTAGCCTTGGTGTATGCACATGTGCCACACAACCTGCTGTTATATAAGTGGCTGCTGCATTGACAGGTGCACTGAAGTTGTAGATCACACGTTTTAATGTGGGACGACCTGATGGTGCACACCACTTTGGAATCTGATGCACACCAGAAACGCGCCTAGGCCACGAGGTGTACAGCTGTCTTAGATACCAGACATGCCCTGTAACAGCTATCGTTGTGGCACTCGGTAGATGCCATCCCATGGCTCTCTAGAGAATGTGTCATGCATACTTAACCTTTAAGAGGTGTAGGAGGACATGTGTAAACGAATATTTCTTTTTAAAAGACAGTGTAACTTATTTGTAACCCTGAGCACCTGCTGAAAAAGTGTTCAATAAAAACAGGACATGGAGGAGAAGAAGAAATTTCGTTTTCGAAATATGCACCAGTTCACATATTAAGTGACTGGCATAATTCCATATACAGAGAGGCCCACATGGGCCCCTGGCTGCAAGACATCATTGATAGCGGCCACTTCCAACATTATGGCATCTCTCAACCTTGACAAAATTACACAGATAGCGTGTGACGAAAATAGTTATAGAGGGTCTGAGTAAATAAATACATAGTTCTCTTTAAAAGACAGATTCATTTATTGATAATCCAACATAAAAAATATTTGCACATTGTCTGAAGGAAACATGTAACTACTTGTTGTTGTCACCATACATTTGCTTGAGTATTCAATTGAGCGGTAGTGGTACAACTCGAAATTTTGAAATGGTGTTATGTTGAAGATTTCAGGCAGCAACAACAACCCATTTGACGCAAGCTGTGCCGTCTGTATGATCACAGTTTCAGAGCAATGTCACCATATTTCCATGATAAATTCCCTCAGCATCTCAGCACTTCCTTCGATGAGAGTGAGTTTCTTATGCAACGGTTCTTGAAGTCATAGTACACTGTACTGTAATAAAAGATTTGGGTAAAGCGATGACTGTGTAACATCTCGTTTATAGTAGACCATTGCTGAAGAATGTCTTAAATACAGATTGTCCACACCACAGTGAAACCCCTCTCTATCTGCAGTGATGTTTGCGCTCTAACACATCATAATTAAATACTCTTTATATGACTGAATTATTATCATTGAGTTATTATCCATTGAGTTATTTGAACCAGAATGAGTTCCTGTTTGGCATTTACCATGATGCACTTATTATTCTCCACCCCATTAAGAATTTGAGTGTGGTAAATAAAGTCTATACAATAATCATTTCTCAGTTGTAAAGACAAGTGCTGGGACGTCTGATTCCTTCAGAGTATCAAAAGGCGTGAGATGGGGTTGTGTCCCATCCCCACAACTGTACAACATCTGTGCAGAGCATGTCATTAGGAAAAATCTTGATGGTAGGACCAAAGGCATCTCAATTGGTGGGAGAACTATCAACATTCTTCATTTTGCTGATGACACTGTGCTTTTAGCCAACAGTGAAGATGAACTTGGTGAGCTACTAACAAGAATAAAGGACCTTAGTCTAGCATATGAATTAGACATCAAGCTCAGCAAGTCCCATTTCATGATAATTGATAGAGAAGAACAGATCCAGCTCACAGGTCGATTAAAGGAAATGGAAGTCGTGCATTCCTTGATGTATCTTGGGTCAACCATCTGCAGCAGGGGAAGTTGTGAAGATATGAAGACAGATCAGGCTAGGGCGAGTGGCTGTGAAGAAGCTCACCAAGATCTGGCAGAGCAGAGCAATAACAAATAGCACAAACATCTGGCTACTTGAAACACTCGTGTTTTCTGTCTTCTTTAATGGTTGCGAAACATGGACACTCAAGGCCAGAGATAAACAGCACATTGATGCATTTGACCTGTGGTGCTGGCTTAGGATGCTTGGCGTAAAATGGACCGAAAGAAGAACAAATGTGTCCATTATTGAATAACTCGGTATCTCCAGACGTTTTCTCTTTGAATCACCGAAAAAATTCTCCAGTTCTTTGGCCATTTTGGGAGAAGACATGGAGAAAATCTAGGGAAAATAATCTTTCATGGTAAGATTGAGGGCACGAGACCAAGAGGAAGAGTAGCGCGCAGACGGGTAGATCAAATCAAGATGATCTCCGGTCTACCTCTTCGGCAGGCACTGAGAGGAGCTGGCAAACTTCCAGTTCAAATGGCTCTAAGAACTATGGGACTTAACATCTGAGGTCATCAGTCCCCTAGACTTAGAACTACTTAAACCTAACTAACCTAAGGACATCACACACATCCATGCCGAGGCAGGATTCCAACCTGCGACCGTAGCAGCAGCGCGATTCCGGACTGAAGGGCCTAGAACCGCTCGGCCACAGAGGCCGCCCAACCGTTCGTGATGGAGATGCTTGGATCTTGGGGTCACGACGCTCAGCAATGAGCACAGCGACTTATGATGATGATGAAATGCACTGAAGTGGCTACTTACAGGTCCACATATGAACCATTTCGCATTTTGTAAAGCATTCAGGTCAAACGTTGATGTGAAGATGTATGTTTTAAGGGTCGATGCTATTCCAACATTTCCTATGCAGTGGACCCGAATTCCATTCGGTTTATATCTTGTTTCTTGAAGTAAGAAGTTGAAAGCATTACATGTAAGTTGCGCTGTCACTGCTGGAAAGCTTACACCCCTCTTTCTCTTCACAATTTTTCCTTCCAACTACAGGAAGCTCTTGCTTGATCTTTGAAATCGTCTTTACGTTGACTGAGAATTCTTATCGCTTCATTAGTGTTAAGCCAAAGTTTTGTAGGAGAATTCTTCCTAAAAAATGATCTCAACATCATTTTGTACTGGAGTCTTTACATTGAATGACATTGTTGTGAGATTTTAATTTTAATGATTTAAGCAACTTGTAACTTTCATGTGTTATCAGGTTCTTCTTCCGTAGTGAAGTAATATTCTGATGGGTGTAGTTGTAATATAATTTACACAGCAGATATAACGACTAGATCACCATTCTGTGCTACGAATTTCAGCTTAAGATATTGTAATGTGTGAAGAGTCACTTTCAGATACGTAATATTGCTGCAGGAAATAATCTGTAGATCGTGTGGATTAATCTATAGTTAAGGTACTTGTTGTAGTATTACATTCCACCCAGATCGTGCTAACAGGACTCGTAAATTTAATCACTGTTATTTTACAATACTTGGCTCCTTGACAAACCTAGTACTGATCCTGCTACACCTATGTCGCTAAGGTCTACAGGCTCTAGCATTTTCTTTGGCTCTGTTTCAAATTTTTTTAAAATTTGTATATAAATTAAATGTTTCTAGAAATTGTTTTATGTATGCATTCCAGTCTTCAATACTATATGAGCCAGGGGATATTTCTGCAGCTTTGGCACTTCTTATATACAATTTATTGTTCACCTTGGTAGTATTAGGTATGTTGTTATATGCTTACCCGTCAATGTATGTAATACTCCATACTCGCTTGGCAACTCCCTTGGTAAGATCTATCAGAGCAAAGTAGTTCACTCTCAACAGTGACGAAATTCCTTTAAAGTATGAGTGTATGACATTATATCTAAGACAAGACTCAGCTCTGTAATGAAGAGCATGCTGCTGGTTTTAATGGAATCATTGGGCGAAGAATTAGGCAGAAATCGCCACAGAGATATGAATCGACATCTGAGTAACATCAAAAATTGTAGACGACCTGAATCTGGCTGGTAAAGTCCTCATCATCATTTCCTTGGGCCTTTGTCCCCACATCTTTCTGGGGTCGGCCTTGTTACTAAGGATTTGGCGATGTTAGTGTCAGAGGGTGGTTGGGTGCACTTCCTGTAGTTACCCTGCGCCCCTGGGAAAGGATCAGTGTACCCCAGCTGGCTGTGTCTAGTGTAAGCGATGAAGTACTGCAAACGTTTTCAAATGTATGTATAACTGAGGCGGGACGTTGGGAATAGCCCAGTATTCACCTAGTGGGGTGTGGAAAACCGCCTTAAAACCACATCCAGGTTGGCCAGCACACCTGCCCTCGTCCTTAAACCGCCAGGTGGATTCTATCTGAGGCTGGCGCGCCAACCCAAGTCGAGGAAGCAGCGCATTAGCACTCTTGGCTAACCTGGCGGGTGATCTTGCTGGTAAAGTAACGACACATTGTCAAATTAACAGAAGTAATACATGACATGCCCAAGCCAGTGAGTCCCACATTCTCCTGCAACGTGTAAACTGACAACCGCACAAAGTTTCGACTTCCACATTGTATTTGCCAATATATTCTGCATCAGCATTTTACAAAATACGGCATTTTGAGTTTTCTGTGAAATTTAAACAGTTTTCTATCTGTAAGCAGTCAGTCTGGTAGCATCGATATGAGCTTCTTTTTATGAAGAGCCCAACCTCTTTCCTCTGTGGTATTAAATATAATCCCTTATGGATAGCGATGGCGTCCATCATCCTACTATTCCTTCTAGCCTCCTGCAGTTACTCCTTCATATTTTGTGGATTCTCCTCTTCATTGAGACGCAGCAGCTGGTCCTTCTGCTAGTCACTTGCTAATAGGCCTGCAAGTGCAGATATTCGAAATGGGATGATTCCACAGATGTCTTGCACTGATGGCTTTGTGCCCTCGGCATTTTATGACATGCTCTATGAGAAACACGTCCAGTTGAGAGCTTTTCTGTAATTCGTCTGTGTAAAACTTCCAGCATTTTCTTCACCTCCACCATTCTTCAGGATGTAAGTTTTAAGGTTGGTGCATTGATCACTTCAGCAGGTAAGATTCCTCAGACTCAGTTCTGTATTTCGAAATATGTACCAAATGACCTACGTTAATTCCCTACTTGCGTGCATCCACCATCTTCATAAGATCATATACTGTGTATAGAAGATAATTATCATGAACATCAACTAGCCTAATCTTAACCGTATGAAATGTAGCTTGATTAGACTCCCCAACAGATTGTTGTAGATTGTATAGCCATTTGTATGACCTTCTAAGTTTGAATCTCATCCACATATAGTTTTCCATCACGCTGTTGAAATGTTCCACAATACTTGCTTTCATGTGGGAGAATGTCAAGCACTGTTGTATTCCATATCGTTCGATTACAGTTTTGAAATGTCTATAGTAAAATCACTTCCCTGATCGGTTTTAAGATTGTCAGGCTGTGCTTTGTTCCCATCTGCAGCAGTTGTTTAAATACGACTGCAGCTTATTTCCTTGCCTTTGCTTTCAGAAGCAGAGACCAGCCAAATTGAGAATACAAGTCTTTGACCATTAAAATATATTCGAAACCTCTAATTCATTGTAAATATTATTCTCTGAGAGCAACCTGCCACAAACCATTTAAACCTTGTATTATAATATGCCTGCATGTCATTGTTTTGCATGCCTGTTTGTGGTGCTCATGAACGACTGTCTCCATAATTACTCGAGTTTACATCTTTCTGAAATTTCTAACAAGATTAATATTATTTAATTCATATGAACTGCGTTCCCTCTGGCAGCTAGTGCTGTGAATAATCGTAGTCACTCTATGATTTCATTCAGATCATCGCAGTATATGTACTAAACAGGAACAGTGTTCAGTCTTTTACGCTCAACGTTAATACCTTCACCCACGGTATGTGAATTAGATAATGTGGGTCCCATAATATTTTTGTGTTCCCTAATGACAGTACATACATTTCACAAGGGATCAAAAATTTTTTCTATCACGTACGTTTACAGTGTCAGTTTAGATACATATGATGATGAAGTGCTTTGCCTATAAATTATTTTCTTGAACAGACTCTGGTCATCACGATAAACCTTTCTATAAGAAATACACGTTTCTTTTTACCAGTCTGTCCTCATTAACTTACGTTTTCCGAAGTAGGATAACTTTACTCAACATGACCTGTGACTCAGTATGGCCGAGTGCCTTTGTCTTGGTAACAGGAAACCGACAGATGACACCTCATGGGCGTTTGACAAACTATGTTAACCATCTCTGCTTCTCACAGAGAGCACCGTCATTATCAGTGATTTAAAAAGCGAGCTATTGTTGTTTACCATTCAATCGTTATCATTTTGCGCAGGTCAGATTATTGTATTGCTCATTAGTTACAATTTTTCTGCAGACGTGATAGTGTGCTAGTTACCTCACGCAACTGTCCTGTGTGGACGTTTTTGTTGCAGACTATATGAGTTCTTCAAGAAAGTTTTGAGTTATTAATCCCGTCCATTTCTGCTATATATCTGGTAAATACTGTCAAGGAAAGCAACGACAGAATATATATGATTTTGCAAAACAAAGCTCTTGGACATATTTTGGTAAGCAACTTGGACAACAAGATAAATGTTGGGCCACACACATTTCTAGAACCTTCATGGAGCACTTCGATATTGGAGTCATAGAGGACGAAAAGGGCTTCCGTTTGAAATACCGATGACATGGACAGAGCCAAGAAACCACCTCAATAATTGCTACTTCTGTGCTGTGAATGTAAAAGGTATGAATCGCTGCAAAAAGCGCTCTTGGGTATACCTAAACGGACAATCCGCTAAACAACCAACCTTGCATAGCGAAGATTTGCCAATACCGGTATTTACATCCTTATCAGACGATTACTGTGATGCTGTCGAAATGTTAGACGGTCAGAGTCAAAGAAACAGTGAACGTGAATTCGAGGACTGCAGTCCTGCACTGCAAAGCTTTTCTCAGGGCCAGCTGAACGACTTGGGGGTTGGGTTGTTTGGGGGAAGAGACCAAACAGCGAGGACGAGGAAAGAAGTCGACGGTGCCCTTTCAAAGGAACCATCCCGGCATTTGCCTGGAGCGATTTAGGGAAGTCACGGAAAACCTAAATCAGGATGACCGGACGCGGGATTGAACCGTCGTCCTCCCGAATGCGAGTCCAGTGTGTCAACGACTTGATTCGAGATTTAAACTTATCTAAGAAACCAGCTGAGCTTCCTGCATCAAGACTACAATAAAAACATTGCTCTCAACCTGGCTTATCAAAAACATCCTGTCCAATTAGAGAGCGCGACGTTTTTCCAAATTTTACCGAGACGAGTAACATCATACGTTGTAGTGATATTTCTGGGCTTTTAAATTTATTGGGTCTTCCAATATACAAAAAAAAAAAGGACGAATTTTCCTGTATCGCTGAAAAAAGTTTTAAATGTTTGTTGCTGCATAGCGGTCATGAATTAGTTTCAATCCCTATAGCTAATTCATCTACTCACAAGAAAGAATATCAAAATGTTAAACTTG
This sequence comes from Schistocerca americana, assembly GCF_021461395.2. Taxonomy (NCBI): domain Eukaryota; kingdom Metazoa; phylum Arthropoda; class Insecta; order Orthoptera; family Acrididae; genus Schistocerca; species Schistocerca americana. The sequence continues at coordinate 961,889,981 of NC_060119.1, forward strand.
TTTTATAGGCAATTTCATTTCATCAACATAAGTGGTCAACGGGTGTAGATTTAAAAAGGGTGAATTTTTTATTAGGTCAGCAAAGTGGATACACCGAATATTCCTGTTTCCTTTGTCTGAGGGATGGTTGTGCGAAACATGAACACTGGAGGCGGAAAGACTGACTGACGAGAATGAACCTGACTGTAGGAACAGATAACATCGTTCATGAGCCGTTGGTCACTCCGAAAAAGGTCACTCTTCTGCCCTACATATTAAACTTGGGCTTATAAAACGGTTTTTAAGGCTTTAGACAGGAATGGCGATACTTTAAACATATTTGTCAAGTATTTCCTAGTCTCAGTACAGAAAAGTTTAAAGCAGGAATTTTTAATGGGCCCGATATCCATACCATTATAATCAATGATGATTTCACAAACCACATGACTGAAGTTAAACTGGAAGCATGATCAAGCTTCCTATCAGTTGTCCAAATTTTTTTGGGAATCACAAGCTAAAGAACAGTAGCCAGAAAGCTCAATAATTTCCAAAAACTTGGCGCTAATATGAGCGTTAAAATTGCATTTGTGCACGGATATATAGGTAAATTTCCAGGAAACTTGGGCGATTATAGCGAACAACAAAGAGAACGGTTCCACCAAGACATCAAGATTATGGAGGAAAGATGTCAAGGCCGTTGGAATCGCCATATAGTGCAGACTACAGCTGGAATTTGCAGAGATAATGTCCAGACTAATAACTCCGAAGAAAATACCATACAGAACGTTTTTTCTTAGTTCTTAATGCTATGTTTTTGTTTTTATGTTAAATTTTACTATCCTTTGCATCATTTATTGCACATTGTTTGTTTGAAATCATCCGGTAACCTAGAAATAAACATTTTAAAAACATTCTTCTCCTTCTTACAATTTGATGCCCAGTATAAATGGATTCTCTTTATCTGAAAAATTAGAGTCGGTTCAACAACAATATTACTATATCCGCATTCAGCAGGCCAACACTACCTGAAACTGATTAATAAATCCCATGCTGCAGAATCAGTGTTACCGTGCGCAATGCTGCATCATATTTTAGTACCTATTTTGGCCGGTACTTGTTTTGAGTCCATGTTTTTAAGAATATTCGATACAGTAAACCTGTTTTTTTTTTTAATTCCTTATTCCCAACCTACACTGCATGCTCGGTTAAACGTACTTACCTAACATACACGGTTTATCTGTGCCGGCCCTGTATGCTTGAATTCACTATCTTTCCGGTGGTTCACAAAAACGGTAACAGCGTATCATTATCCGCATTCTTTTTCTTCTTCTTCTTATCCACGTCGTCATCCTCCATCCTTAGTGTGTGAGAACTTTTTCAGACTTTCATTTACTGGTAGAAACTTTTCTGTGAAAGAATGCTCTCATAACAACTCTCGTAACTTTATCACTGGGAACTTATGGTGACTAGCATTCGTGATTCGATAACTTTAAGTTTCGTCGGCATGCTTTCGTCTACTAAACTGGTTTTGAGATAACATACAACTTATATATACTCGGAGACTAGCGGTGTTAATGGAACACACGTTCCATATCTATTGCCTTTGTAAAGCTGAGCATATTCATTAGTTCTTTGTTGTCGTCTTCATTTTTCCCATCAACATTTAGCTCCTATTGCTGGATTCTGTCCTTCATCATTTCAGCTCTTCAAGCTACTGCATTGATTGCATTATCCATTTCTATTAATTTTGTGTTGACTGACTCAGTATTTTTATCAGCATACAGAATATGTTTGATCTGTGTGAAACACTCTACGAAGGAATGCATAACATGTGTGTGAATTTGTGCGTAGCGTACAGTATACTGATTGAATTATTTGTTTGTAGACTAACTTCTAACGAAAAACATCTGGATGTTTCATCCATATTAATTGTTGTTCAGTTTCATCATTTGATATATATCCAGAAAGCCATGGTGCCATCAATTCTAATACATGCTAACAAATTCATAGAAAGTAATATTGGATCCTAGATGCACTTGTTTAATTACTTTTTAAATTTATGTTGTCATGTTTGAAAATGATAATAGGTTTGCATTATCCTGTACCAGATGCTTTGGAACGCTGGAATATGTCTGGTTCTATTAAAAGACATTCGTTTTCATAGGATGCACAAAACGATAATACTTGCTACCTGACCTAATTTTCCTCTTCGGTGTCGTCAGATTTGAATACACTGTTAGGCTTTACTTTATCAGGTGGTGGAAAAATCGCAGTTATATCTGGCCGATTGCTTTGCCAGTGCTTTGAAAATTCTCCTGTAATTGCTGTTATTTGGGCTGAATAGTGATTATATACACTAATACTTACTGTTGTTATAAATAATATGTTTCTAGGTTGGATAATACGTCCAAGTACATTAGGCAGGAGCAGCCATTAATGGTTATCTTCCCTGGACAGCAGGTCAGGTGTTGAAGGGAAGACGTGTTGCATAACAGTTGATGAATTTTGAGAGACGTTATGAGGACTTCGTTTAGCACCGCGTACACTACTCATTTGCAACAGACAGATTTATTTAAAATACTGCAGTGGGTAAAATCAAGACCGGGAAACTTGCGCTATACTAGCGGTACATCACTTCAGTTGGAAGATAACATCATCATTATACACTATACTCTCTAATTCTGTGTCTGGTCTAACAGTTCTGTTTACCTGTGGCGTTAACAATTAGAAATATTTTGTTGTGTATGCGACTGATACAGTGGATGATATGAAAAGGCCTGAGTCACTTCGCTTGTCTGAAAGCACGTATTGAGGTTTCCGGTAACAATATTTTTCATCACCTGGACCAAGAAGCTTTTGTGACGGGGAAAATAACCTGCATTGAAATGTGAAATAATAAGAGTTACTATTTAGACACTTGACACAAGTGATTCTTTGGACTGGGAGCACAGTAATTCGACGACCCACAGTTCACCAGTTTCCACGGACTTTCATCCTATAAGACCTTTGCTTTGTGGTTTAACCACGAAGCCCGTTGCACAGTTCACAGAACTAACACCGGATTGACAGTTTTCAGCTCTTATGGAAACAGGAAGTTACAGATAACTTTCTATGGGAGAATTGAGTGACTATGAATTATGTCGACGTTTTATATACAAATGTACGACGCATCAATATGATGCTAGGATTATTGTCTTCATAATGCGTTATTTGGGTACCACATCATTATATGAAACTTATACAGTAAAGAAACTAATTTTGTATACAGCAAAGAGATGTATCATTGTATGATCGCATTGGCTTGTCATTTCGTAAAAATGCAGGCCCGCGCATTAGACATCAGCTAAAGTCGTTCGGTTACAAGATTTACCTGTTCTGAATCTGTGAAATTTGCACGTTATGTAAAAAAAAAAGACGATCATTGATGGAAGGTAAAAGCCAACAAAAAAATCAATAAACAAGTAAAATAAAACAGAAAATTCTATCTACACAGATACATACAGCTAAAGAAGTATTGACGGCTTCGTGTCTTTGTCCGTACGCCCTTGAAATGGTCGTAAATAGCAGTATTTGTAAACAAACACATAAAGTCACGACAAATTGAATTTGGCAGACACTGTTTATCATCTTTTTAAAACGAGTGCTTCCTCGCATATCGAGCACGGCACATTTTTCACTGTGTTTTGTTTGAACAACAGTAATGGGTTAAACATGGTGATAAATGTGTACAGTGAAATAAGCCAAGACCAAGGGTTACATTCATATCCACTGCACAGAAGTTATTGGTCCGTAGGAGGCAGCTCCGTTTAACGTTCCCTGACGCCCATATTATGTCACTCCTTCCATTCTTCTCGACTTTCTGCTGAATCTTTGTTTCTAGATAAGGTCTGAACGTCATCTCCAGTAATTCTTCTATAATATCCGCTGTTATTTAGACAGCTTTTATTCACCGACAATCCTGCAGTTGAACCTGTCTTCCTCCTTTCATTAGCTTCCTACTTTATTTATTCTATGAAATCGTCATTTTTACTTCTCTTGCGTCCGCCCGCTCTTAGACCTGTCCACAGATAAATAACAGTTGTGAGTATGCTTTTTGACTGTTGCAATTATGCTCTCTTTTCTTATCCTTATAGGGTGGTACTGCAATAAGATTTGTGAAGGTAATACACCCATTTCAGCACTACGTGTAAGCAGAAACGTTGCAGAGGTTTCTCTGTGGTCGGGTAAGTGAAATAAATATAATTAACCATGCAGTCATACCTGTGTCTTCTAGAACAACATCGTGTACGTTGTTCTTAAACTGGAGCAGTTCGTGCGAAGATACACTCCGTAGGTGTGAGATTAACTTACAGAATCATGCAGAATATTCATCGCCAGCTGGGTGTATTCGAATTTGGAACCCAATGCAACTGAGGTAAGTGAAATGTGGAGGTGGGCTTCATACAAGGTATAGATACTGACGAGAGAGAGTGAAAATTATTTGCACGTTATGTAAAAAGAACCGATCATTGGTGGAAGGTAAAAGTCAACAAAAAATTAATAAACAAGTAAAATAAAACAGAAAATTCGATCTACACAGATATATACAGCTAAAGAAGTATTGACGGCTTCGCGTCTTTGTGCGTACGCCCTTGAAATTGCCGTAAATAATAGTATTTGTAAACAAACACATAAAGTCACGACAAATTGAATTTGGCAGACACCGTTTATCATCTTTTTAAATCGAGTGCTTCCTCGCATATCGAGCACGGCACATTTTTCACTGTGTTTTGTTTGAACAACAGTAATGGGTTAAACATGGTGATAAATGTGTACAGTGAAATAAGCCAAGACCAAGGGTTACATTCATATCCACTGCACAGAAGTTATTGGTCCGTAGGAGGCAGCTCCGTTTAACGTTCCCCGACGCCCATATTATGTCACTCCTTCCATTCTTCTAGACTTTTTGCTGAATCTTTGTTTCTAGATAAGGTCTGAATGTATACTCCAGTAATTCTTCTATAATATCTGCTATGATTTAGACAGCTTTTATTCACCGACAGTCCTGCAGTTGAACCTGTCTTCCTCCTTTCATTAGCTTCCGACTTTATTTATTCTACGAAATCGTCATTTTTGCTTCTCTAGCGTCTGCCCGCTCTTAGACCTGTCCACAGATAAATAACAGTTGTGTATATGCTTTTTGCCTGTTGCAATTATGCTCTCTTTTCTTATCCGTTTAGGGTGGTACTGCAATAAGATTTGTGAAGGTAATACACCCATTTCAGCACTACGTGTAATCAGAAACGTTGCAGAGGTTTCTCAGTGGTCGGGTAAGTGAAATAAATATATTTAACCATGCAGTCATACCTGTGTGTTCTAGAACAAGATCGTGTACGTTGTTCTTAAACTGGAGCAGTTCGTGCAAATAGACACTCCGTAGGTGTGAGATTAACTTACATAATCATGCAGAATATTCATCGCCAGCTGGGTGTATTCGAATTTGGAACCCAATGCAACTGAGGTAAGCGAAATGTGGAGATGGGCTTCATACAAGGTATAGGTACTGACGAGAGAGAGTGAAAAAAATTTCCATCAATTTGACAAAAGCCCACAAAAGTGGTACCAAAGTGAATATATATGACTCTTTTTCGAAAAGAGCGATCCAACCCTGGTAACAGTTTCCGTTTTGTTTTAGATAAAATGCAGTCGTCATCGCAGTTATTTGTTATCTGTTACCAGTTTTCCTTATAAATTATCGTGAGATTGCACTTAGGTAATTTCAATCGAATTCGGTGATGGTTTCACTACGAATACCCTATTCATGCTCTTTCAGCTAAACTTTGACATAAGTTCGTAATGACGTAGTTATTGGTAGATCTGTAGTATCTGAACTTCTCTCACTTCACCATTCTTGCTCAGCAGAATGTACACATTGGTAGACATATGCTGATCGTAATTTATCGACTCAAGACGTGGTGGGGGACGCCTTAAACTGCACATACATTTTCTGACAAGAATTAGTACATTTTTAAATTTTCTTTTCTTTTCTCAGATTTCATGGAATAATCCGAAACAAAGCAACTGAACCATCCACTGACGAGCCTAAACATTATCACCGCTTCTTTAATGTCATGTCTTTTGTCTGCTAGGGTTCAGTTAAGAAGTCTCAGCGACGGTCTCTGTGCTCCTTAGTAGCTTGCGTTTGTGATCTTAAGAAGTTTGGTGGTGCCAAATACATGTGTAAAACATCAAGGGGACGTTATCATTTTTTTTAATCTTTTACTTTTTTCGTTCTTTTTTTAATTTGTAGGTTTTAAAATGTAGCTTAACGCTGCCTGCAGCGCCACAATCGTATTGTCAAGTGACAGCTTCTGTTCGTGAACTGCGAGGAGAGCAGGTTCTTTGTTTGTGTGTGCCAGCGTGAACTGATCTAATCTCTATGACAGGCTTAATGTTCTCTAGTAGTTTGCATTTGTCTTTAAGAAGTCTGGTAGAACAAATCCCTGTCTAAAAGACAACAGTGTTAGTTCTCAGCTTTTTCTTTTTTTATATACATGTTGTGGATGGACGCAGGAGCTTGTCCCATTTCGCAAACAACTGAAGACACTATAGGCCTGAGTCAGCTTCACCGTATGCAGGCTGATGCCTTGGTCTACAGCGATGGCAGAGGTACCGGTGCGTCGCAGGGGACACCTAGGTGTTGTCTGTTTTTCTCACTTGCTCTACTGCCTAGGCACCTTCCAACATACCCAATGCCTGTAATCCGCGTTCATCACAGAGTGCGTGATAGGTTGTATTGCATTTGCCTTGCTCGAGGCGGAGAGTCAGTGTGGGAACTGGCCGTCTGAGCCTGGCCCATTAGCCCAGCGAGTGCACAAGCGGTCGCTCCTTTTGCAGGGTCTGATCAGGCGGGGTTTCCTACTTCTTGGAATTCTCGGCAGTTGCTATGTTAGGTGCGATAATGAGCCCCTTAGAAAAATGGCAGGCAGGGCTGGAAAGCAATCCTATGCAAGTAGGACGTTTCAGCAACTTCTGACTCATTTTCTTAACAGAAAGCTCGTCAGCGACTTTCACATGCTCACTCGTTTTCTTTACAAAAGTTACCCAGAATCTGCTGCAACATCCTACTCCTTCAGGTCTAACCCACTTATTTTCATTAAAGACCTATATTTTATTGTATAATACATAGAAAATTAGGAGGAATGAATAATTTTTCTTATTATGTTCACTTATTACAAAAAATTAACTCTTTTGTAAAAAAGGTGAATATAAGAAAATAAAAGTAAAATTTAAAGAAATAACGAAAACAGTTATTTACCTAACATTTCTCTACTTCTTTCTTCTTGAAGCGTCATAAGATTTTTATGAACAGTTGTCTGTAAATTTTTTGCGACAAGGCTTGTTTACATTTCTTCAGCTTTCACATGTAACTTTTATCCAACTTATGTCTACAGTTATTCATTGCATGTATTCCAGTCTATATCGTACTCTATAGTTTTTACACTCTACAGCTCCCTCTAGTACCATGGAAGTTATTCCCTGATGTCTTAACAGATGTCCTATCACGTTGTAATTTCTTCTTGTCAGTGTTTTCCATACATTCCTTTCTTCTCCGATTCTGCGGAGAATCTCCGCATATGTTATCAGTCCACCTAATCTTCACTATTTGGCTATTGCACCACACCTCAGATGCTTAGATTCTCTTCTGTTACGATTTTCACACAGTGCATGCACTACCGTGCAAAAGTGTGCTCCAAAAGTACATTCTTAGAAATTTCTTCATCAAGTTAAAGCGTAGGTATGATACTAGTAAACTTCGCTTGACCAGGAAAGTCCCTTTTGGCAGTGTTAGTCTGTTTTCCATGTCCTACTTCCTCAGTTCATCATGTATTATTTTACTGCCTAAGTAGCCGAATTGCTTAAATTCATCTATTTCGTGAACACCAATGCAGATGTTAAGTCTCCCGCTGTTCTCATTTCTGCTACTTCTCCCTACTTTCGTCATTTTTAGACTTACTCTCAGTCCATATTCTATACTTATTAGACTGCTCATTCCATTCAGCAGGTTCTGTAATTCTTTTTCACTTTCTCTGAGAACAGCAATGTCATCAGCGAATCTTATCATCAGTATCATTTAACCATGAATTTTAATTCCACTCATGAAGTTTTCTTTTATTTCCATCATTACTTCTTCGATGTACAGATTTAACGGTAGGGGTTAACGACTACATCCCTGGATTACATTCTTTTTAATTCGAGTACTTCATTTTTGGTCTACACTCTTAACATTTCCTCTAGACTCTTGTACGTGTTGTAAATTACCCATCTCTCTCTATAACTCACCTCTGTCTTCCTCATAATTTCGAACATCTTGCACCATTTGACATTATCGAACACTTTTTCCAGATGGATCAATCTATGAACTTGTTTTGATTTTTCTTCAGTCTTGCTTTCATTATCAACTGCAATGTCAGAACTGCCTCTCTGGTGCCTTTACCTTTCGTAGTGCAAACTGTTCGTCATCTAAGACATCCTCAATTTTCTTTTTGATTCTTCGGTGTGTTATTCTTATCAGCAACTTGGATGCATGAACTTATAGGCTCTGCCATAATAACGGTAAAGAAGGTTTATGGTCAGTAAATATGTTGAAACGTCTGCCACACACATAAATGTGGCATTTCCTGAGTGCGAAAACAATACTCTTAACCAGAGACGACATGTTTCGATTTACTGTGTGCATTTTAAGCCAAATTTTTGAATTTCTTGCGTGTTTATTTATCTAGGAGCCAAGTTCTGCATTTTAATAAGTGGTTAGTTTATATTTCCGCCGTTTGTATCGCGACCTACCTATTTTCATATGAGCAGTCGGATATAGTTTTTAACTCGTCAGTTGAGCTGAGTGCCAGCTCCCGATTGTACGTCAGGAGCGTGTTTGCGTCCAAAGTTCTACCCTTCAATAATTGTGTAGTCTATAGCTCCATCGACTATAGTGTGGACAGGAACTGTGAGTATTGGATTCAGATGCGAACTGATTTCTGTCCCTTTGCATACAGCTCCACCTTCGGTCACACAGCTTGACGATGTTGCCAACGGACATAACTGTTGGGTGGGGGGGAGGACGTGGGGATGCAAGGTACCATCAGCAGGTCCCTCGTGTCTCCTGATGGATCCACTATAGCGACCGTCCCAGTTACTGCCTGCACTGAGGATATCCCGTCATTCGTGGTCGACTGTCAGGTCATTTCAAGATATGCAGTCAGTGAAAAACTTTCTGAAGGACCGATCGAAAAGCCACTCCACTTCGTCTGACGAACAGGATTTGGGTGCTATCTGTGGCTGACAAAGATCCCGAATCAGTTACAGTCGCTTGCCCTGTTCCAGAGGAAGCTTCTCGGTCAACAAGCTTCGAGCATTCACAGATTTTGGGTTTACTGGTAGATGGGAGATCCATTTTCAGGGGCGTAATTGGGCACCTTAGGTGTATGGCTGACAATAAGGGGAAGAAATTCAGTTCACAGAGGAGTCATTGCAGATGCGGAATAGCTGTTCCGATTGACATGAAGAGCAGAGGTCTCGATCAACTGGCCCATGTCAGTACTAACGGTGTTTGTCACTTTCGATTGGAGGACATTCTCTCTGGTTTCGTGTGGGTAGCTGATGTGGTAAAGACTGTCAGTCTTGCTTAATAGATGAAGGCATAGCTCACGATCTGCTGCATCGGCGACAGGACCGGTTGCGAATCTTCGGTACAAGGCCGAGTGGAGGATCTGAATCAGACGCTCAGGTGGTTCTGCAACCATGTAGGTGGAACATTCACCGATTTGTGCCAAAGGGCTGTGGTTGTTCGGTTTCTGCTTCCTAGGTCAGAGGTCAAACTACACACAGGAGGCTGCTACACGGGTAGTGGGGGCTGTGAGGAATGTACTCGGCGGCTTTATAGGTTAGGAGATCTCGGGGAAAGTACAGATAGGGTTTCGACTACTAACCTACACTCAGATAATAAAGCATAGATGAGCTCCTTGGTGTGTTCGTTATTAGGCGCGATCCAGCAGGCACGTGTAGTTTCTTTAATGCCACAAATGGGCCTAAACAGGTTCTATACAACTGACTACCTTAGTGAGTTTTAGCAAGAGCACATTTACCTGTTCTCACTGTTTAACGTTGTTTACATTTCCCAGTAGCAGCAGTAAATTTATTCAACATCACGCAACCTCAGCTACAGCCAAATAAAGGACAGCATTTCGTAATACTAGCGCCGCAGGGTTATCCTAAATGTTTCCTACCTTTGTGACATCCCTGCCTTTCCTCGAGAACTGGTACACGAAAGTCTCTTTCGAAGTAGTGTATAACTGTTCGTGCGACCTCATTTGTAAGTTACTCCTCTAAAATCTCGCGTTACGTATACACATGCCTTAACTGTGCGTCCAGACCCCATTATTCCTGAATATACTATAATGCCCACAACTGTTCGGCCATCTTTGCCGTATAAAAGTTACTTAACGCAATCCACGTATGAGAGAAGAATTAGCTGCTTATCACAGTCCACACATGAATTTTAACGGTAGCTACTCAGACCATAAATGTGGGTAGAAACGATATGCGTTCACTATTCATGTACGCCTACTGCAGTAGTACAAGTTTATGTGCCAACTAGCTCTGCAGATGACGAAGAAATTGATGAAATGTATGATGAGATAAAAGAAATTATTCGGATAGTGAAGGGAGACGAACATTTAATAGTCATGGGTGACCGGAATTCGATAGTAGGAAAAGGGAGAGAAAGAAACGTAGTAGGTGAATATGGACTGGGGATAAGAAACGAAAGAGGAAGCCCCTGGAAGAATTTTGGACAGAGCATAACTTAATCATACCTAACACTTGGTTCAAGAATCATGAAAGAAGGTGGTATTCATGGAAGACGCCTGGAGATACGAGAAGGTATCAGATTAATTATATAATGGTAAGACAGAGATTTAGGAACGAGGTTTTACATTGTAAGACATTTCCAGCGATATATGTGGACTCTGACCACAATCTATCGGTTATGAACTGTAGATCAAAACGGAAGAAACTGCAAAAAGGTGGGAATTTAAGGAGATGGGAGCTGGATAAACTGACTAAACCAGAGATTGTACAGAGTTTCAGGAAGAAAATAAGGGAACAATTAACAGGAATCGGGGAAGAAACACAGTAGAAGAAGAATGAGTAGCTTTGAGGGATGAAGTAGTGAAGGCAGCAGAGGATCAAGTACGTAAAGAGAGGAGGGCTATTAGAAGTCCTTGGGTAACAGAAGAAATATTGAATCTAAATGATGAAAGGAGAATATATAAAAATGCAGTAAATGAAGCAGGCTAAAAGGAGTACAAACATCTCAAAAATGAGATCGACAGGAAGTGCAAAATGGCTAATCAGGGATGGCTAGAGAACAAATGTAAGGATGTAGAGGCTTATCTCACTAGGGGTAAGAAAGATACTGCCTACAGGAAAATCAAAGAGACCTTTGGAAAAAAAAGAGAACTACTTGTATGAATATCAAGAGCTCAGAACGAAACCCAGTTCTAAGCAAACAAGGGAGAGCAGAAAGGTGGAAGGAATATTATAGAGGATCTACACAAGGGCGATGTACTTGAGGACAATATTATGGAAATGGAAGAGGATGGAGATGAAGATGAAATGGGGGATATGATACTGCGTGAAGAATTTGACAGAACACTGAAAGTCCTGAGTCGAAACAAGGCCCCGTGAGTAGACAACATTCCATTGGATCTACCGATGGCTTCGGGAGATCCAGCTCTGACAAAACTCCACCATCTGGTGAGCAAGATGAATGAGACAGGCGAAATACCCTCAGACTTCAAGAAGAATATAATAATTCCAATCCCAAGGAAAGCAGGTGTTGACAGATATGAAAATTACCGAACTATCAGTTTAATAATTCACAGCTGCAAAATACTAACGCGAATTCTTTACAGACGACCGGAAAAACTGGTAGAAGCCGACCTCGGGGAAGATCAGTTTGGATGCCGTAGAAATATTGGAACACGTGACGCAGTACTGACCCTACGACTTGTCTTAGAAGATAGATTAAGGAAAGGCAAATCTACGTTTCTAGCATTTGTAGACTTAGAGAAAGCTTTTGACAATGTTGACTGGAATACTCTCTTTCAAATTCTGAAGATGGCATGGGTAAAATACAGGGAGCGAAAGGCTATTTACAATTTGTACAGAAACCAGATGGCAGTTATAAGAGTCGAGGGACATGAAAGGGAAGCAGTGGTTGACAATGGAGTGAGGCAGGGTTGTAGCCTCTCCCCGACGGTATTCAGTCTGTATATTGATCAAGCAGTAAAGGAAACAAACGGAAAAATTCGGAGTAGGTATTAAAATACATGGAGAAGAAATAAAAACTTTGAAGTCCGCCGATGACATTGTAATTCTGTCAGAGACAGCAAAGGACTTGGAAAAGCAGTTGAGCGGAATGGACAGTGTCTTGAAGGGTGGATATAATATGAACATCAACAAAACCAAAACGAGGATAATGAAATGTAGTCGAATTAAGTCGGGTGACGCAGAACGAATTAGATTAGGAAATGAGACACTTAAAGTAGTAAAGGAGTTTTGCTATTTGGGGAGCAAAGTAACTGATGATGGTCGGAGTAGAAAGGATATAAAATGTAGACTGGCAATGGCAAGGAAAGCGTTTCTGAAGAACAGAAATTTGTTAACATCGAGTATAGATTTAAGTGTCAGGAGGTCGTTTCTGAAAGTATTTGTATGAAGTGTAGCCATGTATGGAAGTGAAACATGGACGATAAATAGTTTGGACCAGAAGAGAATAAAAGATTTCGACACGTTTTTCTACAGATGAATGCTTAAAATTAGAAGAGTAGATCACATAACTTATGAGGAGGTGTTGAATAGAATTGGGGAGAAGTGGAGTTTGTGGCATAACTTGACTAGAAGAAGGGATCGGTTGGTAGGACATGTTCTGAGGCATCAAGGGATCACCAATTTAGTTTTGGTGGGTAGCGTGTGGGGGGGGGGGGGGAGGGGGGGAATCGTAGAGGAAGACCAAGAGATGAATACACCACGCAGATTCAGAAGGTTGGAGGTTGCAGTAGGTACTGGGAGATGAAGAAGCTTGCACAGGATAGAGTAGCATGGAGAGCTGCATCAAACCAGTCCCAGGACTGAAGACCACAACAACAACAACATTCATTTACCTTCCTAAAAGTACACTGCTACATACTACGAGAAGTACTTTAGTCCCATCTAGGTGGAGAGGATATGCAAATTCCAGCGATGTAGAAAGAATAAACTGAACACTATATGTTGGACCAAAAGCATCATAGTTGCGGAGACATGAATACTGAATCAGCTGTGGTGTCCAAGATCGAAACCAAGCCTCGAAATTTGAATCACTTTCGGGTTCCCGCTTATCTTTTTCAGCTAATCATGTCTTCGAGGAAACATCAATTCATTTGAAGGAGAATAGGAGGTATTGGTTGGGGCGGGGGGAGGGGTTGTTGGAATAGGAGGAGGGACTTTTCCGCAGTAGTATTGTGCAAGTTCCTAAGGAAAGATATTCATCTCTAGCGCAACGACGGCCTCCAGTTAGTATAAGTTGGAATTCAATGTCACAGTGGCATATACAAGACAATGTCAAATTATGAGGAGTTAAGGAGCATATAAGAAGTATTTTCCTGTCTTATCCGTGAATGAACCGGGTTGAACAAGAGGTTGCTAGTTGAATTAATGTTTTTCAGATCACAAAAATCTTACAATGAACCTTAGAACTTACATTTAATTCTTACACAAGGTACGTAGAAAATATCAGGCATTCTCATAATTGTCTCTATATTTTTATGTTATTTAATGCTTCGTAATGAGTCAAGCTCGCCTTGTCGAAAGAAGGGGTGTAGTATGAGAAGGTAGCAGCTAAATAGTTTTTAGACATTGCTGTTGTTATGGTGGAAAAATCATTCTGCTTTGCAGGCCGGATGCGGTACTGATCAGTTATTGAGTCATTTTTTATTGTTTTGAAACATTATTTTGTTCCGGTAACTTTTCTACATTCAAGGCCTCTTCCTCAGGCACTGGTAGCATTTATTTATCCGTCACAGAGGGTAGGAAGTTCGGCGTGGCACGAGGGACGTGAGAGTGGTTCGGTACTACAGTGGTCCAGCAATAAGGTAATGAGAAAAGTTTGGAGCGACTACGACGGACCAAAAAAAAACCTCTGAATTAAGATAAAGAGTGCGGACATGTGCTTTTATTAAACTTTTCCCGGTAACTGAGAGTTTTGGTGAATCGCCAGTGCGTGAAAGCATAATGTAAAGAAGTTACTCTAAAATCCTGTCGCGTGAGACGTACCGATTGCATATTTCACTGGTTCTATGCAGACTTCTATTTCATTTCAATGTTTATACCCCTAAATGCACAGTCAGGCGAAAGGCTTGAAAAGTCGCAGCAAATAAAGTTTTCTTGAAACTAACTCTTTCCTTCGGGTAATCATACATTATTAATTCAATGTATGTGTTTATGAACTGTTATTTTTTTCTCTTCATTCTCTTTAAACTAAAGAAAATATGATAAAATATTTGCTGAACAAAGGGTTTTCTGGACGTTGCCGTTAAAGTTTTCTGCATTTGTTGCGTGCTACATTTATGATATCGCCATGGTGTTGATATAAAGGATACTACAGCTTAGACCAACCCAAAGAATAGTTATATGAAATACGCTGCCCGACAATAAAAGTGAGGTGCCCAGGACAGATGGTCGATGTCTACGTAACTTCGTACACGTACACTCCATCGGAGGATACGTAAATGAGTAGAATGGCAGTTCTGTGTGACAGGAAGTGACACATTAGTGTTGCTTGTGTTTAGTGTTATTATTAGGCATGGTGTGGTATATAAACGTCGCCAGCAGCGACAGATGTTAATGACTGTGAACGACCTCGTCTTGGCATGAGTCAGCCTTATCAGCACCTGGCAAGATTTTAAAAGGGGTTCATTGCAGGTCTCCATGTGACCTGTGGTCGAATCGTGCAATATCCAGTGTTTTAGGATATTCAGAGGTGACAGTGAGCCGAATTTCGACCGCATGGGAATGTGGGGGCAGGCATACTCGCCGTCAAGTTTCTGGCCGATCACATCTGACCACCACAAAGTGACGATCGGCATATTGTGCACCAAGCAAATCCTAACACCTTCACACTTGAGCCTACCATCCGAGAACAAGGAATGTACTCCTTGACACATTCTGTGTGTTCGGAGTCTAGCAGCAGCTGGTCGAGGGCATTACCGTCCTATTGGCAGGCTGCTGTTAACGTTACAACTCAGGCAGGTACATCTGGAATTGCGTCGTGACCGGGAGCATGGAGTGCTGATGAATGGCGTCACACTGTTTTCAGCGGTGAAGTGCGGTTCACCACTATCTCGGACGACCATCGTCATGGCAGCAACCTGGGGAGAAGCCCCACTCTTTCCATGTTTTGGAAAGGCACAGCGCTGCCTCTTCTGCTGTCATCGTGTCACGGCTGGTAGGTGTTAAAGGAAAGAAGGAAGGAGGGAAGATTAGGGTTCAACCTCCCGTTAACAACGAGGTCGTTAGGGATCGAGCACAAGCTCGAATTATTTCAAGGATTTGCAATGGTTGAGAATCGGCCATTTCCTTTCAGAGGAACCATCTCGGAATTTGCCTAGAGTAATTTAGGGAAATCACGGAAAATCCAAATCAGGATTGTCGGAGGCGGACTTGAACAGTCTTCCTCACGAATGCGAGACCAGTGTGCAAATGACTACGTCACCTCTCTCGGTGGTAATGACTATGCGAACTGTGATGACACAGTGGTACGTCACAAACATCCTGCGTCCTGACGCGTTACGCTTCGTGTGAGAGCAGCAGATCAGTGTTCGTCCGTACGTGGTACATGTCTCTATTAACTGTCTCCGTGTTGCAGATGTACTCCCGTTGCCAGCAAGATCCCCAGATAAGCCCCTGATAGAACATGTGTGCTACCATCTGGAACGTGAACTCCTTCCCATTGCCAGTATTCAGGATATCAAGGACCAGTTAAAACAATTGGTCAGCTTGCCTCACGAGGGATTGGATACAACGGGTTTGTGACACCTGTACCAACTGAAACAAGGCATGAATCGAGGCCAGAGGGAGTGCAACGTCGTACTGATAAGTGGGTTCATACTGCCACGTTCCTTGTAAGTTTGGCTCGGTATTGTAATCTCTGAAATAACATCACATACTCTCTAATCTGCAGACATTTCGTTTCGTTCCCTCCTCCCCTCCTGGGTACAAACTTTTCTGCTGAGACAGTGTAGTTGTATTCATACAAGAACGCATTATTCGGTTCCATTACCTACAACCATGAACCATGGACCTTTCCGTTGGTGGGCAGGCTTGCGTGTCTCAGCGATACAGATGGCCGTACCGTAAGTGCAACCACAACGGAGGGGTATCTGTTGCGAGGCCAATCAAACGTGTGGTTCCTGAAGAGGGGCAGCAGCCTCTTCAGTAGTTGCAGGGGCAACAGTCTGGATGATTGACTGATCTGGCCTTGCAAAACTAACAAAAACGGCCTTGCTGTGCTGGTACTGCGAACGGCTGAAGGCAAGGGGAAACTACAGCCGTAATTTTTCCCAAGGGCATGCTGCTTTACTGTACGGTTAAATGAAGATGGCGTCCTCTTGGGTAAAATATTCCGGAGGTAAAATAGTCCCCCATTCGGATCTCCGGGCGGGGACTACTCAAGAGGACGTCGTTATCAGGAGAAAGAAAACTGGCGTTCTACGGATCGGAGCGTGGAATGTCAGATCCCTTAATCGGGCAGGTAGGTTAGCAAATTTAAAAAGGGAAATGGATAGGTTGAAGTTAGTTATAGTGGGAATTAGTGAAGTTCGGTGGCAGGAGGAACAAGACTTTTGGTCAGGTGAATACAGGGTTATAAATACAATATCAAATAGTGGTACTGCAGGAGTAGGTTTAATAACGAATAAAAAAATAGGAGTGTGGGTAAGATACTACCAACAGCATAGTGAACGCATTAACGTGGCCAAGATACACACGAAGCCCATGCCTACTACAGTAGTACAAGTTTATATGCCAACTAGCTCTGCAGATGATGTAGAAATTGATGAAATGTATGATGAGATAAAGGAAATTATTCAGGTAGTGAAGGGAGACGATAATTTAATAGTCATGGGTGACTGGAATTCGAGAGTAGGAAAAGGGAGAGAAGGAAACATAGTGGGAGAATATGGATTGGGGGAGAGAATTGAAAGAGGAAGCTGTCTGGTAGAATTTTGCTCAGAGCATAACGTAATCATAGTTAACACTTGGTTCAAGAATCATAAAAGAAGGTTGTATACATGGAAGAATCCTAGAGATACTACAAGGTATCCGATAGACTATATAATGGTAAGACGGATATTTAGGAACGAGGTTTTAAATTGTAAGACATTTCTAGGGGCTGATGTGGACTCTGACCACAATCTATTGGTTATGAATTGTACATTAAAACTGAAGAAACTGCAAGAAGGTGGGAATTTAAGGAGATGGGAGCTGGATAAACTGACTAAATCAGAGGTTGTACAGAGTTTCAGGGAGAACATAAGGGAATAATTGACAGGAATAGGGGAAGGAAATACAGTAGAAGAAGAATGGGTAGCTCTGAGGGATGAAGTAGCGAAGGCAGCAGAGGATCAAGTAGGTAAAAAGACAAGGGCTAGTAGAAATCCTTGGATAACAGAAGAAATATTCAATTTAATTGATGAAAGATGAAAATATAAAAACGCAATACATGAAGCAGGCAAAAGGAAATACAAACGTCTCAAAAATGAGATCGACAGGAAGTGCAAAATGGCTAAGCAGGGATGGCTAGAGGACAATTGTTAGGATGTAGTGACTTCTCTCACTAGGGGTAAGATAGATACTGCATACAGACCTTAGGAGAAAAGAGAGCCACTTGTATGAATATCATGAGCTCAAATGGAAACCCTGTTCTAAGCAAAGAAGGGAAAGCAGAAAGGTGGAAGGAGTATATAGAGGGTCTATACAAGGGCGATGTACTTGAGGACAATATTATGGAAATGGAAGAGGATGTTGTAGATGAAGATGAAATGGGAGGTACGATACTGGGTGAAGAGTTTGACAGAGCGCTGAAAGACCTGAGTCGAAACAATGCTCCGGGAGTAGACAACATTCCATTGGAACTACTGATGGCCTTGGGAGATCCAGTCCTGACAAAACTCTACCATCTGGTGAGCAAGATGTATGAGACAGGCGAAATACCCTCAGATTTCAAGAAGAATATAATAATTCAAATCCCAAAGAAAGCAGTTGTTGACAGATGTGAAAATTACCGAACTATCAGTTTAATAATTCACAGCTGCAAAATACTAACGCGAATTCTTTACAGACGATTGGAAAAACTGGCAGAAGCCGACCTCGGCGAAAATCAGTTTGCATTCCGCAGAAATGTTGGAACACGTGAGGCAATACTGACCCTACAACTTATCTTAGTAAATAGATTAAGAAAAGGCAAACCTACATTTCTAGCATTTGTAGACTTAGAGAAAGCTTTTCACAATGTTGACTGGAATACTCTCTTTCAAATTCTAAAGGTGGCAGGGGTAAAATACAGGGAGCGAAAGGCTGTTTACAATTTGTACAGATACCAGATGGCAGTTATAAGTGTCGAGCGGCATGAAAGGGAAGCAGCGGTTGAGAAGGGAGTGAGACAGGGTTGTAGCCTGTTCCCGATGCTATTCAATCTGTATAGTGAGGAAGCAGTAAAGGAAACAAAAGAAAAATTCGGAGTAGGAATTGAAATCCATGGAGAAGAAATAAAAATTGTGATGTTTGCCGATGACATTGTAATTCTGTCAGAGACAGCAAAGGACTTGGAAGAGCAGTTGAGCGTAATGGACAGTGTCTTGAAAGGAGGATATAAGATGAACATCAACAAAAGCAAAAAGAGGATAATGGAATATAGTCGAATTAAGGCGGGAAATGCTGAGGGAATTAGATTAGGAAATGAGACACTTAAAGTAATAAGGGAGTTTTGCTATTTGGGGAGCAAAATAAGTGATGATGGTCGAAGTAGAGAGGATATAAAATGTAGACTGGCAATGGCAAGGAAAGCGTTTCTGAAGAAGAGAAATTTGTTAACAACGAGTATAGATTTAAGTGTCAGGAGGTCGTTTCTGAAAGTATTTGCATGGAGTGTAGCCATGTGTGGAAGTGAAACATGGACGATAAATAGTTTGGACAAGAAGAGAATAGAAGCTTTCGAAATGTGGTGCTACAGAAGAATGCTGAAGATTAGATGGGTAGATCACATAACTAATGAGGAGGTATTGATTAGAATTGGCGAGAACAGGAGTTTGTGGCACAACTTGACATGAATATGGGGCCGGTTGGTAGGACATGTTCTGAGGCATCAAGGGATCACAAATTTAGCACTGGAGGGCAGCGTGGAGGGTAAAAATCGTAGAGGGAGACCAAGAGATGAATACACTAAGCAGATTCAGAAGGATGTAGGTTGCAGTAAGTACTGGGAGATGAAGAAGCTTGCACAGGATAGAGTAGCATGGAGAGCTGCATCAAACCAGTCTCAGAATTGAAGACAACAACGACAACATTATTACTGTTAAGTCAGAAAAGAATGTTACTAAAACTTAGGTTTATACTTCTGTCCACAACGCTTATTTCAGTAGCTAAGTCTATAACAAGCGAATTAGAGTTAGGTGTATCAGAGAGGGCACTTGTTATTGTGCCATACACTTTAGCTTCTACCTATTCCACTAACGGAGAGTGTGCTCAGATAGACACGTGTTTTCCGTTGTTTCTATTTGCCTAATTTTATTCGCACCTTATCTGCGAGTTTTATAAATTAGTGATCGAGGAAGTTTCGTAGTTTCTGCCTTGAAAGACGAATGAAGTTGTTACTAAAAACAGATTTTTTTAACACTTCTGTTACACTTTCCATTCAGTTAACGAAGTCTGTGACCATTTGCACGTTTCGTTTGAATATCCTCCATTTCCCTGTTTCTCCGACCTGATACGGATTCCACACACTTGTCTGTGTCGTACAAGTGTTGTGTAAAATCGTATTTGTAAGTAAACTGCACCATTTGTCTACATTAAGAGCTAATTGCCAGTCTTTGCATCAGGAAATATTGCGTAATGCCAGAAAATTTACGTGGTAGAATTTCTTCGTATTTAAGTGCATAATCTCCGAAAGTTTGGATATGGCAACTAATATTACACTCTTAGTCGTTAATGTATTGCGTGAACAATAGCGGTTTAATTACACATTCCTGGGGCACACCAGACTTTACTTTTAACCACCAGTTTACAATTTCTTGATCTTTATGTCCCCCCATGTTAACAGACTCATGGTACACTATGTAAATAGATCCGAACGAAGTTGCTCGCTCATTAAGTCACTGGAATCGAACTCAAGAGGGCCGCTACTAAGGTATCTGTCCCGTCACAAGATTTTAATTTTTCCGTTCTAGACCTATATTGGCGCCAACGGCCTTGCCGCTGTGGTAACACCGGTTCCCGTCAGATCACCGAAGTTAAGCGCTGTCGGGCTGGGCTAGCTCTTGGATGGGAGACCATCCGGTCTGCCGAGCGCTGTTGGCCAGTGGTGTGCACTTAGCACTTGTGAGGCAAACTGAAGAGCTACTTAACTGAGGAGTAGCGGCTCCGGTCTCGGAAAATAACATACGGTCGGGAGAACTGTGTGCTGACCACGTGCCCCACTATATCCGCATCCAGTGACGCCTATGGTCTGAGGATGACACGGCGGCGGTCGGTTCCGTTGGGCCTTCATGGTCTGTTCGGGAGCAGTTTAGAACTACACTGGTTAAGACAAACGCCTGCTGTTTCGTTTTCGAAGATTCTGACGGACGTCCTTTGTCGAAGTTCACCAAACCTAAACGATACTCGGTCTCACCTTATCATCAAGGGCGCGTTAACCCCAATTTTCCTTTCTGCTCCCACTGAGCGGTAGCACAACTTTCTACAGTCTTTGAGAAACAACCAAGTATCGTGGAAGGTGCGATATGAGAAATGACAAGAATTTTAGGATAGTGCGGAAGATAGAGTTAGTATTGCAAATCAGTGACTGCGTGTGCTGTGTGTGCGGTGTGGTAGGCACAGGCCGAGTAACATTTTGGAAAGTGTTGGAGCAGAACAACTCACATCGGTTGCAGTAGGACCAGCCAATTTGATACCTGGAATGACAGTTGCGCACATCAAATCCTAATCGTAACTACTACAATTACACCCACTTTCTTATTCCCGTCTCGAATGGTTATCGACGAGAACGATTTTTGCTAAGTTGCCATGTAAACTCGAATCTCTATCAATTTAAAATACGAAAGGGACCTAAACGTTGGCTGACTCTTCTAAGGACTCACGCTCTCGGAAATTTAACAGTAAATTATTTTTTATTTATGTCCATCTCTGTGACACTTTTGCTTTTCCTAAACGAACCCTTGACGACGCGGTCTCTTTTCTTGTGTCTTCTCTATTTCATATACGAATTCTCCCTGCCAAGGGTCATAGTCTAACGAGCTATAGTGAAGTTTCAGCCGAAAAACGATTTTGATGCACCATTCCTTATTGAATGTACTATACAACATAAGTACAAGAACGTTCTTTGAATGAATCTTAGGAACATGAGCATTCTGTCAATGAATCTCAAGAACATGAGCATTCTTTCAACGAATCTCAGGTTTTTTTCATGCGATTAGTTGTATGTTTCCATTTTAATCCGTTCTTTACGTATGCTCTCATTGGATTATGGCAGTGACTATTTACAGTTATTGTTCAGTATCCATGCAATCAAACAGTAATCATGACTGAAGATGAGGACGCCATATCCAAGTTCCTCCAGAAACTAATATGTTCTCCCCTATTAGCTTCACCTGGTCCTCCTCAAATCAACAAACCACCAGTCTCGTTGTTGACCTCTATCTCAAGGATGGCTACAATAAAAACGTCCTATCCCATTCCTCCAGAACCTCTACTCATTCTCTCCAATTCACTTGACCCAATATTCGTCAAACCAACAAGCCTTCTTCCTCGATGTTGACCTTCACATGAAAGATGGCTGTATCACTACCTCCGTCCATAAAAACCTACCAATAACCACCAAATCCACCATTCTGACTGCTGTTACCCACTCCACACCAAGAAGTCCCTTCCATATGGCCTAGCCATCCGTGGTCATCGTATCTGTAGTGATACTCAGTCCCTGCCGTAGCATACCAAACGTATCACTGAGGCAATTAAATACTGAAATTATTCACTCACCATGGAATAGAAACAGAACTCCTGTGCCTTGTCTCACCAGTCAGCTACCACCTTCCACATAGCCACGGTCCAGCAGCACAACTATTATGATGCAGTACCAACCAGGACAAGAGCAAATGTACTACATTCTCCACCAGGGTTTCGACTACTTTTCGTCATGCTTTGAAATGAGAATTATTCTACTCACAGTCTGTCCCAATCCTCTTACAGCGGTATTCTACTGCCCACTGAACCTTCTCAACATCCTTGTCCATCCCTGTAATAGACCTACATGTAAGACTTGCCCCTATAGCCCCACACCATCACCTACTGAATACTGTGTGCTGTGCTGCTTTCTACATGGGCATGACAGCTGACAAGCTGTCTGACTGCAAGAACGGCCACAGACAAATTCTGGGAAAGAGACAGCTGGACCACCCATTTGCCGAACATGTTGCCCAGCATGATGTGCCTCACTTCAGTGACTGCTTCACAACATGCACCTTCCATATCCTTCCTATCAACCTAAGCATCTCTTAGTTGTGCAGTAGGTAAAACTCCCTCCAATATATTCTTTGTTCCTATAATTCGCTGCCTGCCGGAGTGGCCGAGCGGTTCTAGGCGCTACAGTCTGGAACCACGCGACCGCTACGGTCGCAGGTTAGAATGCTGCCTCGGGCATGGATGTGTGTGATGTCCTTAGGTTAGTTATGTTTAAGTAGTTCTAAGTTCTAGGGGACTGATGACCTCAGAAGTTAAGTCCCATAGTGCTCAGAGTCATTTGAACCATTTTGAACCTATAATTCACTGACCTCAACCTTCACTAGTCCTTGGCCTCCACACACTTACCCTCTTTCCTCCTCTCACTCCAGTACTAAACAAACTTCTATTTCATCAGTGCACCCATTAGGCTTTCTCTGTTTGTTTTGTGATCCCCTTACAACACCCCTCCCCAAAACCCTACTGACTGCACCCAGTAGCCGTACCCTGTCTGTACCATGTCCTTGCACACTCCTATGATAAGCACAACATTCCTCACCTCTACCCTCTTATCCCCCCTCTCTGTACAATACCTACTCCCTACCCCCAATGCCCACACTAGATTGCTGCTCCCATACCAAACGTGGTGCAAGGTGCAGTTGCAGTCTGCATTCTGGTCACAGTAGCAGGAGACAGAGGTCATGGCTGTGGTCAAAGCATTACGATGGGCGAATGTCTGTGTGTAGTCTTCAAGGTGACGATTCTGTTCATCGTCATCATACGGACCAAGCAACTGGAGTGGTGGTACGGTACACTGGATAAATAACACGATCATCTTTGGTTCACACAGTCAGTAATTTGGGCACCGACGGTTATATACCTGATGTGTTTCACCGATTATATGTACCCTACCTTTGAATTCTCAACGATATTATCTTTCACGAACACTGCATGTTGCCTTTGCTCTCCTGACTACCATGTTAAAAAGCGTGTTCGATGTTGCTCTGGTGAGCACGTTCTCAGAATCTCTCACTGTAAAATTTTCTCATTCGTTGCTGAGATACTTGCACACTAGCAATCCACTATAGTTGATGAACTCTGGTATAGATTTGCTGCAACCATCACAGTCACTGAAGCGCAGCTGGCCGGCCGCAGTGGTCTCGCGGTTCTAGGCGCTCAGTCCGGAACCATGCGACTGCTACAGTCGCAGGTTCGAATCCTGCCTCGGGCATGGCTGTGTGTGATGTCCTTAGGTTAGTTAGGTTTAAGTAGCTCTAAGTTCTAGGGGACTGATGACCTCAGACGTTAAGTCCCATAGTGCTCAGAGCAATTTGAACCATTTTTGAAGCGCAGCTAGTATCGAGCTGTTGCCACTGCCACCCACATAACCCAATATTACCAGTAGATTTGGTCACATTCTCATCCTGTAGTTCTGTGTATATACAGTAAGTAAAAAAAAGTATTTGCTGTTCTTCCTGGTATTGAAATTTTAATGTCCAGCATTGTGTATACATGCTCTGCACTTTCGGCTATTATCTTGTATGGTTAAATAAGTGTGGCACTACACAGTGATGAGTTGTTTGAAGTGCTTATTTTTTAAAGTGAGCATTAACACTAAGTTCATGTGATTCACAAGATGGAGCAAACCTATTTTGATAACATCTCAGCAGCTTGCTAGTCTACATCTAGTTGAATATTGTGTCAGCCACTGTAAAGGGTTTGGTGTATTAGCGAACCGGCGTTTCTATTTGCCGCTATGGGTGTGAGGTATACGCGACCTCTTTGTTGGCTTCACTACTTATGATTTCATAGAGGTCGGTCATTCAACACTGCCTTAAAGTCCATTCATTTTTTATATAAAAGATCCCTGAACCTGTTAAGTAATTACACATGTTAGCGAATCCACGTGGCATCCCAGGAGGAATGCTCAATATTCAGCGATATGGCAGGATCGATCATTCTAACCAAAAATGCCCAGTAAACATGGGATCTCAAGTGCATACCGTAAGAGATATAAGCAATTGTTCATTTTTGCTAATGTGAAACACATCTCTGATAGTGAGGAAATTCTCACAGCTCGTAAGGTATGCCTTTGGAGCACATGGCTTTTTCTTTCCCGTCTTACTCCAGAATATCGACCATTCCTCCTGGGACACACTATCTACATACCCTCTAACTCAAAAAAGAAACAACAAGCGTCGCAACGCGGAGGAATTATCCGAATCGGATAGGAATCATTATATGTGGTTTACATATACAGACGAACAAATGATGACATTATCAGAAAACTTTAATGGTTTATTCAAGAAGAAAAGGCTTTTCAAACTGAGGAAGGCAAAAAGTATTGGTCTGCCTCTCGCCCTTATGCAAGCAGTTATTCGGTTTGACGTTGATGGATAGCGTTGTTTTATGTCCTCCCAAGGGATGCCGTGTCAAATTCTGTGAAACTGGCACCTTATTGACTCGGGGGAGAACTGTCTTCAGAGATGAATCCTTCTTCGAATTGCGCCCTGATGATCAGCAAAGACGTGTCTGGAAACGCACCGGTCAGTGGTGGGATACCAGCCTGACTGTCGTTCACCAAACGGTCGGCCAACCAGGTGTGACAGTCCGGGTTTAAATTTTTTTCGTAGCAGGTCCCCTGTGGCTGTCTTCCTCGGCATCCTTACAGTACACAGGTATGTCAACAGTTTTCTGCGTCCCGTTTTATCGCCGTTCATGGGAATCCGTCCTGTGCTTACGTGTCAGCAAAAAAATGCCTTCCTGCACGCGTTGAGAGTCTCTACTGCTTGCCAAACTCTACCTTAGGCACGAAGATCGTCATATCTCTCCCCTAGTTGGAACGTTTAGAGCATTATGATCAGGATCCTCCAACCAGCTCGGGATTTCGACGATCTAAAGCGTCAATTGGAGAGATTTTCGCACGGTATCTCTCAGAAGGACATTCAACAACTCTGTCAGTGAAAGCCAAGCCTAAAAACTGCTTGCATAAGGGTCAGAGGTGTACCAAAGTGTTACTCACTTGCTCAATTTGTGAAGCTCTTTCTGTCGAATAAATCATCCAAATTTTTTGAAACTGTAGATTTCTTTTTTTTTTCTGTACATGTATATCACATCCAAAGATTTCCACCGTCCCAATCAGATAATTTCTTCGTGGTGCATCACTTTTTTTTTCTTAGAGTGTATGTATACAGTGTGTCCCAGGAGCAATGGTCAGTATTTGGGGGTACGACAGAAACAATCGTTCGAAGAAACAATGTCTGGTAAACGTGGGCTCTAAAATGCATATCTTAAGAACTATGAGCACTTGCTAAGTAGCAGAGATATCTTAGAGTATACTATAGTGATCCCCACCACGTTTTTGTTGTTGTACAAGAAGTCTAATTTAAAGAGATATTGAAGTAATTTTGCAACAGTTTGCAATAATAGATAGAATGATTCAAGAGGAATGTTTAAGGGTATAGTCAACAAATATTTGCAGCAAACTGGCGGAACTACGACGAATTAAAGAAGAATACAGTGCCACAATAACGTTGACTAGTCAGTGTATTATGTTCAATGATTTGAATTTCAGTACACTCATGCAGCATTATGCCTCCCACACAGAACAGATGGGTCCCCATAACAATCATGTTCGACAGTGTTCCTGAGTGCATTACACCATTCTACCGCTCTTCATATGAGGATAAGTCCGGGATCATTACTCAGATTGAATCTGCGCTCATGCAAGAAGTACGCCGGCCGGGGTGGCCGAGCGGTTCTAGGCGCTGCAGCCTGGAACCGCGCGACCGCAACGGTCGCAGGTTCGAATCCTGCCTCGGGCTTGGACGTGTGTGATGTCCTTAGGTTAGTTAGGTTTAAGTAGTTCTAAGTTCTAGGGGACTGATAACCTCAGCAGTTAAGTCCCTTAGTGCTCAGAGCCATTTGAACCATTTGAGCCAAGACGTACACGTTACCCTGCTCCTCGGTGGCGCAGCCCTAGGTTCCTGGCACCGTCGAAAACAGTACCGTCGATGTGAAAGTGTAGGCGACACACACCGGACTGGTCGTCAGACAAAGAGACTAGCCCTTTGAAGTCGCCGTGAAGTTGTTGAACGTGAACTTGCGTGGCTTGCAGCAGTATTAAATGTCGTTGCTGGAGCACCCGTTCTTGGACGTGGGTCTCTTCTCACCTGTTCACAATGTAGCGGTCATCTTCTGCTGTAGTACGAACAATACGAGACTGGAATAGAAGGGAGAACCGATAGAGGTACTCGGGGTACCCTCCGCCACACACCGTCAGGTGGCTTGCGGAGTATGGATGTAGGTGTAGATGTAGATGTAGATGTAGATGTCCGTAGTCGACCACCTCGTCGCATTCGAGCCGCAGTGCCTCTTCTTCAGAACGCTCCCCACGCCCGTGACACATTCTGTGAGCAATACCAAACTCATGGGCGACGGTCGACACACTTCATCATTCTTCCAGTTTCCTGAGGATTATTTCCCCTGTGTTGTCGTACAAAGTTTAGTGCAGGACATGTATGAAGAACACCATCACTGTGCACCGTAACTGCTCGGTAATTGACCAACGCACTGCCGTTTTCCGTTCCTTTAACTGTCACCTATTGCAAGGCCTGCCCAGTTTGACACTACAGTCACGCTGACCTCTCGCCATGAGACATCCTGCTTTCCTTGCACGACTGGGGACCTCTGACAATATGCTCCAGCACTTTCATTCATTCCCATCAAGCTGTTAATTCGTTATGTTACTTTATCTATCTCGTTTTTAAGTTTTACAGAGGTGTGTGTATACAGTTTGTAACGGGTGTACATGGAGATATTTTCATATGTGGCACCTTAATATGTGCATAGATCTGTGTGCTATTTATTTTTTCTCTGTGCCGAACTGTCACGACAAACACGTCAAACAATTTACTACCTAATATTATATGCATGGCCGTAACTGCACCACTGAGAGAATTACCCCTTTCAGTATAGACTAAATGTTTTGCGTCAACGCGTCTATGCTTCATCTGACCAGTTGCCCAGGGGAAAACGCACTAATGACTTACTTTTTCGACTGTACTTGGAGGTACTACCCAACATTAAAAAATACGATCTGTAAGAGCTATAATTATCAATCTGGAAATTATGTAAACACTGATGTAATGTTGTTCAGTGCACCGTCCTCAGTCACACGATCTGTAATACCTATAATTATCAATCAGGAAATTATGTAAATACTGCTGTGACGATGTTCAGTGCACCGTCCTCAGTCACCAATAGAAATATCTGCACTTATACCCATTACACCCTTTTGTATGAGTCTGTATGTATTGTAAATGAATGTCCACTATCACGTTTTCTATCTGTTTGTGAAGGCTAATTTCAGGAACTACTGAGGAGATTTTGATACGGTTTCTACTAACAGACAGACTGATTCAAGAGAAGGATTTGTGTATCTAATTTACAGATATTTCATGCAAATCATCTGAACTACTTTGTAGTGTGGTCCCCAGGCCCTTTTTCTTTTCTGTATGGGAAGGCTAACCTCAAAAACTTTGATACGGTTTGCATTAACAACTTGAAGAGGAGTATTTGTGTCTCTAAGAGGGCTATTCGAAAAGTAAGGAACGATCGGTCGCTAAATGGAAACCACAACGAGAACTAAAACTGTTTTATTTGCAACAGTTAGCTACAACTTCCGGCTTCCTCTGTACATAGTCGCTGCTCCGACTTAAATATCTGTTGCAGCGTTGTACCAACTTTTCAATACCTACATCACAGAAGGCAGTCTCCTATCTTTCCGATAATTTTCTACATTCTACTGCAGCTCGTTGTCTGTTCCAAAATGTTGTCTTCATAGCCAGCCGTTCATTTGAGCAGAGATGAAAATCAGTGGGAGCCAGGTCCGGGCTGTATGGTGGGTGATCAAATAGTTCCCATCGGAAACACTCCAGTGTGCTGCCGTCTATCCCCACCTTCACCTCTGCATAACTACGGCAACCTACAACCACTGGAACCTGCTTACAGTATTTATTCTTCGGTCTGCCTTATCAATTCTTACCTCCCGCCCTTCCCACTATTACCATGCTGACGATTCCTTAAAGTCTTAAGATGTGTCAGGTGAATCGGTCCCTTCTTTAAGCAACGTTATGCCTTATATATCTTTCTTTCCCCAGTGCAGTTCAGTATCTTACCATCACTTATTCGTGCTGCCAATCTAATCTCCAGTAGTTTTTATAGCACCACATTTCAGTAGTTTCCATTCTCTTCTTGTCTGAATTACTTACCGTCGACGTTTCACTGCCGTGCAAGGCTGCAGATGAGTACTAGCGGGAAATGTTTCTCAACATATAAATTTATGTTATATGCTAACAAGCTCCTCTTCTTGAGAAATATTTTTCTTGCTATTTCCAGTCTGCTTTTTGTATCCTCTCTACTTCAGGAGAAATCTGTTAATTTGCTGTCTAAATAACCAAACTCATCTACCACTTTTATTGTTTCATTTTCTACTAACGAGCGAGGTGATGCAGTAGTTAGCACACTAGACTTTCATTCTGGAGGACGGCGGTTCAAATCATCATCGGGCCATCCAGATTTAGGTTTTTCGTGAGTTCCCTAAATTGCTACATGTAAATGCTGAGGTGTTTCCTTTGAAAGGGGGCGCCCAATTTTCTTCCTCGTCGATTAAATATTCTCAGCTTGTGCTCCGTCTCTTACGGCGACAATGTGAAGGGACTTTAAACCCTGGTCTTCCTTCTTTCATTTTCTAAACTAAGTCCCTCAGCACCGCCTTATTTAATTAGACAGCATTCCAGTACAGTTGGTTTAGTTTGATTTTTGTTCATCTTATAACCTCGTTTATAGACACATCAATTCGGTTCAACTGCTCTGCCACGTTCTTAGCCGTCTCTGACAGAGCGTCATCGACAAACCTCATAGTTTTTACTCATCTCCCTGAGCGTTAATTTCATGTCCCATTATTTCCTTCGTTTCCTTTACTGCTTTCTCAGTGTATGAACTGAATAACTTCGTAGATACAATACTATCTCACCCCCTTCTAAACTACTGCTTTTCCTTCATTTCGTTCGTTGCAGTCAGGTTTCTGTATTGTATTTTATCCGTACTACCTTCAACATTTCAAAGAGTGCAGTCCAGTCATCTTTGTCAAAAGTTCTCAATAACTCTACAAATGTTATAGATGTGGTTTTCCTTTATTCAGTATCGTGTGTTCCTGCCTTTCTAAGGACCTGAACAGATCTTTCCAGTGATCGGCTTCCAGTGATCGGCATCCAGTTTCTCCGTCTTCTGTAAATAATTCACATCAATATTTTGCAACCACGAGTTATTCATGATATGATTCTGTAGTATTCACATCTGGCAGCACGTGTCTTCTGTGGAACTGGAATTATTATACTGTTCTTGAAATCTCAGGGTATTTCACCCGTCTCATACATCGAACTCACCATGCGTTTTTGTCATGTCTGTCTCTCCCAAGGATCTCAGAAATTCTGAGGGAATGTCATCTACTCCAGGGGCCTTGTATCCACTATCTATTTCAGTGCTCTGTCAAATTCTTCTTGCGGAATCATATCTCCAATCTCGTCTACACTACTTCCTCTTTTCTTTCTATAATATTCTACGCAAGCTTATTTCCCTTAAGTAGGCTCCACCTTGCTGCTTTCCCTTCTTTGCATAGCACTGGTGTACCATCTGAGCTGTTGATATTCATACAGTGCTTTCCTTTTCTCAAAGTTCTCTGTAATTTCCCTAAGGCAGCATTTATCTTTCCCCTAGTTACAAATGCTTCTACAGTGCAGCATTTGTCCTCTAGCCATTACTTTACAGCCATTTTTAATTTTTGTCAATCTAATTTTTAGAGCCAACGGCCTCGCCACAGTGGTAACACCAGTTCCCGTCACATCACCAGAGTTAAGCGCTGTCGGGCTTGTCTAGCAGTTGGAAGGGTGATCGTCGGGGGCTGGAGAACGCCATTGGCAAGTGGGGTGCACTCAGCCCTCGTGAGACCTATTGAGGAGCTACATGATTTAGCGGTAATGGCTGTAGACACGAAAGCTGACAGCGGCTGAGAGAGTGATGTGCTGATCACAAGCCCCTCCATATCCGCATACAGTAACGCGTAACAGACGAGAATGACACGGCAGTCGATCGATACCGTTGGGCCTTCCGAGGCCGGTTGTGACAGAGAAGAATTTTTAAGACGTCTACATACCCTTTCGCCTGCTTCATTAGCTCCCTTTCTACGTTCTCTCCTTTCATTACTTAAGTTCAGTAACTTCTGTGATATTCAATGATTTCTACTAGGCTTGGCTGTTTACGTAGGTAATCCTCTACTGCCACCACTATTTCGGCTCTCCAAGCTCTCAAGCTCTTAAAGCTACCATTCATCTTTTATTTTACTACTCTCCCCTGCTAATGCTTACTCTGAAACTCTCAACAACCTCTGGTTCTATCAGTCATGTTACTGGAACTAATCACAGATATAATGGCGTTCATTCCATAAATGAAACGTTTGGTTTTTTTCATATTTGAACTACGCTACACTGACATGTATTCCACGCATATATTTGAAAATTACTTCCCACCCAATATTGCACCGAAATGGAAATAAAATGTAGGGAAGATATACATAATTACTGACAGCCTTAGTGGTAAAAGTTCTGTTTCAGATATTCCAAATCGCCCATGTAATCGTAAGTGAAATCCCTCCTAACGTTTTTTTTAATAATAGTTACCGATGTAAAAGTGTTAACGGGAGGAAAACTACTTGTCTTATGCATCTCATAGAAGAGTGTAACATTCACGGAAACAATATGGAAAAAAGTCAGAATGTGGTCTAATATAGGACAGAAAGTGAAATACATATAAAAATATTCCGGTCATGTCTGAAACGGAGATGAAATTCACGACTACTGCGATTTCATAGTCAGCACTTGACGTTCGTGAGTGCTGAGGAATACAATGAACAAATGAACGTTCCTCACCTTACTTTCGCATTCAGTCCTAATGTATCTTATTTGAAACTTTCGTGACAGTAATTGGGGACTGAGTCCTGCATATTCATGGCTCTCCTTTGTAGGAAGTCAAAGTAACAGTCTTGAATATTTATCAGACTTTTTAGAAATAAACTGACTTATCGTCGCTCTTTAAAACAACTCGGCCAATATATTCAGAGCAATTGGCAAATCTGGACATCAGGAAGTTATGTGTCAAAATCTGTCCGTCTGTAGGTTTTTGAATATCGCGTGTTATTTTCTGTCACTTGCGCCTTGATGTAAACGTGCAGTTGAATGTCGTAAGGTAGCTCTTCAGTAATATATATATCCTAACAGATCCACATGAATGAAATATTGGTAAAAAGGAATCAAAAATAGAGCCTAATCAAATTCGAAATGACTCTTTAACAATAAACAGTCTAGAGACGTTAGGCCAATTTAGGGAATCTACAAATATCTTAGTACCCTGTTTCCGGATAAAGTCGTATTCAGTGTTATCTGCCTCACACATCAGTTTCCTTTTCATCTTATTACAAAAGTGTGCTATTCCTGAACGACGACAAATTCAGTGTTACCTTCCTCACATATCACTTTCTTGCATTTCTTATTACTTACACTCGGTAGCCTTTGTTAATCCTGAAGCATCTTGTTGCAAAGTAATAAGCCACATTTACGATGCCCATCCGAGCGACGAGAGGCCTGCGTTTCCTCCTCTACAACCCCGCTGTAGAAAGACTCTCTCTTTGCAATGTAGCCATTTATTCATGGGAAGACCTAATGATCAAGCTTACAGATTTTGTGAACATTTCTATGGTTGAAGTTGTATCGAAAGCATATCATTTGCTCACACGACTAATATAATATGAATATCTTTGCGGAATAAAATAGCTGCGAGGGCATATCTCAATACCATACTTCACTACGCAACGTACGTAATTTATTTCTTGCTAAGGTTATTCGATAATTGCCGTCTACGCCTATATATCAATAATTGAGTCTTACTGACCCCTGTATTTCAGCTCAGTCATTGGTAATTCAGTTCCATATAGCGTGACTCAGTCACTGGATAGGCATAATCTAGTGGGATCGAAGTTGTACAGCATGATCTCGAATACATTCATTTTGAAAGAATAGCTGCAATAAATAGCTCTTTGGTTTCCGACACAGACACTAAGAGCAGACTAAGGAAATATCTCTTCCTTGCACTGAAAGACTGTGTTTTTCTTTCTTTACGTAAAAAATTAGAAAATTTGTTGACAATATCCCACATTATCCGACTGCATATGTTCCAACGCGTAAGTGCGATTACAGAAGATCTCCCATCTACGACTTTCATAAAACCTTTATAACCACCAAGCCGTTCTCCAGACACAAAAATCGTTAACTGATGGGCGGATGGACATTATTAGATACCAAGTCTGGGGAATGGAATGTATGCTCTAGCAATTCGTACCTCAAATGCCTCATTCTTAATAATTCAAAGAATCTTTGTGAACGGAAGCGTCGCCCTGATGGGAGAATATTTCTTGTCATTCAAATTGAATTGTGTTGTCCAGAGACTCTTTAGCCTCCTGGAGCTTGGGTGCGAGGCAGGGAAGGTCTCGAAAGAAGGGCTTCTAAGTGCCGTTGTCCGACCAGATGGGACGAGTGATGTTGTCTTGCTACAGGGACACTCATTTCTCGCACGTTACTCATGAAGGCACTATTTAGAGTGAGCGGACGGATCGGCAGCACAGGAGAACACAGAGTTTGCTGCAATCGGGGAAATTAAATGTAACATCTACAAGTATATTGCGAAAGCCACCATACTGCGTATGGCAAAGGAAAGTACTGGTACTATTATCTTTATTCCCCTTCTCCCTTTGATTCATGAGTGGTACAGGGGAGGAACAACTACCGACAAAGTTCCATATGAATAATTTCTCTCACTCTCATGGTGGTCATTTCACGAGATGAACGTGGGAGGAATTAATCTATTAAACGGCTGTTCCTGGACGCACACTTTCGAAACTTCAACGATAAGCCTGTCTATGTGGCACAGTGCCTCTCCTGTAGCACCTGCATCTGTTATTTAGTGAGCTTCTCTGTAATGCTCTTGCATCGTATAAATTAGGGGTAACCAACTTATTAGCTTACCCTGACCACACTGCAGGAGGATGAGTATAATTTTATGTCATCCAGTTCAGCCTGGCATCATTCCACTCTAGGTTGCTCCAGTTAGCTACCCCAGTGTATTTGTGGTATGAATGCGTGCTGTCTGTTCTTCCGAATATGTAGGCACTATCCAGTCATATAATTTATTCACCTCGATGGACAATGAGTCAACCAACTTCAGTGCAGATGCACAAATATCTTCGACCTCTTGCGTGAATCTCAAAGTAGCGGGCATGGAGGACACATACAGGAACTGCGGATGGGTAGCGCTAGGTGGGAATGTGTGTCGGACGACAGGCGTACAGAGATAGTCTGCGCAAATCTGATAAGCACTGTGTCCCGGTGGCGCAGTGTTTAAAGCAACTGCCTATTAAGCAGGTGGTCGCAGCTTCGAATCACAGTCCAGTACACATTCCACATAACGTCCAGATGCAGACGATTTCGTAATTCCCTTCCCATTCCTTTCTCTCCCCTCCACCTCCAGTTCACTAGTATTTATGGTCGATATTGTTCCATTGATTGTGGTCAATAGTATTGTGTATCAGTAGCAGATCTCTTCGTTAACTACCGATAATGCTGGAAGTCGTTCATCGACTGGCGACTGTGTGTCTTTTAGCATCGGAAAGAAGATGGACACAGAATAGCAATAACTTTGTTTTTACGAAGTGTCTCGACTGGTTACAAGAAGAACTCGATCTGACCTCTCAGGTGCACGGAGACGCTTCTGGACAATTTTGCAGGGCACTAGTAGAGTGATTGATCTTGTATGGGGAACTTTGACTGAAGGCTGCAAATGAGACAATTTTCCGTTTGATGTGATGTAAGGCTCTTGAACGACTGCAGGGTGTGCGCGGCAACACTTTGCTTGTCTTTGTAAGCAGTGACAGCCGTCGAGAGTCACAGCGGGTTGTCGCACCGTCTCAGTCCACCCCGGCCGCTGATGCAGCACTCTGTCGCTACACGTTGCAGGGGCTGCTCTTCTTCAAGGTGGAGCTAATAATGAAGGTGGTAATAACACAAAGGCTGCGCTGATGAGAGACCGACTGTCGTCTAGCAACGGCTTGGATTTAAGCACTCCCGGATTCGTTCGTCTGCTGAAGGTCTGTTGGCCTAGAGCATATAACGAATGTTCCAGAGAAACGACAATAAGATTTCTAATAAAACTAAGAGAATATTACTGTTTTCTTACTTTTTCCAGTTGTAGAACGACGTTGTTATTGGCTTCATAGTTATGTTTTGAAAAGAGTAGTTCTGACGTCCCTTGATCTGCAGTACATTGCTGGTCATTAAGTATGTAACACAAAGGAAGTGCAGCAAAAAATTCTACTCCTTGACAATGCACAGTATAGCAAGAAGTATACTTCTTAATTTTGTGGTTGATTCAGAGGTAAACAATTGCGATATTGTGTAAACAATTTTGGCATTTCTGTCAGTAGTAGTGACTCTGACCCATCGAGTTTTATTGACCTTGGCTTACGGTTATGGACATGTCATTCAACGCTATTTCCATTGGATCAGAGTTCATCATTCATAGAGGCTGCAGAGTGATGGCGTGCCAATCTCTCGGCAGTCTATGACCAGATTCTTGCAGTTAGTGAGAGACCTGGGGAGAGCGTAGCAGTTAGAGAAACAATGAGCACACTCTGTATGTAGGTTGGTGAGGACTCAGGAAATAACGGGCAAAATGCGATCTAGCGTTTTGTTGTTGGAGGATGAAGTAATGGAGCCAGTGAAGGTAGCGAATACCAAAGACTTTAACACATGAGAAATGTTTACTATTAAAAACAGTCTCGATCACGCTTTATTTATAAAGGTGACTGGTTTCGACCACTACTGTGGTCATCTTCAGACCATTGAGTAGGAACCTCTTTCTGTTGGAGAAATCTAATTCCCTCAGCATCTACCGACTTAATTCGACTACATTCCATTATCATCGTTTTACTTTTGTTGATGTTCATTTTATATCCTCCTTTCAAGACACTATCCATTCCGTTCAACTGCTCTTCCAAGTCCTTTGCTGTGTCTGACATAATTACAATGTCATCGGCAAACCTCAAAGTTTTTATTTCTTCTCCATGGATGTTAATACCTACTCCGAACTTTTCTTTTGTTTCCTTCACTGCTTGCTCATTATACAGATTGAATAACATCAGGGAGAGGCTACTACCCTGTCTCACTCCCTTCCCAATCACTGCTTCCCTTTCATGTCCCTCGACTCTTAAAACTGCCATCTGGTTTCTGTACAAGTTGTAAATAGCCTTTCGCTCCCTGTATTTTACCCCTGCCACCTTCAGAATTTAAAAGAGAGTATTCCTGTCAACATTGTCAAAAGCTTTCTCTAAGTCTACAAATGCTAGAAACGTAGGTTTGCCTTTCCTTAATCTAGCTTCTAAGATAAGTCGTAGGGTCAATATTGCCTCACATGTTCCTATATTTCCACGGAATCCAAACCGATCTTCCCTGAGGTCGGCTTCTACCAGTTTTTCCATTCGTCTGTAAAGAATTCGTGTTAGTATTTTGCAGCCGTGACTTATTAAACTGATGGTTCGGTAATTTTCACATATGTCTACACCTGCTATCTTTGGGATTTGAATTATTATATTCTTCTTGAAGTCTGATGTTATTTCGCCTGTCTCGTATATCCTGCTCATCAGATGGTAGAGTTTTGTCAGGACTGGTTCAAATGGCTCTAAGCACTATGGGACTCAACTGCTGTGGTCATCAGTCCACTAGAACTTAGAACTACTTAAACCTAACTAACCTAAGGACATCACATACACCTATTCCCGAGGCAGGATTCGAACCTGCGAACGTAGCAACAGCGCGGCTCTGGACTGGAGCGTCTAGAACCGCACGACCACCACGGCCGGCTGTAAGGACTGGCTCTCCCAACGCTGTCAGTAGTTCTAATGGAATGTTGTCTACTCCCGGGGCCTTGTTTCGACTCAGGTCTTTCAGTGCTCTGTCAAA
The DNA here is from genome assembly GCF_021461395.2 of Schistocerca americana. Lineage (NCBI taxonomy): Eukaryota > Metazoa > Arthropoda > Insecta > Orthoptera > Acrididae > Schistocerca > Schistocerca americana. Next base: position 961,926,868 of record NC_060119.1, read on the forward strand.
CTCTTCACGCAGTATTGTGTCTCCCATTTCATCTTCATCTACAACCACTTCCATTTCCATAATATTGTCCTCAAGTACATCGCCCTTGTATAGACCCTCTATATACTCCTTCCACCTTTCTGCTTTCCCTTCTTTGTTTAGAACTGGGTTTCCATCTGAGCTCTTGATGTTCATGCAAGTTGTTCTCTTTTCTCCAAAGGTCTCTTTAATTTTCCTGTAGGCAGTATGTATCTTACCCCTGGTGAGACAAGCCTCTACATCCTCACATTTGTCCTCTAGCCATGCCTGCTTAGCCATTTTGCACTTCCTGTCGATCTCATTTTTGAGACGTTTGTATTCCTTTTTGCCTGCTTCATTTACTGCATTTTTATATTTTCTCCTTTGATCAATTAAGTTCAGTATTTCATCTGTTACCCAAGGATTTCTGCTAGCTCTCGTCTTTTTACCTACTTTATCCTCTGCTGCCTTCACTACTTCATCCCTCAAAGCTACCCATTCTTCTTGTACTGTATTTCTTTCCCCCATTCCTGTCAATTGTTCCCTTATGCTCTCCTTGAAACTCTGTACAACCTCTGGTTCTTTCAGTTTACCCAGGTCCCATCTCCTTAAATTCCCACCTTTTTGCAGTTTCTTCAGTTTTAATCTACAGTTCATAACCAATAGATTGTGGTCAGAGTCCACATCTGCCCCTGGAAACGTCTTACAATTTAAAACCTGGTTCCTAAATCTCTGTCTTACCATTATATAATCTATCTGAAACCTGTCAGTATCTCCAGGCTTCTTCCATGTATACAACCTTCTTTTATGATTCTTTAACCAAGTGTTAGCTATCCTTAAGTTGTGCTCTGTGCAAAATTCTGCCAGACGGCTTCCTCTTTCATTTCTTCCTCCCAATCCATATTCACCTACTACGTTTCCTTCTCTTCCTTTTCCTATTACCGAATTCCAGTCACCCATGACTATCAAATTTTCGTCTCCCTTCACTATCTGAATAATTTGTTTTATTTCATGATACATTTCATCAATTTCTTCGTCATCTGCAGAGCTAGTTGGCATATAAACTTGTACTACTGTGGTAGGCGTGGGCTTCGTGTCTATCTTGGCCACAATAATGCGTTCACTATGTTGTTTGCAGTAGCTTACCCGCACTCCTATTTTTTTATTCATTAGTAAACCTACTCCTGCATTCCCCCGTTTTGATTTTGTATTTATAACCCTGTATTCGCCTGACCAAAAGTCTTGTTCCTCCTGCCACCGAACTTCACTAATTCCCACTATATCTAACTTTAACCTATCCATTTCCCTTTTTAAATTTTCTAACCTACCTGCCCGATTAAGGGATCTGACATTCCACGCTCCGATCCGTAGAACGCCAGTTTTCTTTCTCCTAATAACAAAGTCCTCCTGAGTAGTCCCCGCCCGGAGATCCGAATGGGGGACTATTTTACCTCCGGAATATTTTACCCAAGAGGACGCCATCATCATTTAACCATACAGTAAAGCTGCATGCCCTCGGGAAAAATTACGGCTGTAGTTTCCCCTTGCTTTCAGCCGTTCGCAGTACCAGCACAGCAAGGCCGTTTTGGTTAGTGTTACAAGGCGAGGTCAGACAATCATCCAGACTTACCCCTGCTACTACTGAAAAGGCTGCTGCCCCTCTTCAGGAACCACACGTTTGTCTTGCCTCTCAACAGATACCCCTCCGTTGTGGTTGCACCTACGGTACGGCTATCTGTATCGTTGAGGCACGCAAGCCTCCCCACCGATGGCAAGGTCCATGGTTCATGGGGTGGGGGGGGGGGAAGTACAATTAATTGTTAATTAATTGTGGTGATTAACATCAATTTTCTGCAGAAAATGTACCTTAAATAAATTAAGGATTATACCGGGTGATCAAAAAGTCAGTATAAATTTGAAAACTGAATAAATCATGGAATAATGTAGGTAGAGTAGTACAAATTAACATACATGCTTGGAATGACATGGGGTTTTATTAGAACCAAAAAAAATACAAAAGTTCAAAAAATATCCGACAGATAACGCTTCATCTGATTAGAACAGCAATACTTAGCATAACAAAGTAAGACAAAGCAAAGATGATGTTCTTTACAGAAAATGCTCAACATGTCCACCGTCATTCCTCAACAATAGCTGTAGTCGAGGAATAAGGTTGTGAACAGCACTGTAAAGTCTGTCGGGAATTATGGTGAGGCATTGGCGTCCGATGTTGTCTCTCAGCATCCGTAGAGATGTCAGTCGATCACGATACACTTGCGACTTCAGGTAACCCCAAAGCCAATCATCGCAAGGACTGACGTCTGGGGACCTGGGAGGCCAAGCATGACGGAAGTGGCGGCTGAGCACACGATCATCACCAAACAACAAGCGCAAAAGATCTTTCACGCGTCTAGCAATATGTGGTGGAGCGCCATCCTGCATAAACATCGTACGTTCCAGTAGGTGTTTATCACCCAGGCTGGGGATGATGCGATTCTTTAACATATCGGCGTACCTCTCACCCGTCAAGGTAGCAGTTACAATACCAGAATCACACATTTCCTCGAAGAAAAAAGGCCCGATAACGGTAGATGTGGTAAATCTAACCCATACCGTGACCTTCTCGTCGTGTAATGGAGTTTCCACGACAGTTCTAGGATTTTCGGTAGCCCAAATTCTGCTTTTGTTAGCGTTGATAGACCCTCGGAGCGTGAAATGAGCTTCGTCGGTCCTTAACACGTTACTCAAACAATCGTCATCTTCCGCCATCTTTTGAAACGCCCACATCGCAAATGCCCTCCGCTTCACTAAATCGCCAGGTAACAGTTCATGATTCACGGATTTTGTACGGATAGCATCGGAGGGTACACCTAAGTGCAAACCGAACAGTAGTGTATGGAATGCCGGTGCGACGTGCGACTGCACAAACGCTGACTTCCCCGTGCATACACGAACCCGAGACAGTCTCCATTTCCTCCTGAACTGTCTCAGCAGCATTACACCTTGTACTCGGTCGGCCACTACGGGGTCTATCGTCTAAACAACCCGTGGCTTAGATCTTCGAAATCACTCTCGCCACAGCTGTATTTGTCAACGGACCTTTACCCGTTCGAATTCCCTTCCTATGGCGATAGGATCGTAACGCTGAACTAGCACATTCCCCATTCTGATAATACAGCTTCACTAAAAGCGCCATTTCAGGTAACTTCAACATGCTGCGACTGCTAGCGCATCTGATTCTCTCTCTCATTACAGCTCCTTTTATACACAATTGTCTTGCGCAATCACTGATGTTTTGCTGTCTAGCGCCATCTGTCGGACATTTTGTGTGTTTCTTTTGTTCTAATAAAACCCCAGGTCATTCCAAGCATGTGTGTCATTTTTTACCTCTCTATCTACATTATTCCGTGGTTTATTAAGTTTTAAAATTTATACTGACTTTTTGATCACCCGATATAATCAAGACTCATCTCGCTTGTTGTTTCATCCATTAACTGTGACTTACTGTTACTCGCTAAAGGTAAACAGTAATAATAATAGCAATAATAATAATAGTAGTAGTAGTAGTAACAGTAATCCGTTACTTATTTGAGAACGTAGCTTTGAAAACGTCTCTTGTAAATGATGCCATTTTTCATGCCTGCTCACCGTCGTTTGGTGTATTTCCTCTGCCTTCATTAACGGTATTACCATTAAAAAGTTCGTGTTAAATCTGTAAATAAGTTAACGTATTTGTCATGCCGCTGATGCGCTATTTATTTATTCCACTTTTCGCGAGGTCTTGTGGGACTATGTGCAAAATGGATGTCTCACTACATAATTCACAGAAAGCTGATAAAATATGGAAACCCAAAAACATGATGAAGAGTAATGATTTGCGAGGGTATGCACAAACAAATAATACGTTTCAGCGAAATTCTATAATATGCTCCGAGGAACTCCTGTATGGTATAAAAACTGTTCACCATTTTCATTTACATTTTCACTTCTTACGTCTGGGAATAAAATCCATAGTACAATAGCAATATTCATTTCATAAATAGTACATGGCGTTAGGGGTTAAAATAATGATACAAGACAGTGATAGAACCAATCCATTCACAGTAATAATTATGCTTTTTTCTAGAAATAAATGATAAAAAATTCGGTTTTACCGTCTTCACAAGCTCCAGTCTGTCGAAACACCATAATGACTATGGTGATAACGATCATTAAGGTTAAGGCCATGTCGCACCATTGTCGTCAAGATTTACGCCAGCGGCGTCTACTTTCTGGTGCAGGATAATTGTGTGACGAATTCCTTCCAATAATACCCCTGTAAAGTAAGTGGTGGTGTTTATGAATAATGTCTGATTCAAAAAGGTATTCGCATGTTTCATTCCAGTTTATCAGCACTATGAATCAGATATGTACTCGATTATAAATTGAAATTTAAAGCGCCAGAATAATCCGTAAATTACGTTCCGTTGTTCTTCGAAACCAGATCATAATGTAGCCTAGTGCGACATATTAACGTATACCAATGACACGGAGATGTTCTAGTGAAATGAATTTAAAAACATGAATTTATACATTAAACAGAAACATGACATGAAATAACATTGACAACCGTTGCTTTCAAGTACAGAAATTACCGTAAATGGGAGGTTTCGGATTTATAATTGAGCTGTGAAACCTTTAGCAGATGTTAGGGAAAGCCCAGAGTGCTGCCTTTACTTCACCGTCTTTCCGAGCATTATAACAGCATTTCTTACGTATAATACCAGCTGCCCATTCATCTGACAGGATGCCTATAGGACATGTTGGAAATTTAGAGTTTCTTGAAAAGCTTACACGCAGTGTACTACTAGCTTATCTGGTTAGAATACGTGTGCGGCGTTGACAACCTTTGGTCTGGTACACATGCCAGATCGACAGTGACTTTCAGGATCTTTCTGTACTTATTTGGTCAACTGCCCATTTCCTCCTCAATATATGCCTCATAAAAATTGGTACCCAAACAGTTAAAGTACGATACTTACTGAACAAAGTCCAATTGACTGACAGACAGACGTCGCTCACGACATTCCATCTTCAGGTTAATTGAAGATTATAAGGATTGGAATGCGTTCCAGCGAAATATTTAAAATAAATTAGGTCGAAATTATGAAAACAAAATCGTACCCTGTAACAAGAGGACAACTACAGGAAGTGGAAGAGGAAAACACTGGCGTTGAATCGGACTCCATTTTCTGGTGGGTCTTGTCTAACAACCAATACTACTGATGTGCGGCACCGAGCTATGACATTTATTTTTCTCAATAAATGTCCTAGCTCATTAGAGGCACTGTACAGTAGCTACCGCTAGCACATTGCTACTGCTAATAGCTATTCGAGAGTTCACTAACAGAATTTCAAATGCGAACCTCTGTAGCAGTAGCGTCACAGACCTGATCCGTCGCCATTCACTAAGGGCGGCAGACTGTAGCAACAAACCACTAAGTAACTGAGTCTTCAAACTTTGCTAAAACTATGAAACAAAAGTGAGGTGTACTGTGGTAATGATACAATATCAGTTGCAAAGACAGCGAGCACTGACAAATAACTGAGTCCTAATGCATCCAAACAGCCATTCCGATATTCACAATATCAGACTGTTAGACATTGTCCTGAGCAAGATTCTTCAGTCTGTTGTGAGGTATCAGACGTGTATCTGTAACGTTTGAATAGCTGTGATAGGTGCTTGTGCAATGTTGTTACGGACGAGGAGAAGGAAGAGTGCGAAGTGCAGTGTCGGAGATTAAGCACCAGAAGGTGCTTAGTATTCCCACCTCACAAACAGATGTTTTGTAGCTAAGCTGTCGTATTTCTTGATACGTGAAGAGCATTAATAGGGAAAATGATCACTTGGAGTTGCCTTCCTTCCTGTCAACACTGCCGACGGCTATAAATGGAAAACGAGGAAGTGAAAGACACGAATAACTTGTATATCATATCCATACTGTGTTTTGTCTTTGTATTTTTTATCCTTGTCCTTCGGCCTACTTTTATTTTGACGCAGAAATCTAATGTTTTCTCGTATGATGACACAAGAGAACACTAGAGTACATAATGAATCCGAACTGAGTCCACATCCAACCAACAGTGAATATATTCACAACCTGATGAATATGAGTAACAGACACAGCGAGATCCAAACACGAAGTAACGCAGCACTGCTTGCATTATTTTAGTTCCTTATTACAGTACGCAGAGCGTGCTTTTTCACATCGGACCTAGTATAGACCTCGGTTTTTGCGAGCTATGTCCCAGTGATCAGGTAGTGAACCAGCCGTGTTGTCAATAAGAAATATTTGCCAGGTGGTTAAGGGTTTCAAAATTTTCGTTACGATAGAAGCAAACCACCTAAAAATCTGGGTCTGAATCGAGAGTCCTATGTTTAATTTATTTATGTAATGGTGTCCTAAACACACAGAAGGAAACCAGGAGTGTGTATGCCTGTGTGGAGATTGTAAAGTCGATGACTTGCCTGACAAGTTCTGACGTACAGCTGTTATGAACCGTACTGTCCCTCCCTAGGACCGTGTTGTATGTTATCACGAGTGATGAGCGATGATAGGGCGGGGGCGCGATTGGTTTCGACGTCGCGGGACCATCAGTGGTCTCCGCAGCGTCCACGCCCGGCTCTGTACTAGTCCGTGTTTACATCCCCTCTTATTGGCCAGGACGGTAGAACGTTGTCTCGTAACATGACACCCAGTTCAGGCGTTTGGAATTAAGCCAGGGGATTCGAGCAGAGTAACGTGATCGTTAAGTTAGACCTGGACGTCTCCTTCATGCCTGCCTAACACTTGTGATGGCAGTTCAAGTCAGCAACAAAATTCGAACTATTAACCTGCTACCGTACAATGCATGCACTTTAATGAAATTGTTTATGGAGATGGGTTCTGTCTAGTTCAGTACTGGACAGTACAAATCCGCAAACCACTTCCTCGATACGGTGTACAGAGGCTATCGCACTACAGTCTGCCTCTGACCACCGGGAGTAACGGGACACGGGGACTAGCGTGATGCATGAATTCTAGTAATGGACAATCGATGCATTGAGGAAGGTCATCTTGGCTAACGACTCTCGGTACATGCTGGTGTACGCCGATGAAATACGTAGTACAACCACGTCGAAAAACATATTGGTGATTCCTTTCGCTTGATTACAGCATGTGGTGGAGATATGGCGTGACTATATAAAATGGGGCTGTTAGTATGGCACCTATTGTCTCGTATCGACGTAAAAAGCTCTTGATCCGACAGCAGTTTCTTCCCTCCAGAACGTTATCTGAGTGTACGAAAAACGGTGCAGTTAATGAGAAATGTTATGATTATTTGAACAAAATCATTTTTTGTATTAGGCTGATTATAAAACACTAAAACATACGTCGATTGTATAGCAAAATGATTTTATTCAAACTGACCCTAGCAGTGGAACACATGTAGTGCAGAGATTGTTTCGAAACTCAGGCCATCCATTTCTGACTCAACATCGAATAGTGCTTGATGTAGACTCGTTATTTAGGTGGAATAGCCTATTTTGTACAGCTAGATATTGGTCGCTTCAGCTATAACCTACTATACTTATGGCCCTAAATTGTAAATAATTTGAGACAATCAGTGCATCGTTTATATAATCACACACTAAATGCCCCAAATCATTATTATTATTAAAGTGCTTCCATTTGATAAGTAGGTTCTTAATATGTTTATGTTTTAATTAGAAGAAATAACTAATTTTGGGTACTGAAGGTAATGTTGGCAGCGAGATCCTAAAGTTTACAAAATTGTTAAGCCTTTAGTGCCAATTGTTGAGAAACCGTTTGTTGGCTTATGTCTCGGGTTCTTCAGCCGACATTTTCTGATGAGTATTCTGACGTTCCACCACCAGGAATGGAGGGTGAAGCTCTGACAATGTCAGCCACTCGTGGTGGCGAAACGAGAGAAAATCATCAAACGTCGGCCGAAGAACCCGAGACAGAAGTCAATAGACGGTTTCACAGTAATGATCAGCTGCAAAGAACTAAGCGCGAAACAGTTTTGTTTCTGTGACATAGTGACGTTTCTCAGCTTTTCCTTCATTGATTATTTTTTTGCTGATATGAATATCACAACGTACTAGGAAATGTAAGTGAATAACTGGAAACCGATTCACCTGCAAAGTTCATCGAATTTTTTCAGTGCGACGGAGTTAACCAGTTTTATTTCCTTTCGTATTTCGTTGCATGCTATTAGCGTACTTTCTAACGAATGCCAACTATTAACGGTTCTAGGCGCTTGTCTGGAACCGCGTGACCGCTACGGTCGCAGGTTCGAATCCTGCCTTGGGCATGGATGTGTGTGATGTCCTTAGGTTAGTTAGGTTTAAGTAGTTCTAAGTTCTATGGGACTGATGTCCTCAGATGTTAAGTCCCATAGTGCTCAGAGTCATTTGAACCATTTTTTGAACTATTAACGCGATACCAACACTGACCGCGGCAAGAGAATGAATGCAGTTGATTACCAATGAAGATGAAGTTACTACAGATCCATTCCTGTAGGCCAGCAATTCCCACATTGTAGTACTTGAACATCGAACTGGACCTACAGGATAAAACGCAGAGCGAGATATGCGCGGTATTATGAGTTGATAGGAAGTATTCAAGCTTCCTTAGGGCTAAATTTTTTCTACGTAAAATTCGCTTCAGGGTATAAACAAATATGAACAATTGAAAACGTCTGGTCAATGGTGGCCGAGCTACTGGCTCGTCACAATACGCCAGTCAGTACTCTTGATGAACTGTGGTATCGTGTTGAAGCTGCATGGGCAGCTGTACCTATACACGCCATGTAAGCTCTGTTTGACTCAATTCCCAGGCGTATCAAGGCCGTTAATACGGCCAGAGGTGGTGGCTCTGGGTACTGATTTCTCAGGATCTATGCACCCAAATTGCGTGAAAATGTATTCACATGTCAGTTCTAGTATAACATATTTGTCCAATGGATACCCGTTTATCATCTGCATTTCTTCTTGGTGTAGCAGTTTTAATGGCCTGTAGTGTATTATAAATTTCAAGTGATTAGTGCATGTGTAATTCGTCATTGCAGACACAGGCCAGTTGGAATACAGTAGCAGAAGTTGCTATATTAAGTTTCGACACACACTGTGACGGTGTTTCTACACATATGTTTACTTTTCTTTGAGCCTGTTTTTATCGAAATGATAATTTTTTGGGTGTTGATGTTCTTGAGTGCTACGTCGAATAATTTTAACAGACAACACTATATTAACTCCTGAATAGTGCACGTTCATTTATATTCTTGCTTATTTCAAATGGGAATGACGTGACGTGTACTGTTACGCTAATGCAATTAGTCTTTGCTATTTAAATAAGGATGTTCGATGATGATACTATTATTTTGACTTTATACAGGCATATGATAAATGTCATATTCAATTTCAAACAACATTTGCAACACATTACGTTCCCTTCCCATCATAGTCATTACGGACATCGAAGTACACAAATTTTACCAGTAGATAAATATGGTTTTTTATTGTAGGTTTGCACCTTTTTCAAATACTCAGTAGTAATTATAACTTTCAAGTCTCGACAAATAGTCGTCATTCCGTTTTTTACAGAAATAATCACTTAAGCTTGTTTGACTAGGTATCCACCTTCGGCAGCATACAATTTTAACCACAGTATCGTCTCTAGTTGTCATTGGGAGACACACGCTTCATTAGTAGACTCAAAGTGACGTCAGAAATCCATAACGTAAGTTTCTGTTATTCTAAAGTGTCTTGTGAAATGTTTTACCTCTCTTTCTCCATGCTTCCCTTTAGCAAAGTGTACAGCTCTTGTGTCCATTCATCAGAATGACACCACAAGGATAATATTGCGAGGTGCTGGGGTGCAGAAGAGTTTCAACCACTTTAATTCAAACGAATATTGCATGAGAACGAGACATACACTCGACCCCCGCCTTATCTACCAGCTAATTAACTATGCACACAACGGTAACAGAAGGAAATGATGGTGGACCCTGCTAGTTGGTAAAACAAGGAGTGCGCACCCACAATAATTTAGTAAAAATCGTAATCTACTCAAAAAAAAGAGAACTTTATCATAATAAACAACATTAAATGGGATTCAACCTATATCTACGAAATGATATACGGATTAAATATTGCAATGAGATTTATTATATATCAGAACATAAACGCACATGATTATCGACACACACAGTAGGTTAAACGATAGGATATACTGAAATATTATGAGAATAAGAGCTGGCTCGAGAACAAGGTGCTCCTACTCTCTGTGATGTAATAGGTTGACGTTAATGACTGGAGGTCCTAATGAATTAAATATTAACTCTCAACCATATAGCAGTATCGCAATTAGTAGTGAGAGTTCAAATAGGATCACACGGGGAAACAAGCAAGGTCGACTTGTAGCGCGGGTGCTGCTGAGGGATTCAGTACAAAATTGATACGGTCTTACAATGCTGGAGCCGTAAAATACTGTACCACTACTGAAATCTGCAGCACGTCGTCGGTAAGCAGCGTCCTCGTGATGTAGGCTCCGACTTCTGCCGTGCCGCAACTCTGTGTCAACCCCTGGCCGCGAAGGCTGTCCGAGATTTCTAAGTTCTTCCGAAAACGAGCGACCAAGTCGCAAGACCGTCCGACTTCGAGGAAGATCAGATCCTGAATCCACTGCCCGCGCAACGCAAGATCGAAGCCAACATTTCTATACTCCCTACTCTCCCAGAAAACTGCGAATCAGCATTCAGTTCTGATTCCAAAATTCCCCCATACTGTCTCAGAACATCATTCGCGCCAATAGCAACTGTTCCCTCCAATTTCGAGCAGGGTTTTATGACGTCAACTAGCCTCAGTTTAAGTTGACCAATCTGCCTCTACTATTCAGCTGAGGGTACTGAACTTGCTGTTTGACCGGCTACAAAAACAACCTGCCTAGACGACCGGCCATCTGGCGCCAGGCATTCGCACCCAGCAGGGCACAGTCCGCAAGTATTCTCAGAATCATGAGGACAATGCAGTCAGTCGGTACCAGGAATCTTCGTTCCGGGTGCGCCGGAACGGTAAACACATAAACTGCAGCTACACTCAGACGTCTCGTAGGTCGTTTCGCCATGCATATAATAGGCGAAACTCGACCGAAGTCAGTCGTTCCGCCAGGCGGTTAAGCCTATTGTACGAACCCCTAAGAATTCAGGGAATTGCAGCCCCAACCGAAAACGCAGTGTGCATCGTCCTCCGATACTCGCCTTTCACAGGCCACCCAGGGAAGTAAAACAATATGTTTAGGAATGAAGTGAAAAGTATTTTTTGGGCTCTCAGTACAAATACTCTCAGTATAATAACCTTATTTGATCTGTTACTACCGTGCAATGACATAGAACATTAATAAAATTGATGAAAATGAGAGGAGACATCCAGAAGAGGGCATGGAACCTCTCAGTATAGCAAGTCAGCACGCCAAATACGTGGCATGGCACAGAACACATATACACTACATGGGAAGATGTATTCAGTACACTGACATTGCAGAAGGCACCACCCATCGGTTCTGAAATTCGGTGTTCTGACACATAACAGCGCCAACTGGGGTTGCGGAGAAGATGGCAAACAAGGAAAGCCAGTGTAGGTGTCGTCAGGATCTCCCATCGATTATGCCTGGTAGCTACAGCCTGTAATGACCTAGGGGCCAGGAATGCTGCCATATGAGAAACATTATCCAGCCCGGCTCATACATATATCACCTAACTTACTTTCAGTTATACTCAGTACGCTCATTTATGGAGTCGACGCCAGCCGTTACGAGTAGACGCCCCAGTTCGCTCGCAATCTGAAATGAACCAGGAAGTGGCCCCCGCCAGACTTTGCCGCCAACAGCTGCACGCAGCTGCCTGAGCTGAATCTGTGTGCTGTCATCTTGGCGGCTTCGTGTGGTCGGACCACTGGCTGGTTAATTACCATCTGCCGATTCATCTTCCTGCTGGACCATCTAGCCTACGTCACTGAGGCCGGTCGTCACCTCTCCAGCTCTGACGCCACTTCTACAGTTGCTAAGCAATAAGACGTAATCTTCTAGAAAGGTCTCCATGACCAATCATCTTCGAGCACCTGCTACCACACATCTGTAGTTGTGCCCTGCGATGTGAAATGCAACGAGATCATGGCACATCACAACCGCTGCACATCGCACGTGTTTATCTCAGGATTAATAAATGTGACTGTCATTAAACATTCCACTCCATCTCTTGCATACCTTTATTCTACGTATCAGGATTTTTTCCTCACTTTATTATACGGGATACCCGGCTTTTACGACTTTTTGTCACGTTCCTCAAGAAATCATAAAATGAGCGTTGAATCTGTAGGTTTGTTCCAACAAAAAGTTGTGTGTTGTGGATTGTAGACTGTGCAGTGTGATTACTGTTATGATTATCTCAGAATCATCGTTGGTCGAAATAAAGTGGTCTTAATGCTCTGGTATTTTCCGTACAGCTTGCTCAGAGGTATACACCTATTGTCTTAGTTCGCCAACTCTTCCGAGGAGAAACATTAACAAGATATTCCCATGCTAGATGATTTTCCGTAAAGGCATCGATCTTTATCTGCGAGAGTACAAACCACGAATAGCGGATGTGACTGTATTGTTCAACTAACAGTCACGTACTCTGGACCCCTACACACAGGTGGCGAAAAAACTGAAGAGCCGAGCCATTTTCGCTAACCGAAACAGAGATGATGGGCCTCGCTGTGTGTATGGGAAACAACAATGTTTCATGCGACTGTTGATAACGAAGTCAATTTAATTTCATGTGAATGAAGCGTGCAGAATCGATGCTGAGTGTCAGAGAGTGGTCCACGCCACCATACAAATGTGATTAAGTTCCAACAGGGCCGAAAATTAGATTCGGTTATGGTCTCTGTGGACAGTCCTCCGCTCAAAGAGCCGATATTAAATCACGGTGAATGCAACGAAAATTCAGTTGTAGATTCCGTTTACGCCTCAGTGTCACTAACTGATCGTCATTGGTTGTGGTGCAGTGGGCTCATTTATTTATTTTTACACTTGTGTTTCAATAACAGAACGGAAGGGCATATGTGCTATAATTGTTGAAGGAAATTGGAAATACGTGCTAAGTTCACTTACTATTTCCATTTATGGCAGATTGTAATCGTAACATTAGTTGTGGAAGTAACTGAATGCATTCAGGTCACTTATCACTTATCTATATAAGTGTATTTCAGAATTGTTGAAAGCGTAATGCAATACATAATTTTCGTGATATGCATCTAACTACCGTCTGTACAGAACGGAGCAAATTCCTAAGACTGAGAAGAAGGCACAAACCATACTGCTTGAATCCCTTACATAAGACAGCTATAGGTGTATAATGGCACAGGGTACTGCATATTTATTGTGCAATATATGGTAATTTTCCTTTGTAAAAATCCCAGTTTGTTAAGTGCACGTCTATCATTCGCATGATTTATGTATAAGTAATGGGAAGTGGATCACTTCACAGATTACGGAGACTTGATTTGTTTGTGTGTCCAGCTACGCAGTACGAGATTACTAAATAGAACACACTCTTAAATATCATAGAAAGAACATAATAGCCTTTCTTATTATTCATAATATAAATGAAACAAAAACTTAATACTCGTATTTGGATAACAAACGTCGCATGCTACCAGATTTTAAATAAATATTCGTTGATAGCGTAGGAGGTATTGTAAACAACATGCTTTAAAACTGAATAGGACATTATTTGCTATCTGATACACTTTTTATGCTATCAGACAAATGGTGAAAGATTTGTCTGTGGTTGTGCATTGAACAGCCATTGACCACTTTCTTATGGACTAGTGAAGGGGTTCTAATTTTCTTCTTATGCTATAGATATTGAAAACGTTTACTTCTTATATTGTGATCTATTTCCTACGGTGAATGTTATTGGCGAGTATATACAGCGAATCAGTATGGCGGTAGTTGCATATTATTTCTCATGCAAGAAGAAAAATGAGCTTATGTTCTTGATTGCCCTCATCTTAGTTAAGAGTGCCAAGGAACTGAAGAATTTAAACGGGAAGCCACTGTATTAATCTAATACCAACGTTAAATTTCGTAAAGAAACAAATAATCCAATTCCGTAGCTGAAATACATTAAAAATGGATTAAAAATAGCCTCGACCGCAATAAAATATTTATTTGCAATGGTTATCGGTTTCAGTCAGAATTTGATCATCTTCATACCATTTCTACTGAAACATAAATACAGAATGGAATCACAGGGAAGCTGATAATTGTAGTAAGATATAAAATGAATGAAAAATGACCAAAATTGAAAGAAGACGTTATACTATTAGTGGTAGGCCATAACAGCGGGAGAGTAATAGAGTAGTTGCTTAAACATGATAAGCTCCACCCACCGCATACTGAATTTCGTCAGCGATCTCCATTTAAGCATATAGGACTTAAAAGATTCGTTCCAATGAGATGTATACAGGGTAGTAACGCAAGAGTTAATAACCAATGAAGAAGTCAGTACCTGTACATTGCATTATATAAATTAACAGCTATAGACATAATTTCATGAATGTGCTGTAAAACATACGAGGGTGAGTCGAATGAAAACCTTAATCTTTTTTTTTTTTTTTAAACGTCGTATTATTTATTTTTCAGAAGTGGTGCAAATGTGTATAACTTTTCGACATAATCTCCCCCACGCTCAATGCAAGTCCTCCAGCGCTTACAAAGTGCATAAATTACCTTAGAAAAAAATTCTTTTTGGTAGTCCGCGCATCCACTCATGCACCGCGTGACGTACCTCTTCATCAGAACTGAACTTCTTCCGTCCCATTGCGTCTTTGAGTGCTCCAAACATATGGAAATCACTCGGGGCAAGGTCTGGTGAGTATGGTGGATGAGGAAGACATTCAAAATGCAGGTCTGTGATTGTTGCAACTGTTGTACGGGCAGTGTGGGGTCTTGCATTGTCACTTTGCAAAAGGACACATGCTGACAGCAATCCACGTCGCTTTGATTTGATTGCAGGCCGCGGATGATGTTTTAGATCTGTATACGGTGCACTGGTGACAGTGGTCCCTCTAGGAATGTAATGATCCAAAATGGCGCCTTTTTCGTCCCAAAAGGGAGTCAGCATAACCTTCCCTGCTGATAGTTCTGTTCGAAGCCTCTTTGGTTTTGGTGATTAGGAATGGCGACATTCCTTGCTCGCTCTCTTCGTTTCCGGCTGGTGGAAGTGAACCCAGGTTTCGTCTCCAGTATTTCAAGGAAGCCACCACCTTCTCGTTCAAAGAGACGAAGAAGTTCTTCACAAGCATCAACACTTCATTTCAGGAGTCAGGTTCCGTGGCACCCATCTTGCAGACACTTTGTGAAACCGGAGCGCATAGTGCACAATGTGGTGTGCTGACCAATGCCTAATCTGTAAACATGCTGCTATGTCATTCAGTGTCACTCGGCGGTTTTCCTTCACTATGGCTTCAACTGCTGCAATGTTCTGTGGAGGCACAACTCGTTGTGCCTGACCTGGACGAGGAGCATCTTCCACTGAAGTCACACCATTTGCGAACTTCCTACTCCATTCGTAGACTTGCTGCTGTGCTGCTGTGAAAAACATGCATCAACGTACTGAACCTTCATTCGTCGATGAATTTCAATAGGTTTCACAGCTTCACTACGCAAAAATCGAATAACAGAACGCTGTTCTTCCTTGGTGCAAGTCGCAAGTGAGGCGGCCATCTTTATACTGATACTGCGACGGTATGTGTTGTGGCGTAACAAGACAGCTACGCCACACTGAAGTAGCCGAAAGACACGCGTAATCTCACTTAGGCTAGATAGAGGTCTGAAACAGGATACGTAATGAATGGTAGCAAGAAAAGTACGTAGCTGCTATTACTTAACTTTTAATCCTTGTTGTATACATCGTTCTTGATGAGACATTTCATACGATAACTATCAAACTATGTAAGGCTAATGGCGCCTTGCTAGGTCGTAGCCATTGACTTAGCTGAAGGCTATTCTAACTGTCTCTCGGCAAATGAGAGAAAGGCTTCGTCAGTGTAGTCGCTAGCAAAGTCGTCGTACAACTGGGGCGAGTGCTATTCCGTATCTCGAGACCTGCCTTGTGGTGGCGCTCGGTCTGCGATCACACAGTGGCGACACGCGGGTCCGACATGTACTAAATGGACCGCGGCCGATTTGAGCTACCACCTAGCAAGTGTGGTGTCTGGCGGTGACACCACAGTATGTGTGCATCTGCACTAGCCTGCCACCTACAAGGTTTTACGCGAAACGAAATATTAAATATTAACGAATGTTGCACATACACACTCTCAACCATTCTCAGGCACTCACACAACAAAATATAATCAAATAATAATTTTGACTCATTTTTGTATTACGTAATTCATAATGACAAAAGTTTTAAAAAGAAAATCATAATTAATTTATTTATATGCACTGGCAACTTTGTAATGGCTTCAAATGATAATGAAGGTCAGTCTGTTACTTTTCCTAACTTGGATTTAAAAAAACGAGTGTAGTTTTTAGGACTTTTAGGTAATTCTCTTTAACTCCGGAACTCTAATAAATAAAAATCTGAAATTATGACAGCATCATTTCATTAATAACAACAGGCTGTGTACCAAATTTGAACAAAATCGGATAATAACTAATGTGGATTATTTAGGTTCGTAGAGGGTATGAATCTTCGTATCGACTGAATGTTGTGCTATGCAATTCTCATAGCAGTCAGCGTCAGCTGTGCTGTGAGCAGAGAGAGAGAGAAAAAAAAACACAAACAGAAAAAAGCATAGCCATGCTGCAGCCACCGTGGACGGAGATGGACTAATGTATATATATATATATATATATATATATATATATATATATATATATATATATATATATATATATAATGCTGTAAGAAATGACAACCAAATACGGCCGATCACATTATGGCGTAAAATATATCCTAAATCAGACTGTTACAAAAGCTTATAGGTGATTGACTTTTACAGATTCATATTACGGCCTAACTGTAATGACACACCAAAATGCTTAAAACTTACTAGAGAATCGTCAAATGATAAAAAAAGCTTTTATTTACAAAATTGCCTCTGGAGCGCCACCTTTGGACGCAGTCTCTATCCCAGAAGTTCATTATTTAGAAAAAGAAAGAAAAAAGATTATTTATTGAATGTAGGTTTATGGTCAATTCCCACTCTCTTTCAAATTCTGAATCTGGCAGGGGTAAAATACAGGGAGAGAAAGGCTATTAACAATTTGTAGAGAAACCAGATGGCAGTTGTAAGAGTTGAGGGGCACGAAAGCGAAGCAGTAGTTGGGAAGGGAGTGAGACAGGGTTGCAGCCTGTTTCCGATGTTATTCAATCCGTATATTGAGCAAGCAATAAAGGAAACAAAAGATAAACTCGGAGTAGGAATTAAAGTCCATGGAGAAGGAATAAAAGCTTTGAGATTCGCCGATGACATTGTAATTCTGTCAGAGGAAGCAAAGGATCTGGAAGAGCAGTTGAACGGAATGGACAGTGTCTTGAAAGGAGGATATAAGATGGACAACAACAAAAGCAAAACGCGGATAATGGAATGTAGTCGAATTAAATCGCGTGATGCCGAGGGAATTAGTTTAGGAAATGGGACGTTTAAAGTAGTAAATGTGTTTTGCTATTTGCGGAGCAAAATAACTGATGATGGTCGAAGTACAGACGATATAAAATGTAAACTGGCCACTCTCTCTCTCTCTGTAGCTGTCGTGTGCTGCACAGAGCACTTAATGTTTTGTGGTGACGCTGAGACAGATATTTTTCGGTGAACACTTTATTGACTGATGAAGCTCCATGTCTGCCGAATTTGTGCTGGAATTCTAGTGTATCTCCTTAGTGGAGGATACGAGAAGAGCAGTTATATTTAACAGCCTTGCAAGAAGTTTTGAGAGCAACATTGTGCACGTCGTCCAGACTTGGCGAGTGTACAAAGCCATTTATCTTATTTAGGAACGTACATAGTTTTCCACTTCACGGAAACATAGAGAAGTTTTAGGCTGTTAAATTCAGTCAGAGGCCAGCATAGTTTTGTCAGGTCAACAGGTACAAGAGGCGATGCACAGGACAGCTGACTGCCACCGACATTATCACTTCGTTCTGCGAAAGGTGAATGGTGCATTGCTCAGGAGTTAAATGTTCAATCACCAGCGCGCCTTCAGATCTGCATTAGACTGGATTATTTGCACTCCCTCGAGTCCATGTGTGATACTGAGGTTCAAATTTAAGGAAGTGATCCGGCAGATAGGAATTATTGCCCAGGTACAGTCGTTTAGTTTCTGTTGCCACATAATACAGATTTGATATTGATAGCAATGTCAACTGAAATACTTATAGAAGATTTTCGGTATTAAGTACCTGGTGATGTTAGTCAGTATTTTCCATGTGTTTATTTTTCTGTGGGATCTTCCTAGTTTTTAAAGGATTTTCGTTTCAGCTTCTTGAGCCCAAATGTGTACGATACTTCATGTAATATATTCTTTTGTACAGGGAACAGATTGTTGTTTGTCCTAAATTAGAATTTTCTCCCTTATCTTCTGGCATATTTTACATATACCAACAGCAGCTATTCCTCTGATCTCTAGCAGTCGGCATGTGTGGTTCACCACACATTATAGGGCCTGAATTCACCTGCTTAAGATTTAATTTTCCTTTTCAGAGCAATCCTTGCACACTAAGTGGTGGGACAGAAACGCTAAACCAGCACAGGTTCGTTAGATAATGGCGACCCTTCGAGGATGCTTCAATGAGTGTTTTTCTGATCATTAGTAGATTGGGGGTAATATCCTAATGGAAGTCAGAATTGCAAAACTTTTTCCATCGTATTTAAGTGTTACAGACTCAGTAGTATCACTTGCTAGGATTCTTTTTTGATTAATATTGTGTGACTTAGTAACACTCATGAGGTGCTCTGTCATATTTAAATATAGTGAAACAGTATTACTCGAAACTCTTGCTATACCTGCGAGAAAATTTTAAGAAAGCGTATGACTTAAGAGCAGAGATTAAGTTTTCGAATTGGAAAAATATACGAATTCAATGTGAGACTTAGTAGTTAGAGTTGTGAAATTTAATTGTGTTGTGCAGGTGCGCAGGTAAACGCCTCGTCGTTGTTGGGTTGCATTGGACTCCTCCAACAACATTTAAAAATGCTTCGTTGCTTCGAAATTTCGAAACTTTCGTGAGGCAATAGGGCTATGTGCGTTGTTTTGGAAGAGAGTTTAGTCATATAATCGGTTGTTAGCATGAAGTGAGGCACGTAAACGGCGTGAAGCTCAGAGATCGCTTAGAGATTGGAGATGGCGGATAGACATAGATCATAGTAAAGATAGGTAGAAGATGATCTGCACAGGATCGAGCGTGAATCACAACAAGAGCATGTGCATGAACAGCACGATTAGAACAGAGAATGACACATGATGTGACAGGAACAGTTTCAAGACAATCTAACCAGGGAATTGAAACAAACATGGAGAAGAATCAGTTCGTGAAGGAAAAGTGGAATCAGATGATGATAGGTTACTGTATGCTGACCCAAATATAATCATACTGAACCAACTGTGATAAGACACGACTGAAATAATGAGTATCAGTGCCCCAGCACTCTGTTACGAACTCAGTGAATCGGCACAGGAAAGACAGTTTGCATCATATGGCTACCCGGAACGATATGACCGTACATAATAAAATATATTCAGTGTTCCAATATGTGACTCAGACGATGCAAAACGTGCAAAAGAACTTGTTGAAACAAGATCAATAAGCCGAAAACGTTATAAAAAACACTGAATAGGGGCATACAGAACACCGAAAGGTGCATACAGAGTATAGGTAAACAATTAGATCAGATCATAAGGATGCGAAATAATCATGAGATGTGATTGAATCGTTAACAAACAAATGCGAGTGGTCATAGACGAGGTCCAAAAAGACACGTCCAAGTTGAGTGACTAAGCACCAAAGAAGCTAACAAACTGATCGATACATTTGTAACGAGAACAACTCATAGAGTAGAACAAGTCATTCAGGAGATAGCTGCACAGACAAGGATGCCGAATTTGGCTTTAAAGCCATTTGATAGACAAATTCCAAAAACAGAATAGAAAACAAGGAACAATCCAACGGCTCAGGTCGCTATTGTTGTACCTTATCGAAGGTCGAAGCGATAATAACAGCGAGTGTTTGTAGTCTACTGTGTTGTCGAAATCAGCGGTTGAGGTGAACAACAGTGCTGTAAAGATGCAACGAAATCACCCGCCGTTAGCAGTGAGACGGAAAAAGATAAAAATGGCTCTGAGGACTATGAAACTTAACATCTGAGGTCATCAGTCCCCTAGAGCTTAGAATTACTTAAACCTAACTAACCTAAGAACATCACACACATCCAAGCCCGAGGCAGGATTCGAACCTGCGACCGTAGCGGTCGCGCAGGTCCAGACTGAAGCGCCTAGAACCGCCCGGCCACACCGGCCGGCGGAAAAAGATCGTGGAAAAGTTAATATATGAGAATTTGGCAGCGTGTCTGAGTGTACGAATGCGCATAGTGATAAAACATGCAAGAAGTCTAGTATTCCTATCCACACAATGAGTACTAGCAATCAGCACATGAATTGATCAGTTGTGCAAAAACTGATTATGCCACAGGCAGAAACAGAATCTCGTGGAGTGCAACGGAGCCCAACGCGTTAGGCGCAAAATGTGGGTTACGCTGACCAGAGCCTAAGAGATCAATATGCAGCACCACAACAGTTTAATCAGGTAGCAGCAAGTTGCTGTACAGAATGGTACATGCCGTACCGTAGTCCGATGCCAACGGCGAAACTGGATGCAGATCCTGTAGGCAGCAGTACGTGCCAAGCTCGCTAACCATTACCAGTGACAGACGATTCGGTACGTACAGCGTAGTTTGGAGGACAATGGAAGTCTACAATACCCGATGGCGGTACAGCAGACAGATGCAAACAGAGTAGGTACAATAGGAGGGTGGACTCCTGAGCTAGAACAAACACCATGTGCTATCACAACGACATCTAATGACTACTTCCCCATTGCGAGAAAGTTTCGACATCATAAAGAGGAAGGAAATTCCTTCCATCCAATAACATTTTAAAATCAGTTTCAAGTGTGTTTATCAGAACATCCAATAACATTTGAAAATCAGTTTCAAGTGTGTTTATCAGAACATTGCCTTTATCGGAAAAGCTACACTCCTGGAAATTGAAATAAGAACACCGTGAATTTATTGTCCCAGGAAGGGGAAACTTTATTGACACATTCCTGGGGTCAGATACATCACATGATCACACTGACAGAACCACAGGCACATAGACACAGGCAACAGAGCATGCACAATGTCGGCACTAGTACAGTGTATATCCACCTTTCGCAGCAATGCAGGCTGCTATTCTCCCATGGAGACGATCGTAGAGATGCTGGATGTAGTCCTGTGCAACGGCTTGCCATGCCATTTCCACCTGGCGCCTCAGTTGGACCAGCGTTCGTGCTGGACGTGCAGACCGCGTGAGACGACGCTTCATCCAGTCCCAAACATGCTCAATGGGGGACAGATCCGGAGATCTTGCTGGCCAGGGTAGTTGACTTACACCTTCTAGAGCACGTTGGGTGGCACGGGATACATGCGGACGTGCATTGTCCTGTTGGAACAGCAAGTTCCCTTGCCGGTCTAGGAATGGTAGAACGATGGGTTCGATGACGGTTTGGATGTACCGTGCACTATTCAGTGTCCCCTCGACGATCACCAGTGGTGTGCGGCCAGTGTAGGAGATCGCTCCCCACACCATGATGCCGGGTGTTGGCCCTGTGTGCCTCGGTCGTATGCAGTCCTGATTGTGGCGCTCACCTGCACGGCGCCAAACACGCATTCGACCATCATTGGCACCAAGGCAGAAGCGACTCTCATCGCTGAAGACGACACGTCTCCATTCGTCCCTCCATTCACGCCTGTCGCGACACCACTGGAGGCGGGCTGCACGATGTTGGGGCGTGAGCGGAAGACGGCCTAACGGTGTGCGGGACCGTAGCCCAGCTTCATGGAGACGGTTGCGAATGGTCCTCGCCGATACCCCAGGAGAAACAGTGTCCCTAATTTGCTGGGAAGTGGCGGTGCGGTCCCCTACGGCACTGCGTAGGATTCTACGGTCTTGGCGTGCATCCGTGCGTCGCTGCGGTCCGGTCCCAGGTCGACGGGCACGTGCACCTTCCGCCGACCACTGGCGACAACATCGATGTACTGTGGAGACCTCACGCCCCACGTGTTGAGCAATTCGGCGGTACGTCCACCCGGCCTCCCGCATGCCCACTATACGCCCTCGCTCAAAGTCCGTCAACTGCACATACGGTTCACGTCCACGCTGTCGCGGCATGCTACCAGTGTTAAAGACTGCGATGGAGCTCCGTATGCCACGGCAAACTGGCTGACACTGACGGCGGCGGTGGACAAATGCTGCGCAGCTAGCGCCATTCGACGGCCAACACCGCGGTTCCTGGTGTGTCCGCTGTGCCGTGCGTGTGATCATTGCTTGTACAGCCCTCTCGCAGTGTCCGGAGCAAGTATGGTGGGTCTGACACACCGGTGTCAATGTGTTCTTTTTTCCATTTCCAGGAGTGTAGATTTCATCTGTGCTTATAAAAACGGCGCTATCGCGGAAACAATGTAAAGAACAGCAAAAACCTACAAGTCCTACGACGAGTTTAAATCTTCATTCCTCTCACGATAGTACTCACCTGAAGTGCAAAATAGGATCACACATGAGCGAAAATTCGAAACAGAAAAGCCCGCTAAAATTCTTTGCGAGAGTGGTAAAGAAAACCAGTGCCTACACAATCCATATAATGATGGACAATTAATCCGTCTATGTAGAATGAAACTCTAGTTACAGTATCAAAAGTCTGTGGTAGGAGGAAGAGAGAGCGTACAGGCCTCTAAGGGAATCCTCCCTGAATCAGATTTCATATTCAGTGAGGGTGATGCACAAAAGCGTAGAAGCCAACAAGAGAATAACGTCAACGGGCGAAGAATTGGAAACGGGAACAATGGGAACAATAATAGTAATGGAAGCCTGAATGCAGGATGGAGCAATGGTCGAAATGGAGGAATTTGATACTCATCATGAAATAACAATGGGTACAACAATAGGTTCTACGGAAACAAAGTAACAACAAAAATAGTAACTGGACGAATAAACATCTGGACCAAATATGTTTCAGCCACGCAATCCGAACTATTCGAACTCGGGCAGTCCTCCGGAGCTAGCAAGAGAGCAACAGAATCCAGAAATATGAAGTGATCAAAGTAGAAGCAAACTACAAACTGAGGTTCGGATTAGCCCACCTAAAACAGGTAAAAGTCAAGACTGACTAGCTGTGGAAGTGGAGAAC